>NC_090923.1:120103264-120417639 GCF_040938575.1 Ambystoma mexicanum
TGGTAAACCTCATCTTGAGTTCCTGGAAGGGTTTCTCAGCTTCTGCAGTCCAATTAAATGTCTTGTTTCATTTCCTTAGCAATGAAGTAATTGGGTGTATTATTTGGGAGAATCCGGGAATAAACCGGCGGTAGAAATTCGCAAAACCCAACATACTCTGGACCCCTTTGACTGAAATTGGCGCTGGCCAATTAAGGACGGCGTCCACCTTGTGAGCATCCATTCGTATGCCCTTGGGTGAGAGGACAAAACCCAGGAATTCTCTGTAACATGGAACGAGCACTTTTCCAGCTTGGCGTAAAGGTGGTCTTCTCGGAGTTTGGTCAGGACCGCCCGTACATGCCTAATGTGATCTTGCTCAGATGTTGAATACACCAGTATGTCATCGATGTATACTAGAGCGCAGACATCAATGAGTTCTCGAGGGACATTGTTCATGAAATACTGGAACGCAGCGGGGGCATTGCATAGGCCGAACGGCATTACTCGATATTCAAACAGGCCATACTTGGTACAGAATGCCGTCTTCCACTCGTCCCCTTCTTTAATGCGCACTAGATGGTAGGCACCTCTCAGATCCAGCTTGGTATAAATCTGAGCTTCCTTGACCTGGTCCAATAACTCGGGGATCAAAGGCAGAGGATAGCGATTTTTGATGGTCACTTGGTTCAATGCACGATAGTCAATGCACGTTCTCAAATCACTTTCTTTCTTCTTAACGGCGCCGCGGCCGATGACTTGGACGGGCGGATGAAACCGTCTTCAGGTGTTGGTTTTCAGGCTCAGTGAGTGCGTAAATGCGCCCACATGGGATCCAGGCTCCAGGTAACAGGTCGATTTGGCAATGGTAGGGTCTGTGGGGTGGCAACGTATTTGCTTGCTCCTTTTGGAAAACATCTTGGAAGTCTTGGCATTGAATCGGCAGAGTAGCGACCACTCCGAGGACATTGGCCATTCCCTCCCGAACAGGAGAACTTGCGTGTTTTGCTTTCCAACCTCTTGGGTAACAGGTGTGCGTGCAGCTGTGGGCGAAAACCAATTTGCAAGCTTGCCAATTGATCCGTGGGTTATGTGCGACCAGCCATGGCATCCCCAAGATCAGCCGAAACTGTGGCGCTTTTATCAGATCGAAGGCGATGATTTCGCGGTGTCCATCTTCCCACAGAAGGGTGGTTCGGTGCATTTAGATACAGGGTCCGATGCAATCTCAGTACCATCAACAGTGGTTACAGTCTCAGCGGTTGGTTTAGGGCAAAGAACTAGCCCCATCTTTGCTGCAAGGTCTTAATCTATGTAATATCTCACCGCTCCGCTGTCGATATAGGCTTCCAAGGAGTGCATGTTAGACGGATGCTGATGGTTGATTAAGATCACAGGTAGTGCAAAATGGGAGGTCTGTAGCTGGATTTCTTCGCTCGACAATTGGACCCCTACAATTGCCGGGCTTGGTCGTTTCCCGACTCCTCATCAGGGCTTTACTTATCTGTGGCTCCCACTGTCCTTCTGGGTGGCTTGACCGGACACTCCTTCAGGAAATGACCAGCTCTTCCACAATACCGACACAACTGCAGTTCCCTCCTTTTTTCTTGTTCGGCTTTGGTCAGCGGAGGCCTGACTCCCCCTATCTGCATGGGTTCACTGGCTCCGTCAGGGTCCCCTTCGGTTTGATCTTTGGGTCGCAGGAATAAAGGGCGTGAGTCCAACTTACTACAGTCGTTCTTTCTATCTTGCAGACGGCGAATCAACTGTACCACCAAACTGATGAACTCGGCGCAATCCCGGGGTGGGTCCACTACTTGGGCCAAAACATCCTTTAGTTCCCCTCGAAGACCACGGTGAAACAAGGTGGTCCATTTGTCCTCTGGCCAATCTGCCTCGACCACCAGTCTATTGAAAGTGGCGATATGCGTCAGCAGATCTTGGCTCCCTTGATGGAGGGACAAGAGTTCATTATCTAAAGCCTGTCCATGGTGGCGTTGAGCAAAGAGTTTTTCCATCTCCTGCTGAAACCCGTCGAAGTCCTGTAACAGAGTATCATTCCAACTGATAAACGGTACTGACCAATCTGCCGCACTCCAGCTCAGGTAGGATAGCACGAAGGCCACATGTGATTGGTCGGTGGGGAATGCCCCAGGCCTGCACAAAAAATGGAGGCGACACTGGTTCATAAAGGTAGTATGTCGTCGGGGGTCTCCCGAGAATCTCTCCGGAGGAGCCAGAGGTACCGCTCCAGGGAGATTGATCTGGACCGGATTGCTTGCTGGAGCAGATGTAGACTGACCCATTCCAGGCAACGGGGCTTGTCCCGCTTGTAACTGAAGGAGCTGCCTCCCGAGGTCATCAGTTCTTTCCTTGGCCACAATTAGTTCCCTCCACAAAGCGTTAGTTTCTTGCCGCGCAGAGTGGACCTCTGCGCGCAACTGCCCCAACAACTGGGCCAACTGGTCTGTTTCCGAAGTTTCCATACTAGGCGCCCGGGTGGATTATAATTTTAGGGCTTCGCGTTCTGTAACGCTCACCTTGTATCCACAGGGACGCCCCTCGACTGGCCGGAACGCTCTCCGGGACTCCACACCTTCACTGAAGTTCGCACTGTCGAGGATCAGCTCTGGAAGACAGGAGGTAAAGCTTAACTGCAATTCCTTCCCTTGCGACTCACCTCCCAGCTTCCCCTTACGGTTCCCCTGGGGACATCTCTCACCTTGCTTTCTATAAGGATGCGCTCTCCATCCCGCCGCGCTGGGCAGTGGCGCGTTGTCAATGGCACCGTTCCGCCGAGTTTCTTCACTGGCGCTGGCTGGAGTCCAGACCGGCTGGGACTCATTTTTCAGGTAAGTCTTTAAAATGAGAGCAATGTCAATAAGAGCAATGTCTTTATTGGTTAAGGCACCAAAATAACCTTCTCCCTTTTTCTTGCAGATGTCGAAGGCAAAGGATGGATGCTGGAGCTGTGTTCGAGGAGGTAAGATGGATGCACCAAGCAGCGTTGCGTGCGTCCTTGCAATTGGCTATCCTGTGCTATTGTTTGTCTTGCAGCTCGTGAAGAAATTCTCAGAGGAATGGGACCACCGGAACCGAAGCCGAGGGAGGATGTATAGAAGACGATGGCCTTTCAGGCGGACTGGTAAGTAGCTTACTAGATGTCTTGTTCACGCTCTACTCTCCAGAGATGATGCCGGAGGAAGACCCTGGATGCTGGATGACTTCAGTTGATGGAGGATGCTGCTGGGCAGGTAAGGATGACAATGGTTCTTGTCTTCTCTCGCCCGTGCAGGCCGGGATGCTGAGCAGGACCCGGTGAACGTCACGCTGCAAGAGCAGAATAACGTGAAGCACGTGCCTCTAATCGGGCGTGGTTTAAATAGCCAGCAGGTATCCCAGGTGCCTTCGGGGCGGGCCCCCCCCGGATGCTAGACTGCTAGTTGCAGTTCCCCATTAGTCCTCATGGGGGCAGCCATGCTTGTCCTTTGCCCATGGAAGCTCCGTCCTAGCGTGTGCCTCCGATGCCCACAGCGTCAGTACTGTCTCCAAGGGATCCGAGGGGAGCCAAATAGGGTCCGTAGGGACCCGTTACCATACGGAGGGGATAAGGTTGTGACAGTTCTCTGAGAAATAGTACTCAATTACAACTAGTGAGTGATTAGAATGAAAAACAAAACTGAAAAGTAGAAAAGAACAAGAGTCTCACATTATAGACTGTCCTCACAACGATGTTCTAGAGACAGTTGTTGTGAACAATTCACTTTGGTTTTGTAAAAATCTTATCTTTGATTAAACAAATAAAAAAATAAAAAAACCGTCCGTGTGTTGGCTTATGATTCAGATTAGTATTTCTGTTTAGTTTTTGGAAAAGCAACCCTCTAAAGAAATTGTCACACACCTGCTGGGCAAATGAAATAGAATGCTTTGTTATCTTCAATTTAAAAAAGGAACACATATTATAATTTCTTAATGTGATCTTGCCAACTATCTGCTTGACATTGAGAACATTGAAGATGCGTATTAAAAGGGGAGACAAACTCTTCAATTGAACAAGAACACACAAAAGGTAATTTAGATCACTTCCTCCATGCAAAGACATTTTGAAATACTGCACTGTGGCTTGGTGGAAGGCATGTTGCTAATTCTACGCCCTCTTATACAGATTGTGCACACAGATCACTTCAGTATTAGTACATATCATAAAAATGCTTTCTTTTAATTTTCATTTTGCAAGGTTTGGTGAGCAACCAGCAGGGTTACAAAGTACATTTCATCGCTTGCATCAGATACAGTACCAAATTGTAGTAACTGACAAAAAAGGGGACATGTTAATGCTTAACAACTGTTCCACATATTCTATATCGCAGTGCTACGGAACTCTCTCCTCTTAAAGCATGATGTTAATGTAATATGTGTTTATTAAAAAGGGTGTCATGATAAGGAGCGCTCAGATCCTAGAAATGGGAAACACATTTGCTCAAACACTGGAAGAATTCACATCTGAGTTGGGAGGAACAAAAAAAAGCAGGTGAAGAGAAAACGGAGAAGTAGTAGAAATACAAAATACAATATTTGTGTTTTGTAACAGCACTATTCTAAAAACCAAGAGGCTGCACTGAATAGTCATTGCAGTGCTTGCATACTCTAGCAATCCAGCCCTATCTTAGCTAGAAGATGCTCCAGGGAATCTAGCTTCTGGTTGGCCTCTTCAATGGCACTGTAGGTCTGCACATTGCTAGTGATGTGGAAGCGGATGTCATCGATGAGGGGGATGGAGTCAGTCTCCTGGCGCTCCTCAACAGCCTCTGCATCTTCCTTGACTGCTCCAGCAAACTCCTCTGAATCCACAAGCTGCAAAGACAGAAAAGTGATAGATGCATTTTAGCCATTTTGAGAGAGAGGGAAAGTATGCCACCTAGTGAAATCTGTTTTTAAGGTTTCAAAATAAAAATATCTAAAATCTATAAAACAGAAAGGAACGTATCAAGTCTTCTACCACAATGCAATTAAATCAAATCAATGATACATATGTGTGTTAAACAAAACCCATCAATAATCGAACGATATTGGACAATAATTCAGTTCAGAAAAGACTAATGTCCCCGGGTGCAAAATAGGATTGCTATATATGCTTTGCCTGCATTTAATTGCATCTGATTCTGTTGGCTCTCTCCATGACCACAAATCTGGCTTCAGAGCTGCCAGAAGCAGGGAAACTGGTCTCCTGAACATCCGTGAAGACCTGCTCTCCAACCTTGACTCTAACATTCCCTCAGTCCTCATCTTACTTGATCTCTCTTCTGCCTTCGACACAGTCAACCATACCACCCTGCTCAACCGTCTCCATGAGAACCTGGGTATCACTGATCAGGCGCTGGCCTGGCTGACCTCTTTCCTCTCTCCAGGATTATCTCCCTCTCCACCTGTGGTGTTCCCCAGGGGTCTAACCTCTCGTCCTGGCTCTTCCACCAATACCCAGAAACTCTTGCCTGCTGCATTGCCATTTTCTGCTCAAATTTCCGGTGCTATGCTGACGACGTTCAACTCATTTTCAGGCTTCCCTCAGCCACCTCCACTCCTTCTCTCATCTCTGATTGCCTTACTGCCATTCAAGCTTGGTGTGCCTCCAAAGATCTTTGTCTAAATGCCAAGAAGACTGAGATCCTCCTCATCGGTACACCTCCACCATCATTTCCCCTCACTCTCTGGCCAGCCTCCCTTAATCCTCTTCCTACCCCTACATGCGAGGCTAAGAACCTTGGGGTCATCTTTGACTCCACACTTTTCTTCTCCTCCCATATTTCTGACCTCTCTAAAAAGGCAAACTTCCTACTGCACCTCCTGAAAGGCACTCTGCCCTTCCTCTCCTTCCCCTGGAAGCTCACTGTCTCCCAAGCTCTGGTTCTCTCCGGGTTGGACTTCTGCAACAGCCTCTTTCTAAATCTTCCTGCCTCCACTCTCCGCCCCTTAACACTAATCCAGAACAGGACTGCAAGACTTGTCCTTGGCCTCAAGCCCTGGGATCATATTTCTCCAGCTCTGAAATCTCTTCATTGGCTGCCAGTGGATGCAGGCATTACATTTAAAACCCTCTGCATTGTACACAAGGCTTTCTGGGGCCTGGTTCCAAATTACCTTCAGCTATCCCTTCATAAATACCTCCCCTCTCCAGCTCTCTGCTCCTCTACCTCTAACTCCCTCATGGTCAGTCGTTTTTCAAAGAAACAAGTTGGGGGTAGATCCCCGTCTTCGGCCTCCCTTTGGAATAGCCTCCCTGCCACTCTGAAACTTGAGAACCATCTCCGGTTCAGGAAGTACCTCAAGACCTTCCTCTTTGCTTCTGCCTTTGCCCCCCTTCTCCCCTGCTGATCTGTTTTCTCTCTTGGCACTGTGCACCTGGCCAGCCTCTGTCCCCTGGGCCCAGTTACCTGCTCACCCTGCCACCCTCCTGCCCTGCCTTCGGGCCACCCATTGCATTGGGGTCTGTATCTGTAACCATACAGTCCCCTACCCCCCTTTTCTCCTGCACTTATCAGATATTCCCTGTCGACTAAACCCAGCACTTGCCACTGGCTGGCTGCACTTACACCGTTTATTCGCCTTATTTATTTATTATTATCTATCTGTCTCTCATCTGTCCCGCACTTTCCACCTCTCCCCCTTTCCATGCACTTTTTCCCTTTCCCATGCACTTGCACGTTCTCAATGTCACTGGGGCGAGTAAGATTGTTGTTTTGTTCTCCTCTGTTCTCCTCTCTTGCCTTGTTGAGCTCTGAAACACTTGTGTACGAGAGTGATTTAAATAAAATATATCTATTATTGTAATTTATAGCTGGATCCTAGCAAGGCAATAAGAAAGTGTGATACCTCCAGGGAATCTAGAATCTAATTAGGGTGGGCTAGCTGAAAACAAAGATCAAACACAGGCCGCACAGAAAATGTGGCTCCAACAGCTCCTTATTGATGTTTTTACAAATGCAATCCAAATCAATTTCCTTAGGTCAGGCATGTGGATAAAAATAACTAGATTGTGGTCAGGATGGTGTGACAAATCAAGGGTATTCGTCCTTGCTCCCCAGGGGGCAGCCACCCCATTAAAGGCTACAGAGGTGAACCCACTCTGCAAGACTCTCCCTAGGGGTATGGGAAAGTGGAACCTCAATGGGAGTGATTACCCCTTAGGAAATGAGGACTCCCTTTCTGATGAGGATCTCCCTAAACCCAATACTGTATCTGACTACATGGGGCTGCCTGCTGTAGACTAATCTGTCATCCTTATGTTGGACTAGTGGCATACTGGAAACAAAACCGCAATAACACATTGCAGAGACAGTGCAGAACGAAGCCGCGGCATCAGTGACTTGAGGATAAGTGAGAAGCCTCAGAGAGAGTTACCGGTAACCTGACGAGTACAGCAACTGGAGAACCTTTGTCAATACAGGAAGCTGCAACCCATTTAAGGTGGTGGCATGATCACATCGACAGCATGGTGGGGGAAAGTCCAGGCCAACAATGTGGAAACCCCAGGTGAAGAGAGCGCTGTCCGTGTCCTACCGGCCATGTATGCAGACAGCCTCCGAGAAAAGGAATCCAAGTACCAAAGTGTGCCGGAACAAGAGAGATTCCGCTGCAGGCACCGAGAAGTGCCACAGAGAACCCAACTACCAGAGAGTGTGCTAAGCCCTGGGAGGCCCTGATACAACAAAGCGCAAGACAGAGCTGCGGAAGGGAGAAGCAGAGTACATGAAGGCGTGCCGAGCCCCGTAACATTCTCTTACAAGGAAAAAGGTAGCCAGGAGAGGCGGGAGACCCCGGAAGCAAAGTAGTGGGAAGGCAATGTACTCTCGAAATCGTAACTTGGAAATTCAAACAGTAAATGAACGTTGGAGAAGTGACAAAGCCGTACCGAGTGTAATAAACAACAAAGGTTGGGAAATAGATAAAAAGTGGATAGAAATACCCTGGAAAGAAGGGGGAAATCACCAAAGAAAGAGACCGAAAGAACTAAGACTGTCAAGGGAACAGGGCAATAAAAGAGACAATATAGTGTCAAGAAGCCCCGTAAAGGGGAATTAGTGATTGCACAATACCAAACTGAATAGTGGAAAGATTGAACCCCAAGAATACAAGCAATAGCCAATTTAAAGTAAGAGAGCCGAGAAATATCCCAAGAAATACTATTGTAAAGCTGGTAAAATGGAGAGTACAAAACCCATAAGCATATGGGAAGAATTAGCGGGGAGTTGCCAGCAGCCATGGAGTAAGACTGCTTTATCGTGAGCTCCTGCCCAATTCGGCATAAACAGCAGTTCCACTGCGTCGGAACGATCTTCAAGAGTATGCAAAGCTAAATAAAATACAAGCGGAACGATTTCCTCCACCGAGTGACAGCTTGCTGCATTAGAACATTACGGAAAAGCCCTGCGATTGTCAGAGACGGACTGCCGGGGAGAATTTAAGATGGCGACCGAGGCACATTGATCGCGACCTTCGTGAGAAAGAAAACCGGCTTAGTACTCGAGCGCCCTAGAGTAAGGAATGTACGAAGAAAGGCTGCCGGTGAGCAGTCTGCGCTAGATCTGAGGCGCGCCGCATGCGTAGTTTCTGACAGAGCTGCAGCTCGTAACACAAACATGGGCTCTTTTTGAGCTTTTCGGGCGCCGTAGTACTTCGGCTAAGACGGGAAAGGGTCAGAGAAAGATTGTACAATACCAAGTCTGCGCACTCGTGGTAAAGGGACATCTAAACAAAAAGCATGTGAGCCAGCATATTACACCAGATTTAAGCTGCACACAAACCTAAGTTAATTTCCATTGCCCGGATCGACAAGGAGCCCTTTTAAACAGCGATCAATATCCACGGGTAGAAGTCCTTAGGATACACTCAAACGGATACACCACTTGCTCACTGAGGGCTCAAAATTGCATCTAGTGCCTGTAGGACACAATAGGAAGTACTCCTGCGTAATCCAGCACCACTTAAAACTTAAAACTGTCCTACTACGAAGAAGACAGCAAAGACAAAAAGCCCTGGGGCGCAATACGGCTGCGTCACATGTGCCATGTGCCACTAACTATCGACCGGAGCATTTTCAAACTAGGCACACCACTACAAGGGACAAATCAAGGCAAATGCCTCCCAAATTGGCTAAATCAAAGGGAAATCAAACTACAATGGATAGTTACACAAAAGCTACGCCACAAGAATCTGTGAACAACATAGCGTCGACGCAGGGCAAGAAAAACAGAGCCGATAACGTGGACATCCAAATCCTGCTGGCCATCATGGAATCGAAAGCCTCATTAGGCTCTAAGATAGATGCCGTTATAGTTTATGTTGGACTATTACACCGAGACATTAAAAAACTGCCCGAAAGGACCACTGAATTGGGAAAGGAACTAACAGAAAACAATGCAATGACCCAGGAAAATCACGCCCAAGTCTGCATCTTGCAGCAAAAGGTCAACCTTCTGGAAAACAGGGCAGAATACGCAGAGGGCAGAGCCCGAACGAATAACGTTTGCATTGTCGGCCTAGCTGAAGGAGAAGAGGGGACCGACCCCACAACGTACATCGAGAATATGTTCTTACAGGAAATTGGGCCAAGGAGCCTTTCGCAAGGATTCACAATAGAAAGGCCACTTAGAGCCCTCACTATGAGACCACCCCACGCCCTATAATTGCAAAAGTCCTGAACTATATAGACAGGGAAAAGATACTATTTTACTCAAGACAAGGAGGCATGACACAGTGAGCATCAACAAACCTGGCAGTGTACTCGGACTACACGTTCCAAGTTCAAAAGGATAAAGCACATTTCTCAATGGTTAAAGCCAGACTCTGCAAAGCAGGCTTGAAATACATGTTAATGTATTCAGCGTGTCTAAAGATCCTCTACAAGAAACAAGCCTTATTCTATGACCTCCCAGAAGAGGCACAGACGTGGATGGGCAAGGAGCAGATCGACCCCCCTACGGAAGAACACAACACTCAAACACTAGGTCTCCCTCGACACCGGAGAAGGCACAAAATAGCAACAGATCAAAGAATACCACATTCCAAACAATGAATAAACTGATAGGAAACAGCTGTAGACCCTAGGACAAGCGGGTTGCTTATGCAATGGTCTGCCTTAACTGGCCACAACTTCTATCCAAGTTTGCTTAGGGTGCAGGACCCACCTTATGGTCTGACCACATTCCGGCAGACAGAGTCCTGTCCCAAAGCTGCTGCCGACCCACCTACAAAGTTTTTGTTCACGGAACGCTTGTTTTCGCATTTACCTGCTGTGACATTGTTTGTCCACTCCTTGGAAGGTAAAAAGGGGCTGTCAATCGTTACCGTACACAAAGCCCATTTACTAGATATAGATAATAATGGCTAATGACATAAGGTTACTTACCTGCAATGTCCGGGACTTGAACAATTATGTTAAGAGAAACAGAGTCTCCATGTACCTACGCAGACATAATATTGACATAGCGATGTTACAAGAGACCCATCTCACTAAGGAGAGACAAGAGTTACTTGCTACAAAATGGAAAGGGCGAATCATAGGCTCTGCATACTCCTCGTATGCACGAGGAGTAATAACTTGGATTGCATCCACAGTACCTTTTAAAGTGACCAGGTTTAAAACTGATCATATGGGCAGAATGGTACTCATACAGGGGGTTCTTAGAAAATGTGGAAACCTGCTTAATAAATACATACGCTCCTAATCAAGTGACTGCAGCCTTCTTCCAAACGCTATACCCAAGACTAGGCCCATACTGAAAACTGAAATATTATATGGGGCGGGGACTTCAATTGTGTCAAGAACCCCAAGGTAGACAGATCAGACGCGAAATTCCAAAAACTCACCCCACCAGCCAGAGCTCTACAGACACTCCTGACAAATTTGAACTAGTAGATATTTGGAGAACTGTAGACCCATACAACAGACACCACTTGCTTATCTCTGCTCTGCACAATGTCCAAACTAGACTTGACTACTTTCTTCGGCGTAACAAACTGCTAAATGAGCTTACAATGGTGGAATACAAAAGTACGGTTTTATCAGATCATGCCCCCTTGTTACTGAAATGGCAATATGCACCCCCAACACCCCTGATTCCAATGTGGAAATTGAGGAGAGAAACCCTGCAGGACAGTCCTTTCCGTGAACATATTAAGAATAGTATTATAGACTACGGGAAGCGTTTCCAGTGCAGGCACACTTTGGAAAGCTTTAAAAGTGGTCATTAGGGGTGCGGCAATTGCCCGTTCAGGGTGTATCCAAGCCACAATTTGTAGAGAACGTATATCTGCGGAAGAGGCACTACAAAAGCTTACACACTCCCACCTAGACCAAGAAAACAAAAATACGAACAAAATAACTCTACGCCAACAATGCCTTGATAACTGCGACAGACTGTGTAAGCATAATTATAACAAATACATAGAGAGATAGCACGCAGAGGGCGATAAACCAGGCAGATTACTAGCCTGGCTATATAAGAGAGAAGAACAATGAACACCTATCTACTCAATACTTACACAACAGGGCACCTCATGGAACACACAAGAGGGCATCAACAAAATATTTCAAAACTTCTACTGCAACCTATATCAAGAAAAACCCATAACCAACCGGGTGGAAATAGAAGAAGTGTTAAGTGAAATACACCTCCCTAGACTAGACGAGGAGACAAAAAGCGATCTAGACTCCCCTATCACTGTAGAAGAACTGGTGAACACAATAAGACCATTCTTATAGGAAAACCCCAGGTCCAGACATCCTGCCTAGCAAATTTTATAAAGAATTTGCTACAGAGCTAACCACACACCTTCTGAACACACTGAACAAAGCATATGACTCTGGCCTACTCCCACTAAGCCTAAGGGAATCAATAATCATACCCCGTCTGAAATCCAATAAACCTCCACAAGAATGTACTTCCTACAGGCCCCTGTCCATGCTTAACCAAGACATCAAAATCCTTACGTCAACTTTGGCTAATAGGTTGAAAAAAGTCATACATACTTGTGCATCCAGACCAAATCGGTAACATGGCAGGCAGGAACATGTCCTTGAACTAAGGCGCTTACATCATATCATTTATAGCACCACTTCCTGGGATACACCATGAGCCATTGCATTTGATTCTATTAAATTGGATTGGTTATATGCCACGCTATGCAGGCTTGGTTTTGGCCCAAATTACTTAAGATTGGTGAAACTAATTTATACTAAACCCGTAGCAAGAGTTAAAACAGGTAATCACTTTTCAAGGCCCTGGGTACTAGAAAAGGGCACCAGACAGGGTTGCCTTTTATCTCAGCTACTATACATTCTGGCTATGTAACCAGTGCCAACATATTTCAGGATGGAATACAAGGAAGCAGGCATAGTAGTCCATGGAACGCACCACCTAATATCCATGCATGCTCATGATATGCGCAAAATACAGAAGACAACTTAGAACATATATTGGAATCCTACACGCATTTCTCCCAACTCTCGGCATTACAATCAGTTTGGAAAATGCATCCTTGTTCCCATTAGCGGGAAGGACTACGACACAATAAAGCAAACTCTCGATGCTCACCTTAAAATGGCCCACTTCTACATTCCATTATCTAGGGATTAATATATACCATGACCCCATTCATGAACATAACAACAACACCCAAAAAGCCCTAGACGGCATACAACACTCGAAGTTGTGGACCAAACTAAGGGGCAGAGCAGCGTTACTAAAAATAGTCGCCCTTCCAAGGCTTCTGCACTATTTTGCAAACGTATCATATAACATACTTAAAACCTTCTTCCAGACTATTGACTATGCAGATAATTCTTGTGGAAAGATGCAGGTTAGCATTAGCTTAATTGCAAAGACCATATGAAGAGGGCAGAATTAGAGTGCCTGGTTTCGAACGTTACTACTTGGCGGGGCAACTATAATACGTAGTGAGCTGGCTGGCAGATGAACCCAATTCAGACATTATGCTACTCCAGCCTACAGAACCACACATATTCCTGAAAGAATTATTAAGGTATAAAAGACTCATCCTGGGCAGCGCTCATACCTAATATTGTTGGGAATACAATTATGGGACCGAGTGTGCACTAAAAGACCCCCTATCTATGCCAATCACCCTTAGCATCACTAGTCCCAACAGCAGCCCAGGCCCAACTGTCACAATTGGGGACTTGCTCCGAGACACTACTTTTATACGCTTTCAAGAACTAGTGGATATCACAGGCCTTCACCACAGCCAATACCTGTTGTACAGTACCATTATGAAAGCGACTGTACGTAGATGGCTGACGTATAGTGAGATAATAGAGAGTCAATCTGTAATCAACACCCTATAAGACATCGCCGACAGTGCTCAAATGATCTCTAGGTTATATAGTTTTCGCCTAAACAGCCAACCCCCCCACAGAGGTGGCCAGGGACCAAATGGGAAATAGAACTAGGGAAACCGTTCCAGGACAAAGATTGGTCCGAGATATTTCGATACCATAAGAAAGTGTCCTAACGCTAGACTACAATTGATTCAACTGACACACAGAGCGTACCTGTCTCCTCTTAGAATATCTAGAGTCCCTGGATCCACCCAACAGCACTGCCCTAGATGTACAGATACGTAAGCAGGTATGCTACATATGTTCTGGTCAAGGCCCACCATACAGAAATATTGGGAAGAAGTGGCAGATAAAATGAAAAAAGGAGGCCTTAACATGAACCCACTGACGCCCTCAGCCTGCATGCCTGGCTGCTTTACGCGCCCCCAACACACAGGCTACATGTCCAAAATGAAAGATCTAGTGTTTATACTAGCTAAGTGCAGAATAGCGATGACGTGGAAGTCCCCAAAAGGCCCCAATATTGAGGACCGATCTCAAAAAATGGGTGCTGGCTGAAACGACTATCTGGAGACGTGCAGCGCGCTTAAGCCTCTCTGACACGAGCATAGAAATAACAGCATGGAAAACAATGACACAGGGCCTCATTACGACTTTGGCGGTAGCCTTAATAAGGGCATGGCTGACACCAAAACCGGGACCAGGTTCCCTGAATGGGGAATTACCGGGCCATTACCGGGCCATTCCGAGTTTGGAAGGCCCGGTAGTTCCTCCTTCAGGGAACCCGAGCCCCCCATAGGGCTCAATGGGAATGGGTGCAGGGAGCTAACACCGGGCCAATTACAAACCGCCCGTTGTTAGCTCCCTGGTCCCCTCGTGGGACCCGGTAAGGACGTCTGGTAAAACCAGACGTCCACATTGGGTCCCGCGAGGGGACCTCGTAATGAGGGGGAATGGGTTTAACGGGTCCGCATCCATTAGCGGCACCCGTTAACCCATTCTGCCAATGTTATAATGAGGCCCACAGACTCTGTTTTGCACCACCCAAATAGGTGACGAAAAAGAAATACAAACTCCTACAGACACTACTACCAGTTCAACCACTGTAAACGGTTAACGACGAAGTCTGAAAACAACTAATAACAAGGCAACAAAGGGGCGAGGAAAATAGAGGGTGTGCATGTTGGGGAATATGAATAGGTAGACTGTCATTTCATCAATACCAAAATGTAATTGTATAATTAATATGCATATGACTGTACACTATACTGGTATCATACTTCAAAAATGTAATAAAAAGCATATGGGAAAAATCACACAAACTCATGAAGCAAATATCAAGAGACTAGCAGAACAAATAACTTTGGAAAACCTATAATCTAAAAACAATGACATTTGTACATTAACCGAACAAAGAAATAAGACTAATAGAAAGAGGAGGCCTCTTTGAAGAACGACCAGGACAAGAGAGACATTCTTTTGTACTATATTTTAGTTATTCTTATTACTGGAATGGTCAGTTACCGTTATGTTTGGGACTGCAGATTATTACTTTTGACTACCTGGCAGTAGACAAGCACCCTCAGTTAATTTAGATAGGTACGGTGAACCCTCTAGTAATAGGGAGAGATTTGTTTTTTATTAAATTAAATGGTAAAGGCCTAAATAACATGTCCTCCTCGTGTCTGGCTTCTTCTTACCACTCACCACAGTGGGCATTCACCAGTATGTGTTCAAGTCCCAAGAATCATTCAAAGGTCAGTGTCTCTCGTGAGGCTTCCAAAGGGACTAAAGCAAACATTCTCTGAGTTCTCATTAAGCCCAACTTCTAATCCCTACCGGCGGTTTAACACAGCAGAACAAATGGGGAGGTATGTGCAGTTTGATTCAAGCAAAACAAAGAATTCCAAGTAAAATATATGCTTCGCCATACTCGGTGTTACTGCTTGTTGCCAGCCTTTAAACACAATCTCAGTATCTGTTCCTTGGTGTTGATCTTATGTAGCTAGTGTACAGTGGGGAATACCTCCACCCAGGTCTCAAGCTGTCACCAGACTATGTTGTATGGCTCTACAGTTCTACCTCTGTAATAGCTGGCCTGCGAACAAGGCTTGGAGCCACAGGCAGACTGTAGGTTATCCAGCTTCCTCTGTCTCTTTCATGGTCCTAGGTGTGTAGCTGCCCAACCCAAGATGCCTGCCATCCTTGTCTTGCCACAAGCTCATTCATGGGGAGCCATTTCCTATCGTCTCTCTACGGGACCTCTCTAGATTCTGGCTACAGATTGACCTGCCACATGCTCGTTCCTCCATGCACTGTGATTTAACGCTCTGTAAATGTGGGCTAAATGGCTCTCACACTCCTTCTCAAATTTTCTTTCCACCTCCTCTTTAACTCTTCTTGTCACGTCCTCAACTCTCCCGCTCAAATACCTCTTTCTTAGATTCTCCAGTGTAGTACATACTTCTTTGCCATCTCTTTCTTGGTTCCTCCTTTTAAGCTTCTCTCAACAACTCCTGTTTAACTCCTGTCCCCATCCGATCCTTAGGTAACCTCTACGTCCAATGCCAGCTTCACAGTCTTCTTCACTTCATAGTCCCCTTGGTCTCCCTCTCTCTCCCCCAAGCCATGCCTCTTTATTTACTCAGTCTCCTGGACCCTTCCTTCTGCAGACCACTGAGACTCTTCTTTAGCCCCCGATCTCCTCCCTACCCTAGCCTCCTGAGTCCTTCCTTTCCCAGCCTCCTTGGTCTCTCCTCTGGTCTCTTGTCACCTAACTCAAGCTCCTTCAGCTCTCTTTACCAGCTATCTCCAAATGAGCACCTTCGACTGATTATCAATGTCACTGCCTTCTGCCACAGGCCATTCCTGTTATAGGGCTTTGACACTTCCTTCCAACTCATCTTTGGCATAAGGGAATTCAGATGTGTCTCCACATGGAGCTGGTATAAGGATTGGCCGATGGACCGTGCCCCTGGGGATAGCTGGCAGATTTGACATACAACTTGGGTTTTGGACAGTCCCCTTCCCATGTGTGGTCCTCTATCTGTTTATCACACCTTGGCCACGCTCTAGGGAAGCACTCCCTTAGCTTAACTAGTCTTAGCGTCATGTGAGGTGAATGGTTAACCCCTTGAGTTTTCACTCTTCATTCAGGTCCTCTTCCTTCTCGGTATGGATATGATTTCTGTATCTGCATGAGAGGAGCAAAGCATGCAGGCACTTCCAGCTCTTTGAGATAGACCTACGCAATTTCCTTAAAGAGACGGTGTTCCTAGGTACGTCTATATGACAATCTCCTGCCTCCTGTTGGTGTCATCGTCGGGGTAGCAAAAGGATACTCCCCAAGCCATCCCTGGGCCCACCATAATTTTTTTGGCACGTGGTGGCCCCAGGCCCCGTTGGTAATCCAACCATCCAACAGTAAAGTCAGACATTGGACATTTTTCACAATATCGAAAACAACCACTAACCTTTCAGTATGTTTTGTTGCTATCCTGAATTATGAGTTGTAGTCTTTAGTAGCGGGCTCAGAACATGTTATTCTGTGTGGAGGAATCATTCCCCCAACAAGCAATGAATAATGGAACACACAGAAGTGTGCAAGCTAAGTTGGTGCACTGTTTATCTCTGAAGGCACGGAGTCCACTGGTGTTGTCTTCTAAGGGGTTACCTGAAATTCGAAAAGTAGGACTTCAGGATTTTGTCTGAATGGGGCATGTACAGCCATACATTTGTGACAAAATATTGTGCGTCCAGTTCCTGCATTACCTGTCCATAAATCTTGTATGAGTAAAGTGGAAAGGGCTCATGAACGGTGGCAAAAAAAGTGTGGTATATTTTTTCAACTTAGAAGTATTGTATGGCCAGTAAGGAATACTATCGTAAAAAGACTGAAATAATTTACGAATATTACCCAAGTAGGATCTGGCCATCTTCACCCTTTCATCCGTTCTCCCAATGGCTGCTCTGGTTGACTTGTTTTGGTTTTCTATACAGAACCACAGATCAAGGTGTTTTAAATTGACTGAGTCTATGCAACAGACGCTATCACAGAGTGTGTTACATTTCTATTTACGTTTCTTTGTCAATGTAATCTCCACAACCTAGCCCCAGATACTAACACACTTTACCTGTCTTTATTGTGTTGTTATAGAGGATGTTATACTTTTGGCTTG
Organism: Ambystoma mexicanum; assembly: GCF_040938575.1. Taxonomy (NCBI): domain Eukaryota; kingdom Metazoa; phylum Chordata; class Amphibia; order Caudata; family Ambystomatidae; genus Ambystoma; species Ambystoma mexicanum. The sequence goes on from NC_090923.1 coordinate 120,120,779, forward strand.
AGGCCCTGTCCAAGCTTTCTGCTTGGTACTACTTGACTGTCTGTCTTAGAGGTTCATTCTTGTTGGCATGCCTTTGGTACCCCCGGAAGGTTGGTGTTTTTCCCTTTTCATTTGTGGATCAGATAGTTCTTCTAAACAGGGAGGTCAATCCCTGCATGTTCTCCTTGTTATTTGTGCTATGTGTGAGATCCTCTGATTGAATTGGGGGTAGGTTACTTCCCAGGACTAGTTGGGCTGGCAGGTTGGGAACCACCACGATAGTCAGGTTCAGTTGTCTTCCCAAGATGTTAATGGGTATTTGTGCCTGTTGGTATCTCTCAGCAAGCATGGCCATGGACACAACCTACTTTCTCTTCTCTAATTTTCTTCCAAACTTGGGGAAGTAAATCTGTTCTGATAGCATACTCCGTACTCCCGGTGTCTGGTTGGGCCTAAAGCGTTTTCCCTTTTAAAGTAACAGGAACTTGATAAGAGGTTTTATTTCCGGTGTATAGGAATGTATTGAGTTGTTTCTTGTTCTTGTTTCTTTTCTTTTTATGGTGACCTTCTTTTGGGCTTCCTTCATAAGTTTTTATTGGGCTAGGTTGGATGTAAAGAATACTGGAATAAGAGGGTTCAACTCTTTCTTTTTTATTTTGTTCATTATCACTGAATGTTGGTACTGATTTAATGGAAGGGGGATCGATCTGATTTAAGGGGAAACATTTTGTGGGGTGTCCACAGCCTTTACAGGAGTAGCACTTTTGGTGATGATTAAGAGATGGGGTTATCACAGGTGGATGATCTCCTGTTTCTCCCTTTTGCTTTTTTCGTGCATCCATTAACTCCTCCTATAAAGCCTTGGGACAAAACTACATGGTATGTTGCCACTTCCCACAGCATAAGCAATGTTCTAAGCAAGAGGGATTGGACTCAGGAAATGGGAGAAAACCCTAGAAGCAATCTTCCCTTTGTCAGCTCCAGTAGGAAATCAGATGTTAAGCTGCCCTGTCCTAATGTTGGTACTATTTGGGCAAGGGGAATGGCGACCGATTTTGATGAAGAAGGTAGTTGATTAGATGGTGAATATTGAGGTTCTTTAGGGCCTGAGCACCGCAAGGGTTTCTCAACACGACAGAGATTTCGCCCCTAAAGTCAACTCTCGCTTCCAGTGAATTAGTGACTGGGACCTCTGAGGCGAATAGTCCCTGTACCTTCTGGTCAAAGGACAATGCCTGGGAGAACCTTCCCATAAGGAGTTTAACCTATCTCCTGTGGGATTTGATGGTATGGAGGATAGGATATTCTCACAGATGAAGCTATCTCTTTCAGATGAAATGGTAATATTATCCAAAGTTGAAATTGAGTCTTTTTGGGTTTGAAGCATTTTATCCTCTGCCTCTACCTTTAGATCATGCAAAATAAATTCTGGGTTGCCATTTTCAATAAATTGTTTGCCGTGATTCTCACTATTTCACTTCCAAATGTCACAGGAGAAGAGAGGATTCCACAAGGTCTCATGCACTAGGTTTCCTGTTATTCTTGGAGGGTTCCAGAAGATCTTTGAGGCCTGACCTTTATGTTAGTACTCTGGCAGCAGAATTAAACAAAGTAACCAGCGACATGCCAAAAGTCACAGGGAGAAACATCTCTGTGCTGTCTCATGCAGACGATGTTATTCACCTGGTACGTACTCCGAGAGCACAGCAGAAATTGGTCACTGGCTATGCCGGGTATATGGGATGCATGGACCAGTCAATAAACATAAAGAAGTTAAAAGTTGTGTGTTGGCAGGCCCAGTAAAAATATGCCTGACATTAGTACCTCTGGCCAAAAAGGGTGACATTAAACAGCAAGGCACATTACGCGGACCATATTACTGAGATGGCTCTGAAATGTACCCAGGCCTGTGGTGCGTTACATAGGTTTTTCTTAGAGATGGGTGAGTTAATCATCAACATCACACTTGACATTGATCAGGCTAGGCCTATTGCGTTGTGTGTGTTTGGGGCCAAAATAGACATTTTAGTGGCTGTAGAGAGCACCTCAATCCATTTGCTCCACCAAGAACTTAGGTTGGATTGAATAGATGACCACATAGGCCTAAAGCCCCTGCTATTTTGGTTAAGATTATGGTCTGAAGCCAAATGTTATCTAAAGCAAGAGATAATTTGGCCAGTACACCAAGACATCTTTCAATCAAGTGACTCTGTACAAGAGACTGAGTGACACAGGGGAGAGACCTCAAGAGAATTTTAAAGGGCGGTTTAGAATTAAGAAGGCCTTTTGCTTTGCCATTCTGACCCTTTTTTATGCTGTACATCATTGTACAGAATCCTGAATACACCTTATAAACAAATCCATGAGATGTGCCTTTTGTGCAGTCCACTTGGCTATGTGACAATAAGTATGGCTTATACCGGCAGTAGTCGCAAACTGTAAAACTCACACCGCCGACAGTTATGATAGCAGCAAAAATAGAATCAAAATACTAATCTAAGATTCATATCACACCAGATGCTGTGAGAACCATAGGTGTGCACAGAGACTCAAATGTACTGCTGGGTGAAAGTGGGTCAAATATAATTGGCTAATATTTTATTTTAACTTACTCAGAAAGCACTTTAGAATCCTATTAAGAATGAAATGTGCAATACTTGCACTGCATTGTGAACTATTGTGAACCTTCGATAGAAATAATGAGGAGGTTTGCATGCTAGAAAAGACCTCAGATTAGTGGCTGTCGTCATTTTGCTCTGAAATAGGAGACCTTTGTATTTAGAATAACAATGTGGGTCTGATCCATAAAAGTAGACACTAAAACCAATATGAAAACATATTTCATAGACTTTGGTCTCAAAAGAAGGCTTGAGAGAGGAATAGAATTTGTTAACAGCTGCACATTTTACAGGTATGTTGAAAACCATGCGTTATGCATCCGCCAGTCTGACCAAATAACACTAACATATCTTAGTTCAACACTCGTCCCCTCACCTCCCCCTGCCATTTGTTCCACTCCATGCAGTATGGAGCTTTATTCTAAACTCCAATCAGTGAGATGTAGAGAGGAAAAATAACCTTAATGTTTATTGCGGCACTAATAGTTCTTGCTCTCAATCCTTCAAAACTGGTTGAGAGTTGCCTCTGGTAATACAGGCAGCTACGAAAAATCATCTCAGTAAACGTGCGACTGTAATTGTAAGACCATTACAGAGTACTCTGCTCAGTGTCTCCATTCACGAAATAAAACCCCATAAAAATAGGATGTTCCCAACCACACCTCCTTGTAAAGTCAGACTTATCCCAATATACCAAGGTTAGAGTATGGCACATACTTGGCACATACTTATGAGGGTAGAAGAGAGGGAAATGGGAAAGAGGGAAAAGAACTGAAAGTACTGGAAGCTCCCTCATTCCCAACTGCTTGTGAACCAAAATATACAACCATAGGAGGGAGTAAAAGCACAGGCAGAACAGCTTGCCCAAAAAATGTCCAAGGGGCTGTCCCGAGGTACTTGGATTCTGAACCCAGGGGACATATACAGGTGATCTCCAGACAACCCCCACTGGATCGCCACACTAAGACAAAAGGCAGCCACAGAAGAACATGCACATATTTCAATGATCACCATAGAAGTATTGTCAGGTAAGATCCCCTTGAGGTTAGCACTAATTTTAGAACTGGTTCTATTAGAGAGTCTTTCAAATTCCACATCCAACCCCAGCAAAGTAATTCATATGTTTCACTTCAAAGGAACAGAGTTGCAACATTCTGAATTCACCTGCTAGTGTTGAAAGAGATTATTTTCTTCAGACTGTAGGAAATATTTTTAAGTATGAGTCTGACTAGAGCAGATCGGGAGAGTCCCAAAGATTCAAAGGTGCACTAGTTATGCAAACAGAATGATAGGAAAGGTGCGCATGCTGTTGATGCAAGGGGTATAGAATCACTGTTCTACTGCTCCCAAGAGCGTTGCAGAGATTACGAAGATATCATTTTCCCACAAACAGGTTCCTTGGTTTTTCACGTTTTGATTTAAATGCTGTGACTCAAGAGGAAGTCAAAGAAGGCAATGTCACCATGACTCCAATGAGGAGGAAGGAGACCTCACATAAGTCTATGGCTCTTTTAAAATCGGCATTTATGGCATGCCTTGATGGTGAGAAGGGTACCAGTTCTAAGGCCCCTTTTGCCAGAAACTGAGGGATCTCCTAGGAGAGGTTCACGAGGCCATGGTTGGCAACAGCAGGTGTGCAGAGGGCAAAGGGCAAAGAGGAGGCAGTAAATCTGTTGGATGACCTGTAAGGTGCAGGCATTGGAAGCAGCAAGCTTATATTCTTTGTTGAACTGGAATATCCTGTATCCCACGCAGGATGGGTGGCTGAAGTCTTCTTCAAAGACTTTGCGCAAGGGGTCACAGAGGGCACATCTGAAGTAGGAGAACAAATGACTTACCCCTGGTATTGTTCTTTCCACTGGATGTTCCTCCCACAGATTCCTAATCTTATTTATTTATTCTCCAGTTTTGCAGCTCTCGGAAAACCTTTTTCCAGCAGGGGCTGTTATGCACACAGCACTGATGGTCATCCAGTCGTATTCGTAACCAGATGAGACGTTGATGCAGGTACAAAACCGCGCCCGGCAAACCTTGACCCCAGTTGTCATTTCATCCCCATGCACAGCAGGGTTAGGGATTAGAGATAATAGTAACTGTTGAAGCGCTGAGGAAGATAGATGGCCATGTTCAAAAGGTACGAGTACCAGGTCCTTCTGGCCCAGTCCGGGGCAATCAGAATCATGGCTGCTCCGTACCTCTTCAACCTCCTGATCACTTGAGGAATGACGGAAATCGGTGGAATGCATACTTGATTCTCTTAATTTTTCAGCTTGAAGAGGATGATGATGATGCGCCCGCCAGAAATAGGTTGAAATTGTGTTTCGAGCTGGTTAGTATCTGGATGAGTCAAAATAGACTGAAATTTAATGTTCAGAAGACTGAGCTGCTGACTTGTTCTGCTCATTCAATCATCCCGATAACGGGCATTTACAGGCAAACTGAAGCGTCTAGATGAGTAGCTCAGTTTTGGCTTTCTTCGTTAGGACATTTCCATTGCCTCTGCTTAAATCAGGAACTTGGGTTTCTGGCTTGACTCATCAATATCGTTGGAGAGCCAGATATATCAAGCTTCTAGTGTATGTTTTTCCTATTTGCGATCCCTTAAGTATCTTCTGGAGTTTTTCAGTTTTACACATCAAATTTAAATTGTAAATGCATTCATCTCCAGGGCCGTCACAAGGGGGGTTCAGGGGGGGGGCAAAGTGCCCCGGGCCTCGCGCATGCTGGGGGCCTCGCGGCCCCCTCTCCTAAGTGGAAGGCAGCACCGTCTCCCGTGTCCTTTATTCACACGGGGACTGTGCTGCCTGCAATGATTTTGCTGTTTGTTGTGAAGCCGTTTGGCTCCGCAACAAACAGCAAAATAATGGGAGACGACAGGGCTCAGAAGTGAGCATACTGACTGACAGGAGAGGAGTTCTCTCTTGTCAGTCAGTGTGTTCACGTTGCTCAGCATGACCACACTGACTGATGGGAGAGGAGTTCTCTCTTGTCAGTCAGTGACTGATGGGAGAGGAATTCTCTCTTGTCAGTCAGTGTGTTCACGTTGCTCAGCATGACCACGCTGACTGACAGGAGAGGACTCCTCTCCTGTCAGTCAGTGTGTTCATGTTGTCAGCGTGATCACGCTGACTGACAGGAGAGGAGTTCTCTCTTGTCAGTCAGTGTGTTCACGTTGCTCAGCATGACCAAGCTGACTGACAGGAGAGGACTCATCTCCTGTCAGTCAGTGTGTTCATGTTGTCAGCGTGATCACGCTGACTGATAGTAGAGTTCTCTCGTCAGTCATGTGTTCACGTTGCTCAGTGTGACCACGCTGACTGATGGGAGAGTTCTCTCGTCAGTCAGTGTGTTCACATTGCTCAGCATGACCACACGGACTCCTCTCCTGTCAGTCAGTGTGTTCATGTTGTCAGCGTGATCACGGTGACTGACAGGAGAGGAGTTCTCTCTTGTCAATCAGTGTGTTCATGTTGTCAGCGTGATCACACTGACTGATGGGAGAGGAGTTCTCTCTTGTCAGTCAGTGTGTTCACATTGCTCAGCATGACCACACTGACTGACAGGAGAGGTCGCCTCTCCTGTCAGTCAGTGTGTTCATGTTGTCAGCGTGATCATGCTGACTGATGGGAGAGGAGTTCTCTCTTGTCAGTCAGTGTGTTCACGTTGCTCAGCATGACCACGCTGACTGACAGGGGAGGAGTACTCTCTTGTCAGTCAGTGTGTTCACGCTGTCACCGTGATCACGCTGACTGATGGGAGAGGAGTTCTCTCTTGTCAGTCAGTGTGTTCACGTTGCTTAGCGTGACCACACTGACTGATGGGAGAGGAGTTCTCTCTCGTCAGTCAGTGACTGATGGGAGAGGAGTTCTCTCTTGTCAGTCAGTGTGTTCACGTTGCTCAGCATGACCACGCTGACTGACAGGAGAGGGCTCCTCTCCTGTCAGTGTGTTCACGTTGCTCAGCGTGATCACGCTGACTGATGGGAGAGGAGTTCTCTCTTGTCGGTCAGTGTGTTCACGTTGCTCAGCGTGATTATGCTGACTGATGGGAGAGGAGTTCTCTTTTGTCAGGCAGCATGTCTACGTGTCGGCTGTGTGGATGCTTTTTAAGGGTGCATGGAGGTAAGGTAAGAGTTTTTTATTTTAAATTAAAAGTGTATGTGTATTTCAATTAAATCAGTATGTATATATGTATGAATGGATGTGCCCATGTTGGTGTTTGTGTCAATGCTGTGTTTGGTTTTATGTATACATGCATGTATGGAGTTGTGTAACTGGTGGATGAATGCATGGGTGAAAGTCTTTTTTTTGTGAGTGTGTGTTCAGCACCACCCCTAAATGTAGCCGCCCTGGGGGCCACTTCATTAAGGGGTGGGTTCATGGCATCAGAGGTGCACCTAGGCTAAAATGTCAGGGGGGAAAGGGGACTAACACTTCAAATGTTGGGAGAGGCGCTAACTAACGTCCGAGGCTGTGAGAAAGGGGCAAACTTCCTTGTGTGGGGGCACCTAACATCTTTCCACATTTCGAATGCGACTATTCTGGTAAAGTTTCAATGTTACAAGCCTCTTGCCTTCATTTCTGAAACGTCACACTTAAGGACTGCTGTGAGAATGAGATATCTCATGTCACCACTTCCCTTCTAATCACTCGCCTAGCAGGCAAGTGCTAACCCCACATCACGATTTCAATTACCTAAATATGTATGCATATGAATGCAGTTGCTAACAGTGAAATGACTCCTCATGGCCATGCTAATCCCTATGGCAATTCTCACCCAGTTCCTGCCCACCCAAAACACCTTCTCACTGGAACTCTTTGAGCTAGCTTTAAACATGCCTTGCCATCAAACGTTGCTCTCAATGCGCCTGCAAGTGTTTCCTCAACTGAGTCTTCTGAGAATTCATGACTTCACCGGAGTTGTAAACACGTAACTGGTGTAATAAAAATGTCAGGTCTGCCTTTGGCCACTCAATTTGAAAACACCCTGTGTGCCTTTCACTGAAGTTCTTTTTTTAAAAAGCATTGGCAAAGCCAACAGTTTTGGCTTGTGTATAAGTATTAGGCATTTACCAGGCACTGCTATTAGCTGCTCAGGTACTCAAACTATTTTGCACTGGCACTATCAATGACCAGCTAATACCAATACAGAAGTGCCTTTCCCATGCCTACACGAATGCCCAAACTGTTAGCATTGCCAGTGCTCTTTATGCTTTACCCTTGATGCACAGGACTATGCATCAAGGGTAAAGCAAACATACTACTTGGCTAAATTGGCCCACATTGAATGTAGGCCAATCTAGCCAGTAATAACACTTATGGTACACAGTCAGCCTGGATATACTTTCTGTGGCATGGCATTTTTACTGGCTGGGAGTCCGTACATGGTAATAATGGCATATATTGATGCAGCCTGCATCGACATAATTAGAACAACCAGCATGAATATATTTTTATACTAGCATATCTCGCATGGAAAGGCGGCATGAAATGTATTGGAAAATGTTCCTATGCACAATTTGTGATTTGCAACTATTGGGAATTTCCATGTGCTTCAATACAAAACCAATTGCAAACTGTATGGATTTCTACCCAATTTTGCAAAGAAAGTGCTGTAAAATGCATAATTTTTAACCCAATGTTTCAAACATTTTCTTGGGAGTGAGAACCCCCCTCAAGCAACCCTTGTTTGGTTTGGGCTCCCTCACTGTGCTCTGTTGATCCTGCCTAATTGGCACAAACATTTAAGCCTCTTAAGTTCAGAAATGTACCAGCCTCCACTGTACATCAATTGTCACTATGTATGATGTGTGTTTTAATGCGCACACTGGGGCAGGGTGCTCCTTAATGATATGATATGGCATTTATAACATGTCTGTACACAAGTGTTTCTAGGCGCAACAAGGCAAGGAGGGGGAAACAAAGGAGTAGGACAAACACAGACCTTACTAGGCCCTGTGTCATTCAGATCGCGCAAGAGCGGGGGGGGGGGAGGGGAGAAGTGCCGAGGGTGGGATAGGATGCAGAAGTGCAGTAACAAAGGAGAAACAAGAGTGCAGCCAACGGGTGGCAAGTGTGGGTACTCATAAGTGCAGCCAAACTGGTGGAGAATAAGAGCAAGAGAGGGACTGTAGGGATACAGATACAGACCACAAGTGCAGGGGAGCCAAGCGGCAGTGCAGGATTGCAACAGGACAGGCAGGGACCTGGGCCCAGAATTCAGAGCTTGACCAGGTGACCAGTGTATGGATCAGGCAGGTGATCAGCAAGGGAGGGGAAGAGAGAAAGCAGAAGCAAAGAGACAGGTCTTGAGGTGCTTCCGGAACAGGAGATGGTACTCCTCAAGTTTCTGCGAGGCAGGGAGGCTGTTTCCAGAGGGAGGCCCCAGCCGAAGAAAGATCTGCCCTCAACTCTTTTTTCTTGGAAAAGTGACTGACCCTCAGAGATTTGGAGGTGGCGCAGTGGAGAGCTGATGCCATCTTATATATATTTATTCATATGATAAAAAAGTTAGTCTGGCATGAATCTTTCATCAGTAGAGAAATCTAAATTTGCTGCAGTTGATTTGGAGTTGTAGTAATAAACCATATTTGGGATCCTGCACACAAACTCAAGGTTAGATTTCTCGAGACTCCTGTTTGCAGATGTGCCGCCGCTGGCCGAGTGCAAAAAATTGTAAGGGGGCCTCACCAAATGTTTTGCCCCGGGCCTCACTACATCTTCTGACAGCCCTGTTCATCTCTAGCCGGCTTGATTATTGCAATGCATTTTATCTTGGCCTGCCAAAAGTGGCTATCGGTCCTCTCCAAAAAATACAAAATGCAGCTGCTAGGGTATTGGTGAAAGCTGGTCGAAGAGAACATAGCTTGCCAATTTTGCGAGTACTTCACTGGTTGCCGGTGGAGAGTTGGATAAAGGTTAAGACTGTGTGCAATGTGCAGTGTATGGTCAATGGGCCCAGTTCATCAATTATAACTCTACCGTTATGTTACGTTATGGTCATGGGGCACACTATTTCTACCCGCATCAATGTCACATCCGGTCACAAAGGCAATGACCTTCAACATCAGTGCACACGACACACAATGCTAGGAAAACTTTTCCAGAGAGCTGCAAAGCAGGGGAATAAATATCTAAGATTTAAGATGAGGAATTCATGGGACGATACAATCCATTAGAAGCACCTCCTTCGGGGGCTCCCCGGCCCCTTTCCCTGTAAGGGCTACGCTGACTTTGCCTTAGCAAAGGGGGCCTGGCCTCAACCCCTTTGTACCTTAGTAGCAAAGGGGAAAAAAGCTCTGATCCTTGCAGCCAGTGAAGAGATGTCAGAGCTGGTGAGATATGATCCCTGGGCTTGAGGCAAGGACAAGTCTTGCAGTCCTGTTCTGGCTAAGTTGTAAAGGTCCAAGAGTAGACGCAGGAAGTTTTCGAAAGAGGCTATTGCAATAGTCCAGGATACAGAGGACCAGAGCTCTGGAGACCGTGAGCATCTGGTGGAAAGTGAGAAAAGGAAGAATACCTCTGAGGAGGTGCAGCTGATTGTTTGACTTCTTAGAGACGTCAGAGATGTGAGGAGAGAAGGAGAGGGTGGAGTTGAAGATGACACCAAGGTTCTTAGCCTCACAGGAAGGAGCAGGAAGAGGGCCCAGAGAGGGCAGCCAGAGAGAGAGAGGAAAGGAGGGAGCTGGTGTCCCAATGAGGAGGATCTCAGTCTTATCAGCATTAAGGCAGATGTCACTGGCAGCACACCATTCCTGAATTGCGGACAGACAGTCTGGTATGAGAGAAGAAGCAGTGGTGGCTTAGAGGAGCCTGAAAGAGAGCAAATTGTCATTCGCATAAGATTGAAAATTGGAAGAGAAAGTATCAATGCAGTGGGCAAGAGGTGCCAGGTAGTGGTTGAAGAGCCAGGGAGAGAGGTTAGACCCCTGGGGAACAACACAGGTAGAGAGAGAGAGAGAGACAGACAGACAGACAGAAGAGAGGAAATACCCCAGTTGGACCTGAGAGGGTCGGTCGGTGAGAAAGGAGGTGAACCATGCCAGGGCCTGATCAGTAATACCAAGGTTGTCACGGAGACGATTGAGCAGGATTGGAGAGCAAGTCTTCACAGGTGTTCAAGAGAGCAGTTTACGTGCTTCTGGCATCTCTGAAGCCAGACTGGTGGTCATGGAGGCAACAAACAGATTCAGTATGTAGATTAATCTGGGAGATGGTCAGCTTTTCCAAGAGTTTGCCCAGGAAAGGGGTGATGGAGATTGGACCATAGTTAGCCGTAGAGAAAAATCAGCAGAGGGCTTCTTTAGAAGGGGTTGCACAAGAGAGTGCTTAAGGGGGGGAAGGGAAAGTTACAGTGGTAAAGGAGTGATTGCAGAAATCGGCCAAGACTGGAGCAAGGGTATCAATGTGGTCCTTGATTGTTCTAGATGAGCAGGGGAGAACCTGCTTTGATGAGACTTTCATAGATCAGACTTGTCTAGAAACATCGTCAGGGGTGAACAGGAGAAAGGAGGAGGAGAGACAGCCTCAGACGGGCCAGGAGTGGTAGAAGAGGAGGAGGAGGTGGTGGTAGAGGAAGTGCGGGTCGCCAGGATGTCCTAAGTTTAAGTTGTGAAATAAGCAGCCAAGGCCTTGCAGAGGGCCTGGGAGGGAACAGGAGAGGTAGAGACTGCAGCAGGATTGGCCGGTTCCTTGCAGATTTTGAAAAACGCGGCCGAGTTGTTAGATGCCGCACAGATGCAGGCTTGGATGTATGCTCTCTTCTTAGAGAGGACAGAGAGTCTGTACTGCCTTTGGAGCAGGCGACAGGCCAGTTTGTCCGGGGGTGCGCCCGAGGCCCTTCACTTCCTCTCCGCTGCCCTACACTTGTCTTTAAGGGTGCCGAGGTCGGAATCGTACCAAGAGTTGTACTTGGATTTGGGTTTCAAGTGGATCCTCATTACAGGGGCAAAGACATCTAGAATGTTGGAGATAGAGAGATGGAGGTTAGAGAGGTCTGTTTCAGGGTGTGAGTCAGCCAAAGGTGCAGGAGGAGGAGAGAAAGTAGCGGCCGGGAGGCTTCCTTGACTTCCCTGCTCACAACCTCAAAGTAGTCACCCATCTCCCTCTCAGGGATATGCTCAGCCTCTGCGATGATGGATCATAACCTGAAAGAGAACTTTGCCAGTGCACAGAATGCGATCATGCATCAGTGCCCCAGTCTTGAAGAGCCATTAATCTTTCTTCCCAGGCGTCCAGTCTCCTGCTCTCCCTATCTGGGGCAAAGAGGGAAAGGAAGTGCTCTTAAGGTTTGCCATAGCAGTCTGGACAACTAAGCTTTCTGGAGAGGCATGTTTGGAAAAAAAAACATGGGGGTCAGACAGAGACGGCCTGTGCTTCTTAGCCAGTATACCAGATGTATTTATGGGTGCGGTAAAGGATTACATTTTTGGGGGAAATGTTTGGGGTGGGTTTTTAAGGGTGGTAGACAGGGGTATCCTCCAACAAAAACAAAAAAAAACAAATGCAGTCAGTATACAGGTTTTCGTTATAAAATACTCGATATATGTGTTTCACTATAACATTTTCAATATAAAGACATGGAACCACCAATCGTGAGGACTGAGGCCTGCTTCGCTTAGAGCGCAACCACTAGTCCTCCTGCCTGACTGAAGGGCAATGGTGTCTGCTTAGGACCCTCATCCAGTATGTCTGTGAGTTTTGGACCCCAACGCTTTGACCATCTTCAGCACCATGGTGAAAAGTGGCCTGGCGCTTGCACGGGGTATCAGCCGTGAGCATGTCTGCCTCCGGGTGAGGTGCCTAGTCCATTCACCGCTTGTATGTCACGTGCAAGGTCCACTAGATCACCCTGCTCCCCGTAAAACATCTCCGGGAAGTCTCTCATCTCCCCTGGAAGGAAGGGTCCAAGACTAAATGGCAACGGATCCCCTGCAAATGTCTACCAATTGCTAAATGTGTATGCAGTTTTTGAGATTGGGACATATTTCATCGCAACTCTGGTGACATTAGCGCTGGCCAGCACCATGTGAGGAGGGGCAGAGGTTAGAGGGCCGATGCCTGTAGATGGAACAGTGTGTCCTTTTGATGTGATTTTGTCGAGTCTGTTTACGGAGTCCCTGCAGGCATGTCTGAACGCAGCAGGATCAGTCGGCACACAGGACGCAACCAACGGTGCCAATGCCGTCGCCAATGGGGCCTCCAGCACAAAGGCCTTGGCAAAGATGTCAAGCATCTTCATTCTGAATGCCTCCCATTCCTCAGGGGCAGAGGAAGGAGTGGGAAAAGGTATCTGTGGAGTCCCTTCCTCTGGGGCGTCCCAGGAGTGGTGGTTCCTATTCTTCTTTGACGAACCGCCAAGAGAGCTCGGCCTCTTGCAGTGTTGCTTCTTTTTCTTGTCCTTTTGGACTAGGGACTGTGTCTAGTGCCATGGTTTGCGCCCAGCGACCTCAAACAGGTCTGTGTATAACCTATCCCCTTGTGGAGGAAAGTAAAGAGTTTTGCCTCTCGTTCACGAAGCGCCTTCGGGTGCAACCACTGACATGACACGCAATCCTACATGTCGTGGTCCTCACCAAGGCAGGAAAGGTGAATGCGGTGCAGATCCGAAACAGACATTTTACTCTTCAAATCGTGGATTTGAAACCAGAGGACTATTGTGGATTCAGTATCACGGTGAATACCGAAGAACAAGAAGCGATTCATTCAAGAAAATGGTAGTCCTAAAACAAGCATATTGCACAGAAAAAGGAACTAAGGTCACAGAGCGAGGTACCCCAATGTTTACTGCCCTGGACGTCATGTCCAGCGCAGGTAGCATAGAGGCATGGGCAGCGCCGGACTGTGACTCCTGGAGGTAGAAATGTTTCCGAAGAGCAGCTGTGCTGGTAGCTAGATATCATAGATGAGGAATTCGTTGGAGGAAGGAATCTATTAGAATTACTTGCCTTTAGTAGTGTTCTTTCTGGTGTATTATCCAACCAAATATGCCTGATCTGTGATATATTTCCAGCGACTGCAGGTCTTTGGAAATCTTTCCGCCATCAGGAGGCACAGTAGTCCCTTAATCATGGCGGCACTCCATTCCCCACTGAAGCCGCAGGGAGCAACCCAGCACGAGATTCACTCGTACTCAGGTAAGCACTACTTCCCCCATCCCCCCCAAAAGGGGGGGGGTTTGCCTGCCTCAAACGCACGGACCACACGCCCATTCCTACAGGGAACGGCGTTATTGGGCACATCCGATTATTACTCCCAGCTACTTATCAGCCACAACGGCACGGGAGTCTGCTAAGGGCTCTCACTAGGCTCTCCAAACTGCAATTGTTACAGCCATCCACCGTTCGTCTTCAAACCGCTAATTTCACTATGAATTATTTTCAGAGCCCAACAAGAGCCAGACTGCCCTAAGGACAGCCACTACAAACACGACAAGGACACCACTTGGGGATCGCAGCATTACTTACATGGTAAGAGGACCACCCTCCTCTCCACCATCTTTTCCTACCATTCGCCCCTTCCTGCCCCTCTTGCTAACCTCTTTCTTTCTCTCTCCCCCTTTTTCATTTTCTTTTTCCAACTGTTATAATAAACCAACCATGAATGGAATGTACAATCATGTAATGCTTTTAATCTGTAACCACCACTTCTCATCACCCACCACGTTAAATCAATGTAATTAAACATGCTTGTCACAAAATGTCATTTATCACACATCACCTTGCACTCTTGAATATTGTTCAGCCTTGAGAAAGACCCTCTGGGTCGAAACACGTGTCGGCTGACCGAGCTAGTGCACAAATGCCAGAACAGAGTTCTAGACACTCACCATTGTATTGAGAAGAACCACTCCAAATACCATTAATAAAAGCGAACCTGTATTGCACTAACTACCGTGTTAGAAGGATTATTTATCCCGAAATTTGAAGCAAGATAACCAGGAGCAAACCCAATTATCTTACGCACCAAATTGGGGTCCAGGCTAAACCCCAAACCACTCCTGTGATCTTGCGACGCCAGAATAGTCCTCCAACCCATAATAGAAGTGGCGCTCAGCACGGGCAGGTTCCAATTCTAGAGCCAACCCAGACCCTACTTACTATCGTTATCTATGCATTAGCGCTGGAGTGTTTGGGCTGGTCTGCGCCCATTTAACACTACCAGGCAGTCTCCAAAGGACTCCCTATTGGTAGGTGTGCATGTTGTGTGAGCGTGTTTGAGAAAATATTGAGAAATTGCGTGTCTTTGTCTTTAGACGCTCTGTGGCCGAGTTAGGGCGAATACGAATTATATTGCTTCTCACTAACAAACTTTGTGTTTCATTATAGCACAATTTCCCCTTTTTGCAAAAATCGAAATTGAAATTTAACTATAGCATTGCTCAACCTTCCTGAAACACCTAAATTGAAATCTGGCCAAGACCTATATTTTTGCAACAAACACTTGATCGATGTGTCTACAGAAGTTCTGTTAACTACATCTCCCAGCAAGCACAGGGTACTTATTATCGTTGACGCCGCATTAGGGCCGGTCTGTGCTGGTCCGTGTCTGGACGTGTGGGCATCCAAGCAGCTTGTACAGTATACACTTGAATTGGGTAAGCCAGTTTTTCCTATCCTTTACTGATATACATCAACGAAGTGCTTGCTCATTATGGGGCTTCATCCCAAACTAGTTCTACTCCTAGCAGCTCAGAAATTGTGCGCGGAAGCAAATGCTCATAGCTCTATTGTTAAGTTGCAAGTAGAGAGCACAACAACTCCATTAAATAATCTAAGAGGCAGTGTCAATGATGATCAAGTCCCCCTCACCACAGCTAATATCTTGGGTAGATATATACCTCAGCCAAGGAATGTCTGGCCTCCGCTAGAATGGCCAGCTCCCAAGCCAGAATCACGGTTCGAGGCATGGAGTTGGGGACCGAAGATAAACAGAGAATACTCCCACAAGTAACCAAAAGTACTCCAAATCAAGGGAAAGATCTAGAGTCGAATTCCCAATGCACCAAATCGTGCAAAGGTAAGATAACCAATAACGACATGACAACTTATCCCTTGAGTCGATATGACTGACAGATTATGGAGAACCTCACTAGTACTAGGATAGGAAATCCGCTTACGAATTTCCAGACTATGAAACTAGCTTTAACTGATCATGCTCTCACTTCCTAGACATGCTGTGGATATGGGATACATTACTCACCGTAATCATATTTCTGATGCTTGTATCTGCTTAGATTCACATGCTGTGCATAGGCCGACATCTAGTGGAAGCTGCGGAGTATTACAGTTTGTTTTTCGAAACTCGAAAATGGGCGTCGACACAGGGCGTGCCAGTAATACTATCCCTAGTGTGACGTCCACTGTACCCAAGATCCCTCACGCGTCTAGGATCCTCCGATTGTATTTTTTCTGACATGAGGTAGCATGAGGAGTAGCGTGAGTACAGATAATCCAAGCAGATAGACAGAAAGGTAAGACTACAAGCAATCATGCGCCTTCTCTCGGAGGGGAGGAAGGGTGGGTCGCATGTGAATCTAAGCAGATACAAGCATCAGAAATACGATTACGGTGAGTAATGTATCCCTTCTGAGGCTTGTGGAATCTGCTTAGATCACATGCTGTGCATAGATTAGCGAGCAGTACCAGAAGAAGGAGGTGGGTTGTGAGAAGGGTCATGAGCAAATAAGTGTCTTAGAACCGCTTGTCCCACTTGTGTATCTGCCTTGGAATGGGTGTCAATGCAGTAATGCTGAGTAAAAGTGTGAATAGAGCACCAAGTAGCTGCTTTGCAAATGGTGTCAAGGGGTACATTTGCAATGAAAGCCAGAGTGGCCCCAATGCCTCTAGTAGAGTGGGCCCTTGGCGTAAAAGGCAGAGTCTTTTCAGAGAGTGAGTAACACAGCTGGATACAGTTAATAATCCACTTCGAGATGGCACCTTTAGAGGCGCGATCCCCCTCTCTGCCTGTAGCTACGGAGACAAACAGTTGATCTGTTTTCCTTAGCGGTCTGGTTTTATTTACATAGTAGAGGACCGCCCTACGCACATCTAAGGTGTGTAGTTTCACCTCAGCCGAGCTTTGTGGGTTCTGGAAGAAAGCCGGAAGCTCGATGGACTGGTTTACATGGAATTTTGACATAAATTTAGGTGAGAACCTAGGGTGTGTGCGTAAAACCAGTTTGTCTTTATGGATAGTAAAGAAGGGATCCTGCACTGACAGAGCCTGAATTTCACTGACCCTTCTTATCGAAGTAATAGCTACTAAGAAGGCCGTTTTATAAGTCAGGTGTTTGAGACTGCTTTTATGCATGGGTTCGAAAGGGGGGCCCATGAGCTTGGCTAGCACCACATTAAGGTCCCACCCTGGTGGTGGGTTTGAAATAGGAGGGTGAAGTCTCTTTACTCCTTCCATGAAGGCTTTAACTACTGGTACTTTCCACCACAAAACCTTACTATGGGAAGTGGTGTAAGCCGAGAGGGCTGCCAGGTGTACTTTCAGTGAGTTAAAAACCAATCCTGCATCTAGCAGGTGGAGCATGTATGTAACAATAGTGGAAGGAGTGCAATCAACTGGGTTGATTTGTCTACTCTGGCACCAGATAACGAACCTCTTCCACTTGTCAAAGTAACAGTGCCTTGTGTTTGGTTTCCTAGATTCCTTTAGGATGTCCATACACCTCTGTGGTAAATTGAGGTGTCCAAACTCTATGACCTCAGGAGCCATGCTGCCAGGTTCATTGAGTTGGGTTGCTGGTGCACTGTTTGACCTTGGTACTGGGACAGTAGGTTGTACCAGGCTGGAAGCTTGATGGGCTCGCACACCGCCATCCTGCGTAGGTGTGGGAACCACGGTTGTCTTGCCCACATGGGAGCAACTAGGACGAGCGTCATCGACTCCCTGTTCATCTTGTTCACCACTTTCCTGATGAGAGGAGTTGGTGGAAAAGCGTACGCAAACATCCCTGACCAGTTCATCCACAGGGCGTTCCCCTGGGAGTCTGGTTGGGGGAACCTGGATGCAAATCCTGGGCATTGTCTGTTTTCGCTTGTGGCGAATAAGTCTATAGTGGGGAAACCCCACTGAGAGAAGAGATCTTCTACGAACTCTCTGTGAAGAACCCATGCGTGTTCCTCTGGGAGGGAGTCTCTGCTCAGAGCATCCGCTAGGGAATTGAGCTCCCCTGGAACATGTTGAGATGACAGGAAGATGTTCCGTCTGAGTGCCCATATCCAGATTTTCTGGGCAAGCTTGGACAGATTTGGCGAGCAAGTCCCTCCTTGCTTGTTCAGGTAGAACATGGCTGTAGTGCTGTCCGTCCGGATTTGCACTGACAGGTTTAGTAGGTGGGGCTCGAACGCATGAAGCGCTCTGAATACTGCCAGAAGCTCTAGCAGGTTGATGTGGTTCTTGGCCACAGAGTGAGACCAGAGACCCTGAGCTGTGTGGTGGAGATGGTAGCTCCCCACCCCGTCAGACATGCATCTGTAGTGACTACTGCCTGTGCTACGGGATCGTAAAAGGGTTTCCCCTGTGCGAGATTTTCTCTTGTCCACCAGTGAAGGCTTTGTACCAGTGTTGGCGAAACGACCACTAGATCGTCCCACTGACCACTTGCCTGAGACCACTGTTTCGCCAACCATTCGTGCATGGGACGCATGCGCAGGCGCGCATAAGGGACCAGGTAAATGCATGACGCCATCATGCCCAGTAAACGCATTGCTTTGCATACCGTTATTTGTTGACCGGACTGATAATGCAGAATTTGCAGTAGTATATTCCGAATTCTTTCTTCTGAAGGAAAGGTCAACCCCTCCTGGGTATCCAGGATTGCTCCTAGGAATTGTTTTGAGGTGCTTGGCACCAGGCTTGACTTCTTCTCATTGATTGAGAAGCCTAACTCGTGGAGGAGGTCGATAGTCCTTTGAATGTTTGTCCTGCAAATTCCTGGGGTTTCCCCCGTTACGAGCCAGTCGTCCAGATAAGGGTACACTGGGATTGCCTCCCTGCGTAGGTGTGCAGCCGCCACCGCCAGTACCTTGGTGAATACCCTTGGTGCTGAAGCTATCCCGAAGGGCAGTACCTTGAATTGGTAGTGGCGACTGTCCACCTTGAAGCGCAAGTACTTTCTGTGCGCTGGGAACATGGAAATATGAAAATAAGCATCTTTCATATCCAAGGTTGCCATGTAATCCCCCTTTTTTAGGAGGGGGATTACCTCTTGTAGCGTGGTCATACGAAATTTTTGGGGCTTGACATACTTGTTGGCAGGCCGTAAGTCCAATACTGGGCGCATTGTCAAGTCTTTCTTTGGCACAAGGAAGTAAGTTGAATAAATACCCTTGTTTACCTGGTGTCCCGGGACGAGTTCTATCGCGTCCTTTTGTAGAAGAATGGCGATCTCCTCGAGGAGAATCTTCTGGTGTTCTAAGGAGTGTACTCTTTGTCGTGGAGGATGGTTCTGGGGACGCTGCAGTAGCTCTATACAATATCCCGTGGATACTGTTGACAGCACCCATCTGTCTGATGTGATACCTTCCCAAGCCTGGGTGAAGTTTGAAATGCGTCCCCCTACTGGGGTTGCGTGAGAAGGGACCCTGAACTGAGCGTCACTGCTTTGGTGGAGGCGTGCCGCCTCCCTTGCTGGGGCTGCCTCTGCCTTTACCAAGGCCTCTCTTATTACCTCTGCCGTAACCCTGGGTAGACTGTTGGTTGTTGTTCCACTGTGTACCCTGCCCCTGGGAATAGTTAGATCCTCTCTGGGAATTTTGGCCGTGTGGGCGACGAAAATGACTATTCCCTCTCTGGTTAGGGGGTTTATTGGTTAAATGGCCAAGGGATTTGAGTGTCTCGTATTCGTCCTTGGAATTTTTCAGTGCGTCTTCGACCGCCTTACCAAACAACAGATCGGCTTCCACCGGTTTGTCTAACAATGATGCCTGAGTTTCTGCCTTAAAACCAGACTGCCGTAACCACGCATGTCTCTTGATAACAGTACCTTCTGCTATCAATCTGCCTGCGTTGTCGGCGGCGTCGAAGGTTGCTTTCGAAATGCAACCAGACACGGCTCTACCCTCTGCGGAAATCCGAGCTAAGTGGCCCTTTAATGTTTCAGGAGCAGAGGCTATGAGAGCCGCGACTTCTTCCCACTGATGGCAGTTGTAGCTGGCCAACAGGGTGGTGGAGTTAGCAATCCTTGCTTGATAGGCGGACGTTGAGGCTACCTTCCTGCCGAAACCGTATAGTTTTTTGCTCTCCTTGTCGGGAGGAGCTTCTGACGAAGACAAGGGTGTGCCAGCCCTCTTACGAGTGTTGGTGACAACTAGGGAGTCTGGTTTCAGATTTCCTCTTATATAGAGAGGGTCAGACTGTGCTGCCCTGAAAAGTTTTTCAACCCTGGGATTGACTGCTCTGGTGAGGTTTGGGTTCACCAGGGATGGATCTATTCTCCGCTGAATGGATTTAAGGATAGGGATGGTCTGGGCAACAGGCCTCCTTTCTCCCACTAACTCTTCTGCGAAGTCCCTTTCGGGGGGATAGGATCAGTAGAGCCTGAGGGTGTGGCCCCTTGTGGATCATACGAGAGGAAATGTTCTGGATTTTTATCATAAAAATCAGCCAAAGAAGACATTCTTGATATGACCCTATCCATGTCTTCACTGGACCATTTTTCGGAACTGGGAATGACTCTCTCAGCAAGACTATGGGATTTATCTTGAGTAGCTTTGCTGGTTGTGGACCTATCAGCAGACCTGGGCTTGTCTGTCTGTTAGGGCGGGTCGAGTGTTTCACAGGTGTGGAAGAATGTACAGGTATTTTCTTCTGCTGTTTTCCCGCCTCCCCGTGCGTACAAAAATGTTTTCCCTGTCCCTTAGTGGCTCCGGAGTTTTTCTACGCCTGGCGTCGAGGATCGGGAGAGGTGTCCCTGTCCTTCGAGCGTGGGGCCTCGCTGGCTTTAATTGCGGGCTCCGACTCCTGGAGCGCGGCCTGGGGGTGGAAGTCGTCTTCGTCTTCCGACGATTGAACTTCTGTTAGCCTAGGGAGCGAGGCACTCTTGGCAAGAGTGGATGATTGCCTGGAGTCATGCGGCGATCTTGATCGAGAGCGCCCAGAGGCCACCGAATCGGACCGTTCTGTCTTTGCCTCTTTCCGAGAACTCGAAGTTGTCGAGTCTCGGTTGGACTTGGTGTGTTTAGTGTGTGTAGTATGTGAAGCGCTTGTGTCGCCGGGGGTCTTCCCCATAGCCGCCCTGCCGGACGACCTTCCGAGGTCGGGGACCTGCGATCGGCTGTCTTTCGACACCGTAATGCCCTCGCCGTCTGAAAGTACGGCGTCGCTGCCATCGCTGAAGGCGCCCTCCACTGCCATGGCCGCCTGCCTGGCGTGGTGGGCCCAACGCTTCGTCGAACGGTCCTTAAGTGTCTTAGGTTTAAACCTACTACACGCTCTGCAGTTCGCTTCGGGGTGGTCCCTCGGCAAGCAGAGATTGCACGTGGCGTGCCTGTCGACCCAAGGGTATTTGCGATTGCACTTGGGGCAGAATTGAAAAGGGGTACCCTCCATACGCACCTTGAGGCAGTGGGCTGTTAGGTGTAGGAAATGTATAAGGTGTACCTATATACCAAGAGTGTAGAGTATGTACCACCCCCCACTCTCCCTACTTGCAGGGCCGAGGCCAGCGGCCTACCAGGCCCGGGCCGAGGCCAGCGGCCTCCGAGGCCCAAATCCGTCGTGCAGCAGCCGACGGTCGATTTCTTCTCCAGCCTTCGTCGAGTGTCGAAGTTCGACGTTGGGGTGGGGAAGGATGTCAATAGATTATTATTATTTTAAATTCCAGCAAAAGTATGGCTAAGGCCAGGGGACTCCGCAAAATGCTTCCGACCAGTATGGCGGAAAAAAACAATCTGAGGATCCTAGACGCGTGAGGGATCTTGGGTACAGTAGACGTCACACTAGGGATAGTATTACTGGCACGCCCTGTGTCGACGCCCATTTTCGAGTTTCGAAAAACAAACTGTAATACTCCGCAGCTTCCACTAGATGTCAGCCTATGCACAGCACGTGATCTAAGCAGATTCCACAAGCCTAGGAAACCTGATTATATAATTGATAACAATATTGATATTATGTGCATACTGGAGACATGGTACAAACATCTAATGGCCCTAAATAGATCTGGCAACGCCCCCGGCTATGACTTTTTCTGTAAAAACAGCCAAAAGGGCATCAGGGGGCGGGGTGGCATAGCAATATTGAGCAAAAAAGAGACTGGCCTTTTCAAATCTAACAGTGTGTGAAGGATAAGAAATCATCCACACAAAATGTACTCCCAACAAAAACAACTGCGTCAACCTTGTATTAATATACCAGCCACCTACAGATATGCCCTCCTTTAAGGACTTAGTTCACCTCCTAGTGCTCTAAACAGACCCAACTGCCATAAACATGTTGGGGGACCTGAACAAGTGGAAGAGGGATACGGCTAATAAGGAAGCTCTAAGCCTAGGAAAACATAGATCTGCGTTGTAATACCAAACCCCAAAAGCTGTATTACAAAATTTAATAGCGATGTCCACTTGCTCGCATGTTGTAATTTGTGCTTTTGGGAATTTGGTAGTTTGTCCCCCGCTATACATTTAATGTATGCAGGGGACACCGCTGCAGCCCATAATAACGAACTAGGGCAGCGGGGACACCCCGCAACCTCGTTCCCTTGTTAGATATCATGGGGTCCGGTTTTGTTAACCATGCCGAATGGGCACAGCACGCATGTTCAGCTTTTTTTTCCGTTTTGTTTGGGTAATACCGAACAACACCGTAACAATATGGGCATATATATGCAAAACCATGAACCCACACATGTGAAAGGATACAGTGACATTAAGGAATATCAGTATTGTGAGGATAAACACAAAACCCTGCATTTGGCCTAATTACTCTATCAATCAATCAAACAAGTTTATTCGGAAATATAAATATTTCCATTAAACGACAAGAGACAAAATATAGATTACACAATTCCAACAATACAAAAGCGCCAATTATATAAAAGACAGATAAAAATAGATGCCAAAAATTACAAGACACGATCAACAGTGATAAAAATAACTTGCACTTGCTTGCCAGTCAGGAGGGCATATTTTAAAATTATACATTATAATCAAGCATAAAACAGGACTCAACCACTTATCCCCAAACATAATTCATTATTAAAGTTGGTGGCACTAACTACCCCCGCCTTGCAGATTCAATAGATTCATTCTAAAATACATCGCTCTTTTTAAAAAAGTCAACAAGGCCCAGGATGTAAAAACTGACTCAGCACTCAGAAGAAACTCAAGTGCAGCCTTATGTAAACGAATCTCCGTTTTCTTAAGAGCGGGGACCAAGGTCATTCTGCGGATACCCGCATATCCTATACAAAAGAACAACAGGTGCGAAAGGTCCTCGCGCTTGTGACCACAGACTGGACAGCCGGCGTCACTGGGAAAACTTTTCCAATTGCATGTATTTCCCTGTAGCCGGAGGCAATCAAAGCGGGCCCTCGTGATCAACCACCTTTCTGTTTTAAAAGTGCTCCTTATCAAATATGGTTGGATTCCGGAGAGGTTACTAATACTGGAGTGAAAAGAGTCAAATTTCTGAGTATATCCCAGGTAAATTTTCCTTCTAGCTACAATTTCTCCCAGTTTAACCTTGTATGCTGCCCCCTCTGGCTTAGTGATTAAAAATTCAGGCGGGAACAGAGCACTTAGGTTAACTTCCCCCAATTTAGCAGAAACATAGGCTAACCATGGGATTTTTTTCCATCCTGATCTGCCCAACACAGTGCGTAAGATAAAATGGCACAGCGTTGCGTGTTCGTTAGCCCACAGCCGAATCCAAAAGAGTAATGGTACTCTATCACATAATGTATTCTACAACTACCTGAGAAATCACGTCACATTCGTATCCTCCCTAAGAGAGTGTCTAGCATAAATTTGAACAAAATAATAGCAGAGGACTTAAACAGCTGCCTTGAAACGATCATGGACTCTTCCTCAGAACAGGACTCTCCAAGTAAACTGAAGGAAGTCTACAGATTACACATAAAAAAATTCTTAGCTGGAGTTACCCCTATTAAATTGAAGATCATATGAGACAGACCAGACTATAAGAACTGGTTCACCAAGGCCCTGACCAACCTCAAATAGTCAGAGACAGGCCAAACGATTTTGAGATAAAAATAGGACCAATGAAAATAAGAGCCTGGAAACAGCTTGAAAGAGAATACAAACAAGAAATCTATTAGATAAAAAAGAGTGTTTACAACAAAAACATAGAAAACACTGACAGTAACACAAGAAAACCTTTCAAAATCTTCAGAAAGTTGGAAAAAACAATTTCCCTGGTTCAACCTTTTTACAAGATAATGATGACTGTGCTAGAATACAACAAGCCTTCACAGACAAGATAATTTCAGCAAGTAATACAATAAAAAAATAGGTGAAATACAGAAGGGATTCCTACTGAGGATGATTTAGCAAAAAACCAGAGATGGAGAAGACACACAAAAATATGCGCCAACCTCCTGTTCAGGTGATCTTATTCCATCCCAAATCATCCTGGGCAACATAAAATAATAATAACAATAATAATAATTTAGCATTTATATAGCGCTACGAACCCTCAGGTATCTGAGCGCTGCTTATTATTACCAACGGTGTGTGGTGCTCATTTATCGACCTCGGAAGGATGAAAGGCTGAGTTTGGCCCTGCCGGGATTCGAACATGCATCAGCAGGCTCTGCACAGATGTCAAAGCGAGCACTCTACTCGCTGTGCTATCGGAACTTCTCCCCTTTTCTCAGGCGATTGGTTAATGCCTCCTTCTCTCATAAATCTGTCCCTGCTACAATTTAGGAAGTGGTGGTGACCCCATTAACAAACAACCAGGACTGAACCCCAAGGGGGCATCTAATTTAAGGCCCATCAAAAATAATCCTTTCCTCCTTAAGATAATTGACAAAATCGCAGCCTCACAGTTGCAGGAACACCTAGAAACATCAGAGTCCTTTCACGTGAAACAATCAGGCTTTCGTAGAAGCTTAGATGTGCAAACACAGATGCCATGAACCCTGGATGACAGTAAAACAGGGATACTGATCCTATTAGATTTATCGGCAGCTTTCTATTTACTGGATCACAAGCGCATGCTACAAACATTAGCGGACACAGGAAATTGTTCCAATAATGTAATCAAGTGGATCAACTCATTTATTTAGTTGCAGAAAATCCAGGATCTGTTAGGGTAATGACACTTCTGAGCTAACCCATGTACGCTATGGTTTCGACAAGGTGCATGCCTATCCCCTAGTTTTGATTTACTTTCAGATTGATCCGCCAACCCGCCTATTCAATGTCTCACATGAACCATCACTATTGCTGCAACAACAACAACTTGCTTATTTAAATTAGAGACATAAGTCCAGTTAGTCATTATGATTTTTCTAAATCAGCAATTACTATTTGTATCGAATAAAATAAATAAGAAATAAAGATTGTCTCACATTCAGGGTCACTTTCTCTTTGGGAAAGATCAGATGACGAGGTTTGCTCAACAAATCCTGGAGGTCACTTACTCTTCTCACAACAGTGATCACTACTGGGAAAATCACTGAGTTTTAGCAGTCGCAAAGAACAAGAACATAAAAGGGTCAAAAGAGGATGCCATGAGGAAAGTATACATTACATTTAAATCCAATGTGGGAAAATAAAACTAGTGTTTATTAGCATACTGTTTGTTAACATGTGTGTTAGTTAGAACCATCAAAGCAGTAGTATTGGAAACAAAAGAATTCTGTGAAGACTAAAATGGCGGCCTAATACCCCTTCACAGTTCCAATTGGAAGGCATTGCTGAGCCGAGGAGAGGAGGATATCCACAGCATTAGCAGTGGAGAAGACCAAAGGGTCAATGTTTCTTACCAAGTAGCAAACCTAACATTTGTGAGCAAACTTGGTGGTGGGACTCCTAACAGAAATGAGTCCAGGTATGACATCCGTCAGGTACCCCTTCTTATAAAGGGGCCTCTAAGAGGTTAAGCATGAAGATTCAGGTGCTGTGACTCAGATGGAGTATGCGACTCCCTGTCTGGTAGAAGAGGATCACCATCCATGGAAAGGCAAAGGAAGACAAATGGCCATGTCCAGCGGTTCTGAGTACAACAGAATCCGAGCCCAATTCAGGGGAACCTCAACCTCCTGAGAACCAAAGGAATGTTGTATTCAGTGGGAACGCATAGAGAATATTGAAGAATCAGTCCAAAGCCTACAGTCCTGTCGTAAAGGTAATTCCCTGGAGCATAACATCTGGCACTTACTGTTGACATTGGAAGCAAAGAGATCGACTTAAGGGGACCACCAAAGGCTGAAGATCTAGTCCAGGACCTCATGCCTGCTCAGGGCATTGCCACCATGTTCCTGGCCCAAAGCCAGATAGGCTTCTGACAGAGATACATTGTTTTCTGTGGCCTAGAAACATAACTGCATATCTTTCAAGCATAGAGGGAGTGACCCAAGACCACCATCTTCATGTCTGTTGTAACAGTGCAGAGCCACTGAGTTGTCAGGAATTCCCCTGAACTCCAGGAAGGAAGGCAACCAAGGCTAGCCTGATTACTTGCAGCATTAGCATTAGCAGATAGATATGAAGCTTTTACTCCAACAGGACAATGACCTGCTCACTGTATGGGCGTTCAGGTGAGCACCCCATCTTCATGGCATCCATGACTACTGCCATCTAAGGACAAGGTTGCCATAGAGGCACACCCCTCAGCATGGACCTGTTCCGAGTCCTGAAGCAGGTCTGGTAAGACAGCAGCCACTGGAGTGACCTCATGCACAACTCGGTGTCAAGCACCCAGCAAATACAGGAAGCCATGAGACACTTTAGACACAAAATGTTGAGACCAGCATTTGGTACTAGGTCTATACATGTGGTACACTGCCACCAAATGGGTGTTCAGAACTTCTCCAATGTGCCTCAGTGGGTGTGGTGTCAAACTACTTATGTTGATTGAGAAGCCTGTCCTGTGCATAAGTGGGCAAATACAATGGAGATTGGCTGACCCCAGCACTGCATTACGTGCTTAGATGTGGCAGTTATCCAGGTAGAAAATAATCATTAATCTCTTCCCCGCTGAGATGTATGACCAGAACTGTCAACATCTTGGTGAAGACCCTTGAAATCTATGTGAGGCCACACGGAAGGCCCCTCATTTGGTAAAGGGTATTCCTGACCACAAAATTCCTGCACTACAAAAGCTTAAAGGATGTTGGGATGCAAGTGCAACAGCCCAACCGTGGGAAGATGTTTAGGCTGTGTAAATTGCCTTAGCAAGCAAGAAGAGCTGGTAATTTAGTGTCAGTATTTTTCTGTTTGGTTTGGCAGTTCTGCGCTGTGTTATTTGTAGTTAGGGTTGACACATTTCAGAGAGCATCACAGAGCCTTACATGATGAAAGAAGGAGCAACAATGTAATAAAGTTGCTTATTATATTTAGAGGTAAGAGCCAGGGTGCGTTTAATAGTTTAATATCTAGAAGTAGTTATTGAAGTGGCGCTTTGGTTGCATTAAGGAGATATTAGAATGTGCTGTTTTTTTTATATTCAGGAAAGCTTTTGGTACAAGGTGAAAAGGTAGCTGAAGCGTCCAGCAGTGAGATAGGGTTAGAGTCGTGCTGTAGTAACATGAGGACTATGTGCCGCTTGAGCAAGAGATCCGCCAATTTGGATTATGCCTCATTAGATATAGCAGCTTCGGTAGTTAGATAACTAGGCCGCTTTTTGGAGTTTTTGTTCAGTCCATTTAATTAGAGTTTATGCATCCGCCTCCCCACAAGTATGCAGACAGCCAAGGTTAAGGAGGAAGGGAGAGGTGCAATGCTGATATCAGTTAATTGTGCAGTGCCGAGTAGCTCACAGGAGCTGAGAACGGAATGTTGGTGTTAGAGGATTACATTAGTGTTGCCGCTGTGAACAGAGCCTGGTATGGCCAAGGTATTGAGCTAGGGGTTGAGTAACACTGCCGCCATTAAGAAGTGGCTGGTCCATGTGAACTACAGGTGTGCTATGGAAGTTACGTGTTGTAAGACGGGATTAGCAAGAGGTGATGGCAAAGGGTATAGGTGCAAGGTCGAAGGAGCCACCTGGGAGTGCCAAATTGTCTGGTCTCATGAGGAAGCCATTTTAGTCCTAGGTGGGGTTGGCCTCAGACCAATTATCTCCCTGAGGGGTATGAGTTATAATGACCTCTCCCTGAGGGGTATTATTATTATTATTATTAATATTATGTACACCACAAGTTGACCAAAGTCACCTTGACCAATAAGGAGAGTCCACTGTTGCAATAAAGTAGTTAAATATAGTGGGCCAATCACATCACAGTGTTTTCTGCTGACTGTATAATTAGGCCATCTTGTAAGGGATTGTATTTAGATATGTATGACCAATGGGGTAATGAACTATAGGGAATGTTTAGATTTCAACACAGGTGTTAGCCAATGGGGAATGTGGAATTATGTTGTATCTGATATGTTTTGCTTATGGTAATTTGTGATTTTCCACTGTAAAAGATGTAACTCAAAATGGGGGTGTTGAGGGTGGTTTCAGTTCTCAATTTTACAGGACTGACAAGACGCTTCTGGCTATATTTGCATGTAAGAAAACGTTGCTTTTCTTACAAACGGTACACATCTTATTCTTCCCCGTGGAGTTGTTTTTAATCGATCGGTTTCTGGGCCTACCGTACAAATTTGGTAAACCTTCCATGATTCCAGACCCATTCGTGAGGCTGGGGGCTTCCCCGCCACGCCGCTCCGGTTGAGGCGCCCATCTGTAGTGACCAGTCCATGTGCACACTCTGAGGATGTCCGCAGGCGCTGTGTTGCCAGAGGTTCTACCTGGTCCTTGTAGCGGGGCACTGTGACCAGCTGTGCAGGTAATTGGAGGGGTCACCACATCGGAGCAGCTTGGAAGAATGCTTAGAAAGTGAGTGCACTGTTGAGTGAAAATCTAAGGGGGTTGACAGTTTTAGTCTGGGTGGGTATGAGAATGTGAAGAAAGAGAAGTAGAATCTCCTCGAAGAAGAGCAAAGACCACGTGGTGACATTATATACGTTTTTGATTAATAGAGAGTTGAATCTCCCCTGCCGTGGGGAAATATGACGTCATAGTAGTGTAGTACTGGTAAAAGAGAAAAATTAACGTATGATATCTCCTCTTAAATCAGGAAAGACTGTGCTGTAATTGAAGTAACATCTCCGTATACAGAGGACCTGGTATAGCCTCTGCCCTAGAGTGAAAGGGACGGGAGGAGGGTTGAGTTCCCTCGTCTCCAGAGAAAGAAAGACAGTGTGAATAACTGTGTTTTATTTGGTGTTGTTGATAATTATGCATAGAAGAGTGGGGTAGTGTGGGGCAGTGGTTGCCCATTTGTTTGAATAGGGGTTGTGTTGTGATGAGTGCGCAAGTTGAAATTTTTTGAGGGATGGGGTTTGGAGTGTGGAAAGGGAGGAGTCGTTTTGTTGAGGCATTGGGAGGTTTCGGAGTAAGACATCGCTGGACCTGTGATCAGTAAACCTAGGGTTTTAAATAAGATTGCATTTGAGAAGGAGTGGGTACTATGTTAGAACATATGTATGCAGCGCTGTCGTGGTATATGGAGAAAATCATGAAGTATAATCGCGAGTGGGTTCAGTGGACTGAAGGATGTTTAACTCTCGGCCCAAGAAGGACATGAACGATAAAGAGCTCCCCGAACACATATACATGTATTTGGCATCAAAATATAAAGGAAATAAGCAGGCAGGGTATACTCGAATTGTGGAAAATGTTTGGAGATTTATATAAAGCGCCGGATGATAACAAGGGCAGAACGGACCCCACCCCCAGCCATGGAATAAACCAACCCCCAGAATGCGCCCCACCAAGCCCAGGCAAGGAACCCCAGTGAGACGTGAACAATACAATACGAGACCCATTGATTATGGAAGTAGAGCAGAGGGTGCAGAGATGATTAAAAGTGGCACTGAAGAAAAGAAAGGAGGAGCTAGCACGAGCAACACAGGGACAACGAAATGTGCAGAGCACGGTAATAGGCAGTGGTGGGTGGGAGAGATTCTTTTCAAAATAGATAGCAGGGTCATCAGGGATATCCAGGAAGCAACAAGTGAGGAACACCCCAATTCAGGGAGAGACGCAGATGGTCCAATGCAGGGGGGCGCATGCGCCAATAGTGTAGATTATGATTTGGTAGGCAGCAACAGGGAAGTCGAGCTCACAGAAGAGGGGTGGGTGATAGATGAGGAACAGGGGGGAGGATCCAGGGGCGGACAGAGGTCAGGACACCACGGGGCCCGAAGTTTAGCACGTGTCAGGGCCGAATGGCCATAGCAAAAGGCAAGAGAGGGGGGAGAATGCCACAGACTTAGAAGGCAGGGTCACAGTTCCCGAAGTTGCACAAGGATCTGTATATGGATTGGAACAACTTAAGGCTCTACCCTCCCTCACAGTGGGGGCGGACAAATGGATATATGCACTAGAAAAGCCAACATCAAGGATCACCTTAGCGGTAGGGGACATGAAGAGTTTGTTTGCTGCACTGTTGGGGGAACAGGTGGACAAAATATGGAGGAAGAATGGGTGTCCGTGGGTACAGATGAATGGTGACATCACAATGGAGTGCCATTTAACAACTGTCGAGCTGGAAAGCTTTGAGGGTAGCATATCCAGATACACCTGACATAAATGTGATCATGGTCCGTACCATGAAGGCAGATGAGGACCCTGCACTGTATATCAATCAGATTCAGGAGATGTGTCAAGCAGTGACAGGGGAAGAGTGGTACAAAAATATAGATATATTTTATCACATGTTATGTAGGGTCTCCCCAAGGAAGTGAAAAATGATTTAGATAAGGTGATTGGTATTGAGTCTAAGCGATGGGTCGAAATTCCATTTCAGTACCAACCGCCCACTCAGTCAATTCAGTAGCCAGCACAGAACGTCACACACTGATACATGCGCCAACCAACCCCACAGATCCCTACACAGCCATGGGATAAAATCCCTTGCCACCAGGTACAATGACGCAGTACTCAGGAGCAAGAACAGATAAAATTCAAAATAGGGTGTCTGGTGTATAAATGTATGCACGGGCTGGCACCAACCTATTTAATAAATAAATTGAAGCGCTATCAGCCTACCCAGGCACTTAGATCGGCAGACCATGGTGTACTCATTATTCCTAGGACCAACTGTGTCTCAAGCGTTGACCGCAGCTACTCAGTTGCTGGACCAAGACTATGGAATAGTCTCCCAGTTAACTTAAGAAGGGCAAATTCTTTATCAATGTTCAGAGCGGGTCTAAAGAACCGCTGTTCAAATAAATATGGTTCTCTCCTGCCTTTTTGGTACATTTCTGCGGCATTAATCCACCAAACTGGCTGCTCTGTTTTTTCTCAGCCTCCGATACCATCTGCACCAGGATTCGACTTAGGTCGTTGTGTGCACTATTAAATAATTCAAAATTCAAGCGTTTTATGGGGAAACCCCTTCCCACTTTGCCGACCTGAAAGAGGAACCCCACGTAGGTATGAGGAAATGTAATAAAACATTCACCTTTCTGGTTGACACAGGAGCTACAAAGTTCTGTATTAGGGAGGGAAGGTGTCCCTTGTCAGGTAAGATAATGGCCATGCAGGGATCCCGTCCGGGCAATTATGTTGGTTAGTTTCACTGAAGATTTACCCATCAAAGTAGACACACAGGAGGTGTCAGCACCCTTATTGTATTCAAAAGGTACCCCAGTCAACCTTTTGGGCAGGGACCTCCTAAGTAAACTAAATATTACAGTTGCATTTACTGAGGAAGACTGTTCAGACCAGCTGTGCTCCAGGAAAATTCCACAGGCACGATCATAACATTAGACTTGGAAGTAGTGATCCCAAAACAGGATGAAGTTATTCTGTTAGGTACAGACAAGGAGGGGACAAATGATAAAGTTTTATGCATTGACCCAACACAGGCACTGAGCAACGTATCTGACAAACAGTTGTTCACGGGTGCCGAAGACACACGAGAAATTATTGTTTAAATGTGCCTTCCCTGCAAAATCATGATTCAACACAAAGTTGGACCTCACATTAACATTGCCATCAACTTTACAGCACAATATGGAAAAGGTACCCAGTAACTTATAGACTAGTAACCCCCACAGTGTAGGATTATTCAAGAGTATATGGGCCATTTGCATCAAGCTGAAGCAAGGCACAGTGTTACTCAAGAGTTTGACATTATCCCCTGTCACAAGAGGCTGATGAAGGGCTTTAGAACACCATTGTAGCATTATGGCAACAAGGCATAATACAGCTATCAGAGTCCCCATGCAACACAGCCATATACCCTGTGAAAAAAGCAAAGGGTTCAAGGTGGAGGATGATACCGGACCTCTGTGTCCTGTTGAATAACATTGCTGAGGCAGAATTTCCGGTGGTCCCCAATCCTGCCATGATTCTTTGCAACATACTGTGAGGGGTCGAAAATGAGAAGCAGACACAAAGTTGTAATATATTCATTATCAGACATCTTTATTACAATAAAAGTGGTTCGATAAAGGCCTCTCTGTCCCTTTCCTAACAAGAGTTTCCCTGCCTAGGAAATGAAAACTAAAGATCAGTCTGTGTCAAGTGTAAAGAAGGCATGGTATCAACAGTAAGACAGACACAAGTGACCACAGTTCAAGGGATTTTATTGAACTTAAGGTTTGAATAACACCTAACTAATACCAAAACTACTCGTTTGTCTTGGAAGCAAGACAACACATAGCAACACACAGGTGCAAATCCTGGTCTTACACTTAGAAACCGTCCCAGGTACGAAGCGCGTTTTAAAAGAACAATTATTACTTGTCTATCAGGAATCCTCTTGTGTGCTCTTCAGGTCGCTGGGTATACATACCCCCCTTGCCAGGTATGCTCGTCCAATATGCAACTTTGTTCAACTTCACAACTTCAAATGTTTGTTTTCCTAGAGTATCTAGTATACTTTTGAAAAATGCCAATCTAATCCCAAAACTACAGATGTGAGCAAGCTACGACCATCAAATAATAATAAAGCAGTGCTAGTGGTGTCTTAAAATAAAAGGGCCTATACTAATAAACCTATTGCCAATCCTTACCTCTAAATACAAATAGTGTGGGAAACAATGTTGCGAAAAAGAAAGAAGTGTTTCACAAAATGATATGTCTGGGTGTTCAGGCCGTTGGCCTCCTTTCCCCACGTTTTCAGCACGGGATAAGGCGGTGCACTCAAGCTTAGCACAGTCTCTGGCTTCTTTAGCACGAGGATACAGTTCAAACATTAGAATCTGGGCCTTCTGTGCCCAAGACTCTTTGCCTTTCAAAGCATCTTGACTCTGAGGGTCCGATGCAACAAACAAACAATAAGTTACTTTCTTCTTTCAGATGTTCAAAAGTACTCAATTTCTCAGGAGATTCACTATTCGCCTCAGATCCCCCTCAGGCCGGCTCAAATCCTCTCAACACAATGTTCTTAAATTATTTATGCATCCAATTTCTAGTAGGATATTCTTTCTCGGGTGACGCACGGTTCATCCCAGATCCTCCTTAGCCGGGCTCCAATCTTTTTTAACACAATTAGTCTCCCTCCGCCGGGCTCGGACCAATTCCAATTTCAAAAGTAACTCATAACACAAACTTGCTCTAACCAAAAGCTTTTAGCTGATCTTCCTCTGCTGGGCTCGGGCCAACTTCATATACTTTTCATCAATAATCAAAGACTTTCAAATGTGCACAGGGTTTTGCTTAATCCATTGCAGGATCACTTTGATTTCACAATCACTTTTACAATTGCCACCTTTCAGATGGATACCTAACAAAGACTTTCGAATGAGCATCCATGTGGTACCGGACCACTCTGTCTAGTGTTTGTCTTGAAAGCATGACAACACATAGCAACACACAGGTTCTAATTCCGGTCTT
The DNA here is from genome assembly GCF_040938575.1 of Ambystoma mexicanum. Lineage (NCBI taxonomy): Eukaryota > Metazoa > Chordata > Amphibia > Caudata > Ambystomatidae > Ambystoma > Ambystoma mexicanum. The sequence continues at coordinate 120,154,413 of NC_090923.1, forward strand.
GTGCTTAGAAACAGTCCCAGGTATTAAGCGTGTTATAAAAGAACAATTATAATGTTACGCTCACCTGGTGTCCACGGGGGCGCCACACGATACTGGATGGAGGTCTAAGCGCTATCCCGGGCCCATCTCTGCTTGGTTATGTGCCAGACTTTGGGTAGCGCCTTGGGTTTTTGTGCGCTGAACTCTCTGTCCTGCGTCTCTGTGCAGGGGCGCGTGGTTGGTGCGGGCATTCCGTGGACCTAGTTGCTTCACTGGTCCATGTGCCCTTATGTTGGGTCCAGACCGGCTGTGACTCTGACTCTGCTTGCTGTCTTCCAGGTGAGTTATAATGTCTTTTCCGTCTTTATTCTGTCCCTTTCTTTCCCTCAGTTTTCTCTGTCTTTTCGGCGTCTTGCTCCACTACGCTGTTCCCTAACAATGTCTTTTTTTTTGTTTTCACAGGAATGGGTGTGATCTCGGAGTTGCCACGCCGATGGCGAAGACCACAGTGAGTTATTGATGCGCGGAGTGCTGTGCTGTTTATTGGTGTTAATTGCTAACCTGTGTTCTCTTCCCTTCTTTGTACAGGTTGTGGTGATGTTCCGGAGTAGTGAGCAATCGAAGCGCTGCTTGCCCAGGTAAGTGCTTTGTCAATGCTGTCCTTGTTCCTTCTCCCTTGCAGGTTGCAGTGAAACCCAGAGATGGGCGAGGTAAGCGAAGCACAGAATGGATTCAAGACCGGTTACTTCACAGGTTCTGGCTCGCTAATGCTGTTCTTGTTCTTCCAGATTATTAATGGAATCCTGATCTAGGGCTTCAATATCGGGCCGCCGGAGAAGCAGATGAGCAGGAGCTGGACATGGCGAGCATTACGCTGCAGGAGTGCAGAATAACGCAAAGCGTGTTCTGCTGTTTGGGTGTGGTTTAAATAGCCCAGGTAAAGTAGTTCCAGGCCCAGCCACACCCAAAGCACTAGACTGCAAGGCTTGGTTCTAAAGAACTGAGCTGTGCAATAGGCCTCCATGTTGGATTAAGGTCCAAAACTGGTATTGCTCTATTCCTGATAATGAGCTTGGCGCCAAAGGCGCCAGGAATGACTCCATGTATGTTTCTGATGGAGTGTTAAGGCCCTTGGGGCCAGTGTGAAGGCTTTAGACCCACTGCTGCCAGGGGGCTCTTATACCTGAGGGGGTCAGGGGCATGGATCGTGACATATAACTTGTCTATCAGGAATCCACTTGTGAGCTCTCCAGGTCACTGGGTATATCCCTCTGCCAGGTATGTTGGTTTCAATATGCAAAGAAGTTCTTTGTTCAACTTCACAACTTCAAATGTTTGTTTTCCTAGCGTATTAGTATACTTTTCTACCATGTGTTCTACAAAGTAATTACGTTTCTTTCTGTGACTTTAATGGACTTCCTGGTACACCCCTCTGGCAGAAACCTTAGTAGGTTCTTTAGACCCCCTGGTGTACTCTCCTGCCAGGTATGTTCCTACAATTTTAAAGTTCTTTATCATCTTCAAAGTGCCTGGTGTTCTGGTTGCTAGGGCTTCCTTTCATCCACTTCTTCGATCCCCTGGTATACTCCCTTGCCGGGTATCTAGCTACAATATCTCCCACTTGCATATTCTTTGAGTGGATCCCCTGGTATACTTCTCTGCCAGGTATATCTCCCCAAATACCCACTGCCTGATGATCTATTTGTTTCACCCGGTCTTTCTTCTTGGTTTCAATGCCCTTCAATATAGCACAGCCTTATTACTTCACTGTGCTTTCACTTCTTCGGCTGAGGTACTACTTGTTCCAACTTTCCACACATTCGCATCTCGTGCCTGGGGACTTGTTCAAGTTCTGCCTTTTAAAATGTTCATTAGTATTTATTTGCTTCTGGTAACAGTTGCTCCAATTTACCTACATTGACATCACATATAGGTAGAATTGTTCAAGTTCTGTCTTTGTACATTACTTGGTCGGTATTCAAATATTCTTATTTGCTTATATGCTGTTGGAATGCCTGAGGGTCCCCAATAGTTCTGGGCAGACTCACAAGTGTCTTGCAGCATGCCTGACCCATGGCATGTTGCTGTGACAAAGCCTTCTTTCCGGGATAGCCTCGCTCACGCTGCAGAGCCTCATCCAGCGCTCCTGGCTGCATCACGCCGGTATGTAGTTGCCTGAAAATTCCCGATTTCTTCAATACAGTCCTTTTCCATACTGGTTCCCTTTCCATGGATTTTTGATTATTCCAGTTACACAAGTCCTGGTTGCAAGGGCTAAAAGAAGCGCAGAAAGTTAAGAGAATGATTACTTGGACAGATCACATGCTTTCAGGAACTCACAAATGCAATCGGCAATGACCCAGTATAAGCAACACCAGATTATGCAAAACAATTTTTCCTGTTCTCACATTCAGACGGCCAAGTAATGAAGCCATTCTCACACAGCAGACATCCCTGGGACACATCCACCCGGCGTACTACAGTGGACTTTTGGATCCAGTAATGCAGGGTCACTTCCCGTGCGAACAGTAGCTAATAGCAGCAGCTTTCGCAATACAAAAATCCTATGCATTCACAATGGGATGCCCATTGACATATGCGGAACATGTGGAAGACGCAGTGTTTGCTATTTTAGAGAGTCAAATCAACCCTCACCACACAGAGCGTCTGGCTACAAGGTTATATTGTCCAACTCTCCCATTCGCACAGTGAACCCAGCCACTGAAGTACCTATACAGCCAGGTGAGTTAGTGCACGATTGCGTAGCATACAATGGTCCTGAAGATGACACATCCCAGGTTAGGGAGGGGGAAGTGTTCTTCGTTGATGGTTCATCGAGTGATGTGTGGAAGGTTTCGAATGAATCTGAACCACTGGCATTGCTCTGGGCAACCTTCCACACCACCGTTTTTTAGCCCGTCTGCGCCATTGCAAATGGGGTCCAGCCACATGCAAATCAGTCAGGTACTGGCACCAATGGTAGCAGCCCAGCCTGAACTCCTAGGCCAGGTCCCCTCTGCACAGAAACATAAGCAACCCCAGACATGTTTCAGCCTTGTTGGGCCTCCTAAGTGAGGTGAAGCTTGGTTCCCTATGGCGCAGCGAGCAAGAAACCCACGTCTGGGCATACCCTCTCTCACATAGTGAGACAAACAGTAAGCACAAAAGTGATGGGTGGAAGGTTTTGAATGAATCTGAACCACGGGCATTGCTCTGGAAGCCATGGCCTGGAAGGTTGCCCAGAGCAATGCCAGTGGTTAAGATTCAGTCTAAACCTCCCAGCCATCACCTCTTTGTTTTTGCTTTGTCACCCTGAGTGGGACGGGTATGCCCAGACGTGGGTCCTGTGCCTGCTGGGCCTAGAGACCCAAGCTACTCCTCACTGATGAGGCCCAACAAGGCCGAAACATGTTTGGGGATGCTTGTGGTCTCGTGCAGAAGAGATGTGACCTAACAGTGTGGGCTGGACTGCCCCTTTAGGGGTGGGACCAAGCCTGATTTGCATATGGTTTTTCCCCTTCTGTAATGGCTTGGCAGGCGAAGAACGATGGTCTGGAAGGTTGCCCAGAGCAACGCCAGTGGTTAAGATTCAGTCTAAACCTTCCAGCCATCACCTCTTTGTTTTTGCTAATAACAAGCTTATCCTGGCGGCTGCTAATGTCAAGCTGTGGAAGGAGTGCGCCGAGTTTCAGGATGGTATTCTTCCTGATGGACTCGAAGCCTTCAAGCGTGGCTTATCTGATGCCAGGGTTCTGGTGCAGGATCTACTTGAGGATGCTGCCCATCACGTAGACACTTTGGCTTGGGCCTTATGGTCAGTGTCGACCTCTTCCGCCAAGCATGGCTGCATGCTACGAAGTTTTCAAAAGGAAGTTCAGGACAAGGTGTTTGATCTCCCCTTCGAGGGTAAAGAGCTGTTCCACCCATCCACGGATGAGGAACACACGAAGACCAAGGCAAGCACTCAAACTGTCAAGTCATTGTCAGTCCTTGTGAAAACACCAGCAAAGGCACCTTATACTCAGAGGTCTGTGTCTCAAACAAGGTCCTTCTCTGGTTTCAGAGGCTTTCAAGACCGCCGTGCATGCTGTGCTGAAGCCCCATCTGGCGACCCCTGTAAGCAGCAACTGAAAGGTGAAGCGTGATTGGCTCAGTGTAGTAGACCTTCAGGATGCATACATGCACTTTCTGATCTGGAGTCCGCATCGGAAACATCTGCGGTTCTCCGTAGGAACCAAGCATTTCCAGTATCATGTGCTTCTGTTTGGTCTCAGCTCGGCACAGCGTGTCTTTATGAAGATGTCAGTCATTGCAGCATTCATCAAACTGCAGGGAGTTCATGTGTATCGGACGATTGGCTGCTGCCAGTCCTTGCCCTCAGGCCGCTGCGGCCAATCTTCAGTCACTGCTTCACCTCCTGATCCATCTCGGGCTGTCGGTGAACTGGCGGAAAACGTTGATGACTGTCTCTCAAAACCTGATCTTTCTGGGTTTCTGTTGGGATACTGTCAACACCAGAGTGCTCCTGATGGAGGACAGGATTGCAGACCTCTTGACCATAGGCCAGCTTTTCCTGCAGTCCTCCCATATGTTGGCCTGGTGGTTCCAGAGACTTCTAGGCCTCATTGCCTCTTTCGTGTTAGCTCTTCCTCTTGCACGCCTGAAAATGACATGCACTCAGCTTGCTCTTCGGAGTTGCTGGTCCCAGGCTACGAATCCAGATTCCAAGATGATTCCAGTTCCATCCTGCATGACGGCGGATCTTCAATGTTCGTCATCCGCCAGTAACCTTTCAGTGGAAACCACCTTCCAGGAGCCTTGCCCACAAGTAACGGTTACTACAGACTCCTCCCTTCTGGGGTGGGGTGCGACACTGCATCACCTCAAGAGGTACGACGTGAGGACGCCTCAAGACAGGCAGTTCTATATTTTTTTTAAATGTTTTATTTTTTTATTTATTTATTGTGCAATAGCCAATATTTGACTTTTAACACTTTTACAATTATTCAGCAGAATAATAAAACTAGAATGCTTCAGTCAATTTACAAAACTCACTTCACTAAAATCTTCAAAAAGGAAAAGTCAAAAAGAAAAAGAGAAACTTTTCTCACAAACACTAACATTAATTATAGGGAGCATAGATAATATGAACACAATAAGCAATACAGAACATACATCAAGATAGTCAGGTGCTCCGGCTTCCAAAAAATCACCTGTACAGAAAAACTATTTCATTATACAAAATCCATTAGAGACATTCAAACACTGGGTCAGACCTTGATGACTCTAGTTACTAAGGACTTCATTCAATCGAAATCAAGACAGAGTCACCAATCAAGTTAATTTCCCTCAGTGCTCTGACAAGTTCCATTGTGAGAGCCGACTCTTGACAAGAGGATACTCTCCCCCAGAATCCAACAGAATCAAGCCAGGATACCTGATGAACAACCCTACTGAATCTTCTGGCCCTCATACTCCACGTGCCCGGGCAATTAGATAGTAAATGTTTAGAAGATTGCAAAACCTTAGTGCGACACTTGTCGCAGTATGGATCCGCTTTCCCTTCTCTATCTCTAGAGGCCAAAATCTCTACAGTAGGAAGTAGATTTAAACGAAATCTGAGAAGAGATAATCCAAAACTCAGTTCAGATAAGCAGGGACCAGAGAAAGAGGCTTATCAACCACAGTAAAAGAGGCAGATCTTTTCGTCCTCCTCATACTGTCAATTGCATCAATCCAGTCCCTTTGCTTCAACTTTTGTTTTACCCTATCTGGATTTTGAAAGAGTAGGGTCAAATCACAGTCCGGTCTCTCTAGAATTTCCAGGCATCTTTGCTGGAACTTAACAAGGACAGGTTTTTACCAAGATGCAGCTCTCCAGCAATTTCCTCAAATAGTGAGTTCTTGGAAGCATCTAATACTGATCTATAAAAAAATTAGCCACTTCCATTGTAGCCATGATCTAAGGGACAACAGACCCAATTCATAGCGAAGAGATACTATTGGCACACAATCCGGGAGTCCTAAGGTGCGTTTCCACAACTTAGCTTCCCAAGAATCCCACTCGAGGTCCATTGCTAAGCAGTTGTAATCCAAACCAAACAGAATCAGAATTACTTTCCCTATATAAAATTTCACCAAAGGGAGAATAGAAAATTTTCAAAACTGGGAACTGATCTTTTTCATTCATGCTCCCAATTTTACAACTTTTAACTCCAATGAGCGCACCAGGCTGCCTTTCGTTGGGAAAGAGCTGATCGATGCTCCCAAATAGGTCAATTCCAAGACAACCTTAATCGGCAATTGGTCCAGAGTCCAGACATATTGCTTAATTATCTTTTTTGGATGTTTAAATCTTATTATCTTGGACTTTGCTGGATTGATGGTTAGGTTATTATTTCGGGCGTAATTTTCTAAGGCGGACAAAAGACGCTGCAGCCCTACCTGGGAATGATCATGGACTACCACTTCATCCGCGTATGCCAACCAATTGATTTTTGTTTATTCCTAGTACTGGAGATATTAAACCTATTCCCTTCAGCCACTCAGCCAGATCTGCCATGAACAATAGAGGAGCTAGGAGACATCCTTGACGGACCCCTCCCTCTACCCTGATCGGATTAGTCAAAAGGCCTGATATACATAGTCTCACCTGCATGGAATTGTTGTGATGTAATTCTCTCAAGATTGACAAAAGACTAGGAGAGAAACCCCAATCATCTAGTTTTTTCCATAGGATATTCCTGTCTATAGTGTCGAAGGCTTGGGAGAGGTCTAACCAGGCCCCAAAGAGGGGAGGACCCCCTCCTGGGACAGATGGTGAAAACAGGCAGCTCAAAACCAGCCCATTTAGGGAAGTAGATAAACCCTTCCTAAAGCCTGATTGCTGCCCTGGGATGACACCCTTCTTTTTTGCCCATACTTCCAATTCCCCTAAAATGAGCCCTGTAAAGATTTTGCTGTCTGCATCTAAAAGGGGAATTGGACGGTAGTTAGCAGCTAACAGTCTATCCCCCTTTTTGTAGATTGGTATCACTAAGGAATGTTTCCATGAGTCAGGGAAGCATTTCTGATGGATTATGTTATCAAACAGTTTTTTTAAAGTCCATGCCCAAAGGTAAGGATCCTTTTTTAGGATTGAATTGCTCAACCCATTCAGTCCCCCCGCTCTGGAAACTGATGATTTCCTTATCAGTATTTCCAGATCCATGGCTGAAAAGTCCAGGGACCACTTAATCAGTGTATTTCTATCCCCGACTATGGCATTTGGCGAGTCATAAAGTCTGGCAAAGTGCTCACACCAGACCTGTTCTTGCATAACCGCATCCTGTTTTTGATTCCGGCTTACCTCATTTCGCTCTACCCTTGCCCAAAAATGTCTTGTGTTTCCACTAGAGAGAGCAGATAACATTCTCTCTCCGTCTTCTTGCCATATGAGGTATCTGTGTGCCCTATACCAATTTCTTTAGTTGTTTCTAAGGATTCTCAAGCCTTCCTTGAGCTGGTCCAAATCTATACAAGAGCTCTTCAGCTTCCCTCTTTGCTGTCTGAGTTGCTTCTTCCTTTCCGTTATTTCAACATTAAGAGTATGTTTGTGGATTCTATGGGGTCTCTGCGAGTTGGAATCAGCGGGTGCCAAGTTAGAAAGAAAAAGAGACAAATCACCTGGATTACAAAAATTCAAAAGTTGTTGATCTGATAATTGATGCACCAAGCCCCTCAATTCGCAATTTAAATCATCCCGCTCTTGTGAAATCTACTTAAATTTCCAGCACTATTCGTTGTGAGGTCCTGATCAAACAACAATACATCCTGAACCCCTCCAAACAACAAGAGTGCTCTAAGGATTAGATGGTCATCAGTGATCCCTTCCCCCACTTGAAAACTTGAGCAAGATTCAAAAATACATTTCAAGGCAAAGAGATAGTCGATGGTTGAAAATGCAGAACCTCTACGCCACGATGGGGCGTTTGGAATGTCCCCCCTCAAGTTACCATTAAACATTAGAAGGCCCCATTCTTGCATGAAGTCTACCGAAATGTTCCCGTTAGAGGTCTTCTGATGGGATTTTCCCGAAATAGGGTCCATTTTGGGGATGCATTGGGAGTTCAGATCACCCGCGATGATAAGATCATGTGATGGATATTGCTGAAAACATTCTACCAGGCCATCCGAAAGATTAAGCAAAAAATCTGGGAGAGAGATAACATTGGGGTTCCAATAAACATTTACAATGAGCCAGGTTTTCCCCTCGGTAATCCTTCTCCTTGTCACTCTTACCATAAGGATACCTTCTCTAACATTCCATACACTCTTTGAGGTCTCAAAAGTCTCATTGCTACATGCCACAAGCAAACCCCCTATTGGCCTGCCCCCTTCTAACCCTCGAGCCAATTGCTGAAAAATGGAGAAACCATCAAACCCAACTAAATCAGTTAACCAAGTCTCCTGAAATAGTATTAGATCAGATGACTTAAATATTTGTGATTTCCTTGGTTCCTGGGAGAAAGATGCATACCCTCTGGTGTTCCATGATAGTACGTTTATTTGATTCTTCCCTAGAGTCTCTCTGCTGGGGAACGCACATTTTACGCAAGACCTGAGAGATTATCTCTGGGACCATTTCCCACATATTTGATGGATTAGAAGGAATTCTCTCTTTATTATTAATTTCTGTCTTCTGCTTTCGGATCTCTGAAAACCTCTGATTCGTGTTTATTAAAGTTGGACATATCTGGGAGATCCTGAGACCTCTCTGGTCCCATGCCAATGACTCACCCAAGATTAAATCGATCCCCAATCTTGATTTCAGAGTAACCTCTGCAGTGTTTGTGTCGGGCCCAAAAGGAAAACTCACCACATCAATGTAAGCAGTTGTAAAATATTTAAGGACGGGAATCATCTTCATTTCCTGCAGGATTGTAGATCGATTTAGCGGCATGGTGTTTTGAGAGATGGGAGATTTTCTCGAGAGAAAGACACTGCGATCTTTTACTTGACTGCCCACATTGGAGAGACTCAGAGATCCTCTTGCCTCCTTACTGATCTCAGACGTGCCTTCCAGGGGATTGGTTCCATTATCCCTTGCTGACTTCACCGTCCCCTGACTAACATTGGGGGTTGTTTCAAAATCTTTATTCAGCGGCCCTCTGCCATCTAAGCTTATAGCTGCCCCTTTGATTCCAGCCCCCTCTTCATTATTCAAACCCTTGGTCCCAGCTGGGTTTGCAGAGGCATCACTTTTTGCCTTTTTCAAAAAAATAGGAGCAATTTTTACCGACCAATTGATGGGCTTATTTTTGCATTTTGCCAAGAAGAATATAGGGGGAATTTTCTTTGGTGGCTCAATTTTATCTGTTTGACTCCTCGCCATTAATTTTTCCACAGGTGTAGTTTTTTCCATCGAGCCCTGATTTTCTTGGCTCTTTAATTTAATAGTATTATTCTACTTTTTTCCTTGGCCCCTTTTGGTCAGAGTTTCATTCTGTTTAATTTCATCTTTTTTCAAACCATCTTTTAACTTCTTCAAGAATTGGTTAGCCTCTACTGCCTTGCGCTTCTTTTTAATCTTTCCTTGAATAGCTGCCGGCGCTGGGACTTCAGATGCAACTCTTGCCTGCCTTTTTCTTTTCCTTTTCGTTCTTCCATTCACTCTCTTTCTCTTGGGCGCAGCACGATCAGAATCTCCTGAGGATATATTAATCGGCTGCTCCTGGTCAGCTTGCAAGAGGTCATTGTCCAGCACTAATGCCAACCTCAAGAACTCTTCCATTACCGATGCTGATAGTGGAGTACTGGAAAGGATTTTGTACTTATTTTAGGGAGAGTGCCTTTTTCTTGGTTCTCAGATCTTCTATCAATGAGGTCAAGATCCATTTTTAATGATTGCACCTGAATTCTTTTTGGATCTGCTTCACAGCTAGCCCCATTGACTCATTAACTTCAGATTTCAAAACAGTCATAGTTGATTTGTTTATCTCCAATTCTTTTGTAACCTCCAATAGAATGCCTGTATGCTGCTGAACCTCCATTTTAAGATTTTCAAAAACTTTTACCAGCGATGTTAGAACGGAATTTAAGGCCATTGTAGTCGGCTGAGCCGGCTCCTGGGATTTATTAACTTGGTCCACGACAGAAGTTGCTTGTGAACTTCTTAAAGGATTAGTAAACTTACATACACCAGGATCCTTGCTGCACGCTTGCTCTTGACCATCGCCAACTGCATTTAGCTCTAGAGGCCCATTCAGTGATTCTGCCACTTCTAACTCCAAGAGATCTTCATCTCTTAGTTCACTGAGGTCGTTGATTGGCTGCAGTTGAGGGTCCCCAGACTGAGCTCGGGCTACTTCTTCATTAGATGGGGTATTCATCATAGAATTCGATGGGGTATTCATCATAGAATTCATAGATATTTCTGTTGTTTTTGCCAGATGATTGGAGGTCACCTTTTTCATTGTCGTTGCTCTTAAAGTGTAATCCAGGTTGCCTTGGAAAAGGGCCCGAATAGGATGACTTACCGGGGTTGATTTCTTTTCTTTAAAACTTGATTGAAACCTGATCCTGTAGGCGATTGGTTGTCAGCTGGGTAGATACCGGGGATGGGGGGAGAGACAAAGATACCTCCTCCTGTCTTATAGGATTTGAAAAAACTTGAACCCCCCTTATCAGGGCACTGTGACCTCTTTGGGACTACCGTAGTCTTGGAGTGGATATCCCGATTGGGTTGGGGTCCTTGGGCTAAGCTGCGTAAATCATACATTGTGACCCCTATTTCCACAGAATCCTAGATACGGTGCTAATTACGAGGTCCAAGGTTTAAAACCTAAAACTGATGGCAAAGTATTTGTCCAATAGATGGCAGAATCCAGACTTGTGGTAGGTAGATAGGTATCAGTGCACTGCTCCAATATCAAATAGCAGTAACAATTACAAACCTCAAAGCGTGGCTCAAAGGACACATGTCCCACAGTCACCACACCCTTAAATTCACCCTATAACCCACCACTCCCCATAGCTCCTTTCAGATAGGAGGAAGTTTGTTAATTATAGGGTCCACCACAGAGTCATAGTTTGCTGCGTTCATAAACACTGAAGCACAGTCTGGGGAGCAGACCGCTTCCGAGACTGGTATGTCCCTTGAAATTCCAGGTTCTAAGGAGCAGACCCACACAAAGTGTAGTGGCAGTAGAGATAGGGTCACCAAAAGGTAGAACAAGAACTTACCACTTTGATGGGGGTCGCCATGTTCAATCCGAGCCTCCATTGCTCCTTCAGCTGAGTTACGTAGTCTAGTCGTGCGAGATCCTGAATGGACGGTAATGGCCCTCCGCCAGACGTCCAGCGCACGGCAAACAGCCAAACAGTGTTAGAAGCACGCCCTTTCCTCACGCAGGCTTCACACCGCAAGGGCGGCTTAAATGTCAATAAATACCCCCACTTCCTGCATGGGCAGAGCTACCAATAACGAGGCTCCTCACTTCTTAAGGCAACAGTGCCTTTCTTGACTTTCTCCTCTGAAATTGACAAGTACCTGAGAAAAGCTTTCAAAAGCACCGCTTGTGTCCTTTGATGCAGGGAGACATGTACGTGGTAGATAACAGGCAAATAGGGTGTAGCTGCAGAACAATTGAGGATTTCAAACAAGATCAAAGCACAACACAGCCAAACAGCGTTAGAAGCACACCCTTTCCTCGCGCGGGCTTCACTCATCAATCACCTGGAGCTCCTGGCAGTTTTTCTGGCGCTCAAGGTGTAACGCTCACCTGACTCCCAGGGGGGCGCTGGCCTGGTTCCGCTGCTGTGACCTCGTCTAAGGTGATGCGCAGGGTTCGGAAGACGGACTGGACCGGGCCCCAGATCTGGCTTGTCTGACTCGCAGAAGTATCCTTCTGTAGGTGAGAATAGGGGGTTAACTTACCCCTCTCACCCTCCTCAAAACCCTTCTGTGCTTCCCCGTAGCGTCTCACCTTAGGGTCTGGAAGGACGAGCTCTCCATCCTGCTTCTGATGCAGGGGCGCGTTGGTATCCAGTTACGTCACTGAATTTTCGGATGGGTGAGAACCAAACTTGCTTGGCTTCCAGGTACGTTTTTCTATAAGTGGTTCCCCTTGTGTCCATGCATTAATGTTCTAATGCTAGTGTCTTTTTCCCCATAGGGGCCGGGGTACGGAATGCCGGTGAACAGGCACCGACCCGAGGTGAGCGGTGAAATCCTTGTGGAAATCAGGTAAGTCTTTAATGAGTGTTTTGGTAATGTCTTTTCATTCACTCTTTAACACTGATGTCTTTTTCCCCTTAGGGGCCAGGGTCCGAAAATGCCTGGATGCGGTGCAGACCCGAAATGAAAAGGGAATGACCCAACAGGTAAGTCTTGACATGCAGTTTTAGCTTCTCTTTTCCCTTCTTTCTCTCACCTTTGTTCTTGTCTTTTTCTCCCTAGGCGCGGGGGCGCGACTGCGAATCCAGATGGTCGCTGCTGAACATGGAGGCGCCCTGTAAAGGTGAGTAGAATGCGGCACTGCAGCAATCGATGCGATGTGCTTTTAAAAATAAATGTCTTCCTTTTCAGGATTGTCGGCGAAATGTCTCTGGGAGACAGATTTAGCAGGTGAGGCCTTTTCCTTCTCTGTTCTCTTGTTCCCTTCCTTTGCAGGTGATTCAGGATGCTGGCAGGTGTGGCAGAAGTCAAGATGCAGGAGCAGACACGGTGAGCGTTCAGCTGCTAGATGCAGAACAACGCGAAGCACGTGTGGCTGATCGGGTGTGGTTTAAATAGCCTTGGAAGAAGTTCCTAGAATGTGTCCTTCCTCCAATCAGGTATGTATCCTTCCCCGACCACGCCCGGGTGGTAAATGAGTCCCACAGGTAAAGTAGTTCCTTTCAGGCCTCAAGGAGGCCGGGGTTCTGCAGCATGGTCTGCATCAGGTAAGTGCACCCAAACACTTTCATAATGAGCCTGGCCCCTATGGCGCCAGGACTGACATTTTCTATGAGCCTGGCGCCATAGGCGCCAGGACGCTGTCCAAAGGGCCCCTATAAGGGGTTGCTGGGACCTTCCCCGGGGACTAGATGTCCACTTTTGGGGACGCAGGGCCTGAGCCGGCTCCCCGGGAGCGGGCATCATGACACAAGGCTTTTCAACCCTCTATCACCAACCAGTGTGGTTCGAATTCGCACTGACAATTCCATAGCGATGTTCTACATCAACAAACAGGGGGGCACCAAGTCTCCCCTCCTGGTGGACCTTGCTATCCAGATTTGTAACTGGGCTATGGAAGACAATATCTGGCTTCAAGCTGTACACATTCCGGGCCACATCAATGTAGCTGCAGACTCCCTCAGCTGCCAATCTGTGGCATGTTACAAGTGGGAGATGAACACCAAGGTTCACACTAGGATCTTCCAGCAATGGGACACTCCAGAGGTGGACCTCTTTGAGATGTCATCAAACAGGAACCTTCATCTTTATGCTTCCAGGGATGGGCTCAGAGTGTCTTCCTTGGGGGACGCCCTTGAGATCCTGTGGGACAACATGATAGCTTACGCTTTCCCTCCTTTACCACTGATGCTCGCTTTGGAGGGTCAGGAGTGCGTCGAACTGCACTCTCCTCTTCATAGCACCGTGGTGGCCAGCCAGATTCTGGTTTTCTGAAAGTTTCAGAACTGCAGCACCTGTCGGGTCCTCCCCAAACAGGTTGCCGCAGATTCCTGACCTTCTTCACCAGAACAATCACCAGTTGTGGCACCCCGCCCCACAATCGCTCAGCTTGGCGGCCTGAGTTCTGATCATTAGTTCAGTTCAACCTCTCTGAGGACAACGTGCGTATAATTCAACCAGCCCGAAATCACAATACAGGAGCAAGTGACTCCATTTTTGTTATTGGTGTCTAGCCAAGGAGCTCGATTGCAGGCATGTTTCCATTGACATTGTTTTGTCTTTTGTATTTGATCTTGCAGCATCCGGCATACATGTCCTATCATGCAGGACTTATTTGTTTGCTATTGCGGCTTATCTGACCACAGACAGTTGCTCTTTTTCACTGGCTAATCCAGTCATCAAGAGACATTTTGCAGGTCTTCCTCATCTTTTCCCAAATGCGATCTGAATGTGGTCCTCCCCGCTTTATGTCACAAGCCTTTTAAGCCCATGGCCACTACCGAACTCAAGTACCTTTTGTGGAAGGTGGCTTTTCTGATTGCGGTTACATATGCAAGACGCATAAGTGAGCTGCAAGCTCTTTCTGTGGAACATCTGTTCCTAACTTTCCATAAGGATAAGATTATGCTTCGCACTCACCCTTCCTGCCATCCTGAAGTGGTTTCTGAATTCCATATGAACCAGTCAATATCTTGACCGGTTTTCTTCCGGAACCCGGCCTCTGAGGTCGAGCGGGTTCTGCACAACCTAGACGCCAGACAAGCTCTGAAGTGTTACCTCAATAGGACTAGTGAACTCTGAAGTGCCTCAACACTCAACATTCTTTGTTACGTTTGGTGTACCCAAGAGGAAACCAGCCTCAAAGGCATCCATCTCCCGTTGGATTGCTTCCTGTATTTCCGAGGCCTACAAGGTTCAAGGCCTTCAACCACCAAAGGGCATTCATGCACATCTGGTCTGTGGCAAAGCGGTTGCTGTTGCCTTCCAAAAATACGTCCCTTAGGAGTCCATCGCCAAGGTGGCTACGTGGGCCTCCCCATCGGCTTTTTGTAGACATTACTGTCTTGACTTTAGCTCCCAGACTGATGCCCAATTTGGCCAGGCAGTTCTTAAGAACGTGTTCCAATAAGGTCTGTTTCCATCCACCCGTAGTACCTATGGTGAGTCCTTTGGAATCTCCCACAAGTATGGAGGAAAGGGGACGGGACGCAGGAGTATGACAAAGTTACTCACTGTAGTGACTACCTTACACCTAGTCCATAGTCCCCTTCCTTCCATACGTCCGCCCGCCCGCCATCCCCTCTAATAACTATCCTCTATTATTGATAAAAGGTTATGGACTTGTCGATAGAAAAGGACTGAAGGGCGATGCGTGGGGTGGAGCTCAGGAGTGCAGAGCTACAGTCGTGTGTGGTGTTCCTGTGTAAAAATAAAAGAAGGACAAACATTTTATTTGTAATTCTTAAAAAGTACTCCGGTCCTGTCCCGTCCCGATGAAAGGAATGTTCCACAAGTATGGAGGAAAGGGGACTATGGACTAGAAGTAATTAGTAACTATGGTGAGTAACTTTGTCAGTACTTACTGTGGTAGAATGCATGGCCCATACAAATAATACAGACCCAATTGCTTATGGTAATGATGCAGTGGACAAAGTAGCAAAAGAAGCAGCGTACTTATAACAATCAGATCTCACAGTATCCCGTGGGAAAGCATTCCAAAAGGTGCAGCTGCCAATTCCTTACAATGCAGTTCCCCTAACACAGAATATTGAACTACAGGGACAATCTCTACAACGAGAGAAGATTTTGTGGGTCAGAAGAGGATGTTCCCTTTCACCGACAGACCTAGTTTGGAGACACAATATAACATGTAAAGAGCAATTGCACTATCCTACACATATATCTAAGCAATACATTGCAGCAGATACTCAGGAGGACTGGTTTTTCTCCAATCTTCAGGAACATGTGGATAGGTTTGTAGTAAACTGTACAACCTGCCACCTTTTTTTACTTGTTTTATTTTAGTGACTTATAAATGGTTATACAAAACAGACAACCTTTAGCCACATTAAAATCCAAACTAACAAATAACAACATACATAAACATTAATAAGCAAAATAATCAAAAATAGATGCAACAGAAGCAGGTCCACTTGCAACACCTTTTTAGTTCCTTTTCTGCTCCATCTCTCCAAAAGTCACTTTAATAATGCCAAAGATAGCTATTAGTAATTTAACTAGGGCCACTGTTATAGGTACTTTTTCGCTAGCCAAGATAATCTTCCACCATTCCTCTTGTGGTCTGCGACCTCAGTTATTAATTTTGTTCGCTGCATGTTTAAGGCCGGTCAGCTCATCACATGGTGCTTCATAGTCTCAACTGAGTCAGGTTCTTGGCATAGTCTGCATGTTACTAAGTTTTCTTCCCCTTTCTTCCACCATAGTACATCTCTGGTTGGGAATTGATTTAGTCCAAAATACCTAAATTGTTTCCTGAAGAACTAATTCAGAAAAAGTTGTAAATATCTAGGTATGATATTTAATTTTCGTGATTCCTCGATCGGTTTCCCATAAAATGTATACTTGGATCTTTCTTCCTGGGTGAGAATCCAGTCCTGGATAAACAGTTTCCTTTTGATTTTGTCTGGGTTTCCAACTAGGGTTTGTACAGATTCTCCCAGGTCCATTATTATGGCTCTACAGTTAGACTTCCATTCACTCAAAGTTGGTTCCTTTTTTTCTAGTAATGCCTTTTTCAGGACCACAAACACCCCCCTTTGGGTTTTCATCTACGCACTTCCTAAAAACCGAGAGGGTTTTCCAAATGACTATTGCCTTGGGTGATGTCAACCCCTACTTTCAGGCGATAAAAGGGAATTACAGGCAGCATTGAGAAACCACCATATCTTTTTAGGAGAATTCTCCCATGGGCAGCCAGATTCTGTGTTTTTGTCTTGAGGGAATCCAGTCTAGGGGCATCCGTGGCACTTGTATTCATACAGACTCCCAAATAAATGAGAGGATGGACTAGGAGGAAAGCTCCTGATGTCTGAGAAAGTTTAGTCAATGTCCGAAATAAACAGGTTAAAAAGCGCAGGAGCCAGCGGGTAGCTTTGCTTCAAGCCTTTGCTGGTCTCGAGGGCTTTGGTCAGGAGACCCATCGTATTTAATCTCATTTTCGAGTTGGTACTTGTGTAAAGATTTTTTATTGGCTCCAGCAGGTTGCTAGGGCACCCCCATTGATCTAGTTTCTTTCATGGTTTTGGGCGCGTTATCCGGTCGAAAGCCTGCGTTAGATCTACAAATGCCAGGTAGATCTTCTTGTATTTATCTCTCTCTGTCTGGGCTTTCAATAGGTTTTAAATAAAGGAGTTCAGTGTCGTTGCTACTCCTTTAACAAAACCTACTTGCCAGATATCACGATGACCTGAAATTATTGTCCATTTGACCAAAGACCTCACGATCAGAAAGGCAGAAATTTTTCCTGGGACGTCCAGCAGGGCAATGGGATAATAGTTGGGTGGATCTGTTCTCACACCTTTTTTGTAAATGGGGATGATGATTTAAGACTTGCAGGAAATCGGGATCCTTCGAAACTTGTTTGTGCTTTGTCTTGTTTAAGAATGGAATTACTCAGGCCATCTGGCCCTGGAGCCTGAGAGTTAGGTGATTTTTTTAGAATATCGAAAATAGCATCAGTATGGGTTTCAAAAGAGTCCAACTTTCTCTCTATGTTTTTCAAAATACGTACCCAAGTTGACTTTGGTATAGAGGTCAATTTTAGGGCCTCCTTTGGTGTATCTGATTGATTGATTAGGGCCCTCATCCCCGATGTATTTCTTTCTTTTAATTTGCTTAACATTTCTTCCACATCTTTTTCTCAACTGACTTTTTTTGTACAGCCTCTGCCAATTTAGATTTTGTTGACATACTTTTTTGCTTTAGTAAACCCACTTGAGGGGGATTTTATTTGGTGATATCAGCAATTTCCCATTTCAGGGTGTTTTTTTTCAAGGCCACCACTCGATCGTAAATGTGGCAGTGTATAATTCTTGGTCTGTTTGACTGTCCCCATCTTTACTTCAAACTCAGTGCAGAGTCCTAAATAGTCAATTCTTTCGGGCTCATCAATGTGTTCAGACTGAGTAATTAGATGTTTAAGATGTTTAGTTAAATCTCTTGGATGGTGAGCTGCAAGTCTCAGTCTGTTGCATCCCTGTGTAACTTTCAGATCTGATGGATAAGGTTGATCGTTTTGTTGGGGAACCAAAGAAAGAGACAGAGTTAGTAAATTATGATCCCTGGCCATAGTGTCCACGAAAGATGCCATAGTTTTCGAGATACAGATATAATCAAGAGTCTGCCCACTGTTCTTTCCCTTACTAGTGATATTCCCTGGATTAACACCAGGGATATTGCCATTAAGAATTAACAGATCTTTCAAGCCCATAGTCTGCCTCCACAATGTTCCTCTTCTTTCCAATGGCATCGAGTTCCTATGCTCAATACCCGAATCTTCACCGTTTTTGTCTAAACATGTGCAATTTAAGTCCCTGCATAATATGAACCAGGGATCTCTCCAATTAGTTCGACATCGGTCTATCAGCTCCGCCACCTGCATCGGAAAATAGTGGCTAGCCATTCTAGCAGGATTACAGTATAGGTTCATCAGAACCAATATTTTGTCCTTCTTGTTATGATTCAAAGTCATTTTTCCCACCAGTATTTGGATGAGAGGGTTTGTCATTATTTCTTCCTCCACTGTGAATTGAAGTTGGTCCTAATGAGTATCATAAGACCAGACATTGATCGTCCCTTTGGTCCTTTTACTACAGGATTCAGATAAACAGAGTGTCCGTCAATCCGTGGGACGGTCCTTAGCCAGGTCTCTTGGGGAGAAATAAAATTATGTTCTTTGATTTAAGTTCCCCCTTTGATGAACAAGTGAGAGTGGCCCCTGGTGTTCCATCTTGTCACACTAAGGGGTGTGGTTTCTGTCAGCTGAACAGTCTACGAAATTTTGATTATTTCTGCCACTAGACCCAACAGCCACTTCCAGTTGTCTTCCGTTCCTTTGACCTCTGCTCTTGGAGCTTCTTTCCTCAGGCTAAATATGTTTTTTTCTTCTATACAGTGCTTCCGTTCTTGCCTACGTTCCCTCGAATTCACTCTCTTGTTGTAGTTATCAGGTTTTCGACTGTTAGCATAGCTGTGGTTTTCTCGTTGTTTAGGAGGAGTTCTTCTTGGTGATCTTATTAGGACCTTTTGCCCAGACAAGGGAAATCCTAATTGCCTCAGGCGACTATCTTCCTCTTTCAAAAGTTGCGCAATCAGTGGTGTGGTGGGATAGATGGTCATCCTATCTGTGCGAGTATCATCAGAGAATTCAATTATTGCCAGATCGTCCAAAACCAAACGTCTTAGGGATGGCACCTGATGGAATAGCCTTAGGACATTAGCTATATTTAAGATCAGACCATCTGAAGTTGTTATCATTCTCTCTAATAGTAGACCATCTTAATAACAGATGTTGTGCCGTTTACAAGGGTCTGGTCTCTCTGGACAGAAAAAGGATCAACATTCTATTCCTTGCACCAGTTGCAAAACGTAGTCCAATGGCAACCATACAAATATTCTGTTTCTGGTCTTCTGGCCAAAAGCAAAACCTCCATCACATCATACGGAAAGGTCCCAATCCTTGCATCTCAGCCTTTCAGAAACCAAGCATGAAGGTTGAAAGTTTTGACCTCTGGAAGGAGAACCTGACAGTCCTCTCGTGAGAGAAGGTCCTTTTAGGAAGAAGCATCGGAGGACAGATGGGCATGTCCAGAAGGTCCAGGTACCACATCCTCCTGGCCCAATCCGGAGCAATTAGGACCATGTGTTTCCCAAACCTTCTCGACCTCCTGAGTACATGAGGAATGACGGGGACTGGAAGAAACACGTACAGGAGTGGAAACTCCCAGTTCACCACAAATGCGTCTCCTAGAGCTCCTCTTGGAGGAAATTCCCTGTAGCAGTACAGTTCGCACTTTCAGTTGACACAGGTCGCGAACAGATCGACTTGAGGGGTTCCCCAACGGATGAAGATCTCTTGAAGGACTTCCTGAGATAGTTCCCACTCGTGAGAGACTGTGCTCTACCTGCTCAGAGCGTTTGCTGCTGTGTTCTCCTCTCCGGGTAGGTGAACTGCCGAAAGGGAGATTCCTTCTTGAATTGCCCAGTACCAAAGCTGCATTGCCTCTCTGCACAGTGGTAGTGACCGTACGCCTCCTCTCTTGTTGAGGTAGTGCATGGCTACTGTGTTGTCCATCATAATCAAGACATTCGTTCCCGGAACAGAAGACAGGAAGGTCTTCAGCGCTAGTCCGATTGCCATCAGCTCCAAAAGATTGCTGTGTAGTTTGGACTCCGATGGAGACTAGCCACCACTGACTGTCAGATTGTTGGCATGGGCTCCCCAACCCGTGAGTGAGGCGTTCTGTCACTAATGTTATCTCCGGACATGGTTGTCAAAAGGGTTCTCCCTTCAGAATATTGTCCTTGCAAGCCCACCACAGAACATCCTGTGAGACGCTGGATGGAATCTGAAGTCGGTCTCACATTTATCCTGAAAACTGGGACCACTGCGTCCTTCGAGCCCATTGAAGGGACCTCATTCTCAAACGGGCCTACGGCACCAGAAAAATGCACAATGCCATGAGGCCGAGCAAACCTCAAAAAATCGAAGGCCGGCAGATTCTGGGCACACTGAAACTTGGTAACCATCTGAAGAATGTCTTGAGCCCTCACCTCTTTCCCAATGATGTGACTAGTACAACTCCGATGTACTGGAGCTTTTGTGATGTGTCATATGGGACTTCTTGTAATTAAAGGAGAAGCCCAGTCTGTGAAGGGAGTGGCAGGTGACTTTCAGATGATCCAGAGCTTGTTTGGGAGAACGTGCCCTTATCAGCCAATCATCCAGGTAGGGGTAGACGTGAATACCTCCTCTCCTGAGATTCGCTGCCACTACCCCCATCAGTTCAGTGAAGACCCTTGTGGCGGAGGTCAGCACGAATGGCAGAACTCGAAACTGAAAATGAGAACCGCCAACCGCCAACCTCAGGTATTTTCTGTGCTTGAGATGGATTGGCACATGAAAATAAGCATCCTGAAGGTCCAATGACTCCAACCAATCCTGGAATTGGAGGGCATGAAGGATCTGAGAAAGTGTGACCATCTTGAACTTGTCCTCCCTGAAGAACTTGTTCAAGTATTTTCAATCCAAGATGTGCCTCAGTCCTCCATTCATTTTTGGAATCTAAAAATATGGGGAGTACCATCCCTTGTTTCTCTCCGCTACAGGTACTGGTTCTATAGCACCTTTCTTTAGCAGGGTTAAAATTTCCTGCACAGGGAGCAGATCCGGAATCCTCAAAGAGTGGTTTCCTGGTGGATTGTTCTGAGGTCTTCTTATAAAAGGAAGGCTATAACCATGGGCTATGGTTTCCAAAGCTCAAACATCCAAAGTAATGTCTCGCCATTCTTGCAGAGGCTGAGACAGTCTGCCCCCCACTGGTGAACTGTGGCTCAAGACCTCAGAGTGGTTTTGTGGCAGCTGCTGCAGAGGCCGATGGTAAGGAGGCTGCTGCTTCAGCTCACTTTGCACCTATACCTCGTCCACCACGAGGAAATCTTCTTTGGCCTCTTTGACTGGCCATTCCTCCCGCCCTTCGAACTGAGAAGGAGTAGTGAAAAGATCTACCCCTCCAAGGTTGCCCACTAGGACGAAAAGGCTGAGGTTGTCTAATAGCGGCACCTCAAGATTTGACTGCCGCCTTTGAGGTCTGCAACTTCTCAAGGCTCTCGTCAGCCTTGTTGCCAAAAAGATGAGACCCATCAAAAGGCATGTTGAGAAGCCTAGATTGCACATCCGATGCAAAACCCAAGTTCTTCAACCACGCACATCTGCGCATGACAGTGCTGGTAGCCTTGGATCTGCTCATGCTATCTGCAGAATCCAATCTTGATTGAAGGGACTCACACATGACCTCTTTGCCATCCTTAACAATAGCTAAGAAGCCGTCCCTTTCATCCCCTTTGGGAATGTGCTCTGCTGCCATGGAGATACAGTCCCACAGAGTGTACACACATTTTGCAAATGCACAAGGGGAATTGGCAGATTTCAGTGCCATGCTCCCTGCAGAAAATACCTTCCTCGCCCATCCATCTACGCGCTTGTCGGCCCTATCAGGAGGGATGGTATCACCAGACTCTCAGGAGTGGGGTGTCAGGGTCGCTACTGGAGAGGCGATTTTTTTTGTCAGATTCTTGTCGACTGCCGGATTAGACTCAGGTGTCTCCCAGTGCGTAGCCAACCTTTTTTTGTAGTGCCACATTAAAATGGGCAAAATGGGATCAGTCTGACGACCCTTGTCCAGAATGTCTGAAAGGTTGTCTTGGTCATAGGGTAATGAGGGCCTACTCCAACTCAAATACTCAACCACCTTTGACATAAGATGACGATAGGAAGAGTCTGCATGTTCCCCTGGTCAGGCTTTCCGAACTCCAGTTCTGTGGAGGTATCAACCCCACTTGCTGTTTTCAAGTTTTCAAACAAATCTTGGATTCTGCTTTCCTCAGATATAAAGCTCTCTGGTACATTGGGTGTACCGTATTGTATTGTAACCCAAATGGTGCTTCCTCATTTTCTGAATGTTTCTCTTCTTCAAAAATAGAAGTAAGTGAATACTTCTTCGGGAGCGGAGCATTTACTTTGTCTGGTTTTGTAACCACAGGCTTCGACGTTGTCGAAGTTGTCATTTTCTTTGTCAACGTCGATGTTTGAGGAGCGCT
Organism: Ambystoma mexicanum; assembly: GCF_040938575.1. NCBI lineage: Eukaryota > Metazoa > Chordata > Amphibia > Caudata > Ambystomatidae > Ambystoma > Ambystoma mexicanum. The sequence goes on from NC_090923.1 coordinate 120,176,887, forward strand.
AGGCGCTGACGGCATGGCTGGCAAATGTGGAGCAGCCGGTGTCGAAGACTTCATTGCTGATGTCGACATTGACATCAAGGTCTTAAGAGGCGTCAAGGGCCTGGCAAGCGTCGAAGGCACCGCCGGCGTCGACGGTGTCGATGGCGTCAACGACCTCGACTTTTCACCATGTTTCTTGGTTTTTCAGACCGGGGCCTCGAGTGCTCCAGATGCGGATCAGGTCTTTTACCCGGGCTTGAGGGCGTGCAAGCTCTCGACTGAGCCCTCTCCTTTCCGGCTTCATCCGAATGCATGGTCGGAGCGTGGTTTTGTTAGTCAAATATTTTCAACAATTCAACCCTGAAGGCTTCCCAATCAGCCGGTGTTGATTTTTTAGAAAGGCCTGCGACCCTTTCAGGGGAATCGTCAGATGAAGAAGTCGACCAAGGCGACCGTCGGTGCCTCCTCTCCGACTTTTTCAAAGACGAGGAAGGGTGGTGGGAACCACTCCTCGACCTAGTACGCTTGGCCTTCTTCCTCCAAGGCCAGTCTTCCCTCGACTCGTCGGTCGAAGGACTAGAAGTTCGGGTAGGTGGCTTTTTGGGGATTTTTCCTTCCTTAAGTGTGCCTTTCCATTCCCTCAAGGCTTTTCCTGTCATGGACTGGCACTTAGTACACTCAGTGGTATCGTGGCTCTCCCCGAGGAACCACAGGCAGATGCGATGCAGGTCAGTAAGTGACATTTTCGAGCCACATTCGCTGCATTTCTTAAAGCCAGACCTTCAGCGTCGACGGAGTCGAAGAAGAAGATATATTATCGATGATTTTTGTAACACAAAAGAGGTGCGTTGAATTTCACTCAAAGCAAACGCTATTGCAGAAAAACAACCGAGGCCAACCGGCACTGCGCTAGCTTTATATACCCTTCGATGACATCACCCCCGACTGAGGCCTTCGAGGGACATCGACTTGATGCCATAGACACACAGCGCCCTCTGCCGAAATTCTTTTCCGAAGCAGCTGTAGCTGGACATTACATGTAAAAGATGAGGAATACGTGGGAGGACACAACCCATTCAAAATACTTATTATTAGGTGTGTGTTGTTAAGATGGATTTCTAAAATTAGCCCTGTTGGGCAGATTTTAGGAGGCCACCCTAGCTATGGTAAACTGGGAGCTCTGAGAGTTTACCCAAAATCCAATCAAGGAAGAGTGGTGCTTAGTCTCAGGAAAGTGTGAATGGGGTCAGGGGGCCTCAGTAAGTTTGTACAGGAAAATACAAAATAATTCTGCTAAAATAGCCAGTTATAAAAAATACAGTTAATTATTTAAGCTTAACACACATTGGAAAATGAAACTAACAGGTAGTATTGTCACACTATAATCTATAAAACAAATATTTGCAATCACCAGTATGTTCATTCACAGATCATCAAATAACGTAAAACAGGTAAGTAATGCAGATGCAGTTCAAATGAGGAGGACCAGTCACAAGTTCAATTCCCTATACTTTAGAAGTCCAAACCCCAAGATGTATGGGGCCTAGTGCCCAAAAGTCTCATGTTTCAACACAAGACTTCTTACACGTATGCATTCTCTCTAGACATGCAATGGACTTGTGGTGGTGATTCAGAATAGTTTTAAACTATTTAAAGGTCCAACAACAATTTACCAGAAGACAGGTAAGACACTTCCAGACACAAGGCTAACCAAAGGGCAGGACACTTGACCCAGGTTTAACAACCAGATGTAAACAAGCGGGAGATAGGAGACAAAGGGATTTGGTCTCAATGGCCTCCTTACATGTTTGCCGGTCCGGAATTAACGGTGCCGGTAAAACCGTACCGGCAAACTACGAGTTCTGCGAGCTTGTGTCGTAGGTCTAACCTGGTGAGCGGAACGACACACAACCGCAGAGATACATGGAAACACCGGCATCATTACGACATGGTGCCTTTGTTTCCGCTGTCCCCATTCCCGTGGAGTCCTGACTCCACGGGCATGGGGATTAACAGAATTGCCAGCGCCAGATTTACCGGCTACTGGGGTTGTAATGCCCTGGTAAATCCGGCAAGTCCGGCGCCGGTAATTCACTACAGGTCGGGGAGCATCCTGCCGGTATTACCGCCACGGCTACTGCCGGACTCGTAATGAGGGCCAATGTCATCCTATGGAGGAAAGACATAGTTATGCATACTCACATTTTCCCAGGAATCACAATGGGCTGACTGTTGTTACTGGGAGCTGTGAGGAACTCACAGTGGCAACAAAACAGACACAAGTGATCACAGTTCAAGGGTGTTTATTGAACGATGAGTGCTGTTTGCAGGTTGGAAAAATGCCTAATCTAAACCCAAATCTAAGATGGGAAAAACATCGACCATCAAATGAAAATAAGGCAGCAATCCTAGTGGCATTGTGCCAAATAAAAAGGGCCTATATTAAGAAACCTATTGCCAAACCTCAAAACTAATACAAAAAGGAAGTGGGATGGTTTTCTAGAAAAGAAAGAAGTGTTCAAAAATAATATGTCAGGAAGCGGTAGCTTGGATCTCCCTTACCCACGTTTTGCGCACAGGGTAAGCTGGGAATCTTGGAGCACAGCACACACTCAAGATTTCCCAGCTCGAGTCGACAGTATCCCTCGCAGGACCGTTGATGACCATGTCTCGTTTCCTTGAAAGTCTCTTGCCTTCGAGGGCCTGAAGTGTTCAAACAACAAAACAAACAGCTCCTTCAACAAAATGAAAGTATGTTTTCCATGTTTTTCTTTGGCTGAGGGTTCGTCACCCCTGGGTCCCACCCTCTTCTAGTGCTGACCCTTGTTCTTTGGGGTCTCGATCGGTTTTCACCCCTTGGATCTCTTTCTTCCGGTTTTAGATCGTATAACAGTTCTTATCAATATCAAGGCCTTTGGGGTTGTGATTTCCTGATCCTGTGGGCCTGATAGGATTCTCAAGAAAAACAACAAACAAACGTGAAGTTCTGCTCTACGTAGTTATCGGGTGATCAATTCACCCCTTGGGTCCCTCAATGCTGGGCGCTGACCCCATCACAAATTATATTCCACAAATTATATAACAGTTCTTTTCTCCATGAATTATGGGTGGTAACTTTCCACCCTTGGGTCTCCCTCGGCCGGTCTCGACCTCTAAAATGACAAGCGGGATACTACTTCTCTTTGCCTTATATGGTATCTTGGTTTCTCCCTTGGTCGGGGTCTGACCCCAATTGACTAGCAGGACAGTGCACCTCTACTTGTCTTTTAATGTCTTTTTAAACAGTTCCAGTGGACATCCCTCGTCGGGTTCACATTTGTCGAAAACACTGTTTCTAGACTTGCCCCATTCTCGTCAGCACCCCTCTTCTGGGTTTGCACTTGCCAACATCACATTCACATTTGTTTGCGGGATTCACTTCCCCTGCTTTCTCATGTTCATAGATCAAAGTCTTTCAACTGTACAGGGGTTTTGCTAGGCCTCCTGTACGACCACTTTGAACTAACTTTGCGGCTCTCCTACGACCTTCTGGTTTCTGTAGTTTTCATTCACACGGGGATCAAGTTAGCACCCACGTGGTGCCTGTTTCTTCTGTAGCTGATCTCCCCTCAACACTTTTATAGTTCTTTTGAACTTTAGTTAATTTGCCACTTTGCGACTTTCATCCACCACAGCCCAGCTCTTATCAGCTCTCCCGTCGACTCACCGGCTGTGATGAACCGCTTGGCTTTCTCCGTAACTTGAGTCAAGGCTGTGTGATGCTGGAAATGCATTGGAGGAACAGGACCTCCATGTCCTTGTCCTGTAGTCCTTTTATCATTTGTGGTCTGTGTTATTTTCTGCACAGGAGTCCCTCTGGGACTCCTGGCAGAGCAGCTCTTCCTCTTTTTGGTTGTGGTAAACAGACCTTTGGGATACCCTTATGGCACCCATGGGTATGGGTACAACCCTGTACCCCTAGTGTATGTTTTTGGGCACCTGCGTGTGGCCTACAGAGAAAGGTATGGACTGGTGGCAGCTCCATGCTGAATTTGACAGGTGCTCTGAGTATCCTCCATTTAGGGATACCCAGGCCCTGCCATTGAAATCAGTTGATTCCTGATAGAAGACAAGATGGCCCCTGTGGCCTCTTGCCTCTTAATTTGTTTTCCCAAAGTCCTGGGAAGCTCTGACACTGTCCCTTCCCCTGACTGGCTGTTGGGTGGAAGTTCAATATATGGTATTGTGGGGGAATTCCCGGTCAGACTGGCTGGAGCCTCCCCAATGACTGTATGTTGTGGGTAAGCCCTTGGGGTGGGACCTGGGTGAATGGAGTGTGTGACCAATATGCACTACATGTTAATGATGCCCGGTTTCTGGTATGTGACACAAAGACTAAGACAGCCCTGCCCGAAACTGGTATGAATGCAGTGTAGAGTGCTGAGTACAGTATATATGGGGACCTCTCACTGATGGAAATGGTTCAGAAGCTGATGTCGAAACTTGATGCTTAACCTTGAAGCCCAGCCGGACGAGAAGATCTGCTGCCGCACTCCGTCAACTGAAAGATGTTGTGTCTTCAAGAACTGATCCAAGAGAGGACCTGGCTAGGAGACCTCGTAACGAGCTACAAAGGTGATCTTTGTCAAAGCTCCCTGGAAGTCAGAGCCTCGAAAGGCTGCCGACCAGAGATGGGGACTGCCGCGGAATCCGAAGTGAAGCGCCTGGACAATGAAGTCCATCCCGTCAACATCCGCCGTCGCCGACGGGAGCCATAGTTGCTCCATTGTCAAAGACATTTGATCCAAGGACTCCCTTGCTCATCACCGTCGACTGCTTTCGTCCTGCCGGCAAAAGTCATGGTCGTCGACGATCGAGGAGAATCCACTGGTGGGTGTCCCGCCACCCGAAATCCTCAAAGACGCCGACAAAGATCAGAAAGTCAGCTGTGGTTGAGCCCCGATCGCCGACGCCAGACACCGCCGACCCGACGCCTTTGCTGGGCCAAAGTTCTTCATAGACTCTTTGCAGCAACAAACTCTTGTCGTCGAGGTATACAACACGCCTGATCTTCACAAGACAGTCACAAGCTGCTTCCCCGACAACAGCGTTCACCTTTTACTTCATCAAGGAATATCGACGACCCGTGGCTCCTGCCTTCAAGGGGGTTCACTCAAGAAGGGTTTGTCGAAGAACTCTACAAAACCAGGTACATTGGGGCTGTGGAATCTTTAGAAGGAATCAAGACTATATTAAGCATAGCTGGATTGGGCCTGTCAATGTGCTTTATTTACAGGTTGTCCAGGTGGGGGGATCCTCACACAGAACTGTCGCTAGGTAGACGGGAGTCAGTGTTCTGTCATTGCTTGATTTACCTTGCATTCTTTCTGTGGTCTATCGTTGATTCATCTTACAATCTAATTCGTATGTCATTTGAACTGTTAGCAGATGATGCATTTCAAATGAGTCAGTATATAAGATTGGTACCACGTAGACTTGTATATATTTGCCTTTATAGTATTGCCAGAGTACAAAGTGTGTTATTGTGATTGTGTACATAACTTGAGCCTTATTTAAATAAAGAACTGTTTTATCACTAACATAGTGTGTGGACATTCTTTTGTGGGCAATTGGGGACTACACTGTACTTAAGAACCAGCCTTTATCACCTCCTGAGAGCTAAGCCTTGATTGCTCTTCCATTGCTACCAACAACAGAGAATCTTGGCTGGGGAGTTTCCCTCGCTCACACTCATCAGCGTCGATACGCTCTGTGTACCATTGACATATGTTGCAGCACACTTGGGCTATTGTCCTTAGACTTACGATTCCCTCTGCAGAGGTTTTGTCGTTCTGCGTCAGAAACTGCAAGGTTGTGTCTCTCCTCGTCAGCATCACGATATTCGCTGCCTTTCTCCTACTCTTGAACTGCCGGACCTGGATAGCCGTTGTGTGGTCTGCCTTGCTCGTACTGTGCTCTCTTGCTCCACCTTTTATCCCTGTGGCTAAGTGAAAGGTGTGTCAGGTGTGTGTGATTTAAGTCTATTGTCCGATTTTGCCTGACCCTCGTGTCGGGCATGTCAGGTAAACAGTTTTATTACAAGTCAGTTATTTTCTACATTGGGGAAAAGTCTTGGTGTCGGAAAAGGGAGGGGGTTGGAGTGTCAGAGTATCCTACGGGATAGGGAAGGTTTTTTAAATTGGATAAGACTGACCAGGATTGTGAAAAGCACATAGGGCATGGAGGGAACGGTAGTGTTCGGTCATAGTAGATTGGATGTTTGGAAAAAGACAATCAGAGGGACCGGGTTGGTAGGGTTTGTGGGGCAAACTGCAGTAGCTGGGACCGTGAAATAAACAAGAGGGATTGTGGGAACTGTAGTATTTTACCTGAGCTGATTGGGAGTGTGTGAAACAATAATCAGAGGGACGGGAACAGCAATGATTGGGAGTATTTGGAGAGAGAATATGATGACAGAGGTTTTGGGAGAGACAGTCTCTGACTGCGACAGGGTTTGAGATCCTAGGGGATTGGTTCTGTACGGAGGGGTTATTGGGTTTGGGTAGGAGAGATTTAATGGGAAGAGGCAAGGCGGGTGTATTGTAGCCTACAATGGCCTCAGGGACTTCATCCTACGCTCCCTCTTCATTGGCATAGTAGTGTGTCTCACTACGGGAATTCCCGTGAGCATAACACCGGGTTCCCTTGCCCAGGTGATCCTCCCTTGTTCGTTCACCTTTAGGTTGGGGTAGGAGAGGGCCCGGTCTTCCGTGGCCACCTGAATAAGGGGTTCCTGGGATCTACTTGGGAGAATACCCTCAGAGCGCAGTCTTCCGTCATTTGTTCCAGTGAGAATTATCAGGGGTTGCTTGTTCGAGTATTCGTCAGGTCAGGTGCAACTGCAAGATGTAATCCCTGTGAAGAAATGCAGTTTTCAATGAAGCAGACATCTTCAAGACACTTCACAGAATGGAGAAATGCGAGGTCCAGCGATGATCACCATATGCTCGACGCGACAACAGTCAAACTTCCAGTTGCAGTATTGGAAGCTGCTCTTGATTGGTTCCCTTGAAGATAGGAAGCTGACCGGGGGGTGGACACCTCATCATCATCATTTCTGTCACTTTCACAAATTGCTACAAATATTACAATATTTATGGTAAATGGGATAAGTGTTACATTTAGGTTATTTTGTGTAGAGGCGATACATTTGTGGATTTGCATGCGCGCATGAAACATAACAATGAAACATTGTCACACGGAGGGCCCCTCCCCACTCAGGTGAAGCAGGCGATCAATATGTGCACGTGGACTTTAGCTGTATGAATGGAAGTTATGAGAGGAGATCATTAGGGGTATAACGGTATACCGTTAAAGATACCGTGAACCACTCAATTGAACAATAATAACCGTCACATTGTTTATAAGTGTGCTTCTCAATCTGATTTGTGAAGGCTGCAGTAAGCAAGTGCTGCGCAGTCTTCGTCTTGCACTGTTGGATGTGCCATCTGCTAGGTAGTTTCAGTTGGAGCGGTTTTTAGTGCCATTCCATAAACCACACGTGCCTGACACAAAATCAATATGTTAGCAAAAGGAAGAATAAAGGAAGAATAAATACAGTGCTAAGAAGGAAAAGGGTTTACTTTGGGTTGGCTGCTTTGGGGTCTATATATTTATAATGGATGTTTCCTAAACATATGACAATGGGGGATTTCCCTGGTTCTATCATTGAATTTACATATAATAAGTCACAATGCGAAATTTAATGAACACCTTTTGGTTCACAAGTAAAATAAAGGCTGTAACGTAAAGAGAGCGTGTGTGTGCCTGTGTGTATGCGCACAAGCGTATACTACCATCAGCCTCCATTGATCTGTGGCATGCAGGTTATCAAGATGGCAACATGTTCATCTTCACCAGTAGCCAGTGAGGGAGCTAAAAGCCTAAATGACCACTTAAGAAAAGCTATTCAGTTTGCTTTGCCAGTCGCAGCAGGACTCCTCCCACCCCTCCTCCTCTCCACACGTGTCTTTGTGTTTGGTGGAAGCAAGGGGTGGCATTTCAGTGGAAAGTATGTTGAAAAGCCCAATTCTGGCCCTGGATGCCTGGTTTTGTTTGTGATGATAAATCTGACAATTTATGACCTTTTAGAAAATATTTGTTAAGATTGCTTAACTCCACCTGCTATACCGCGATAACCATGATATACCGTCAATTGGCAAGAAGGTTATCGTATCGTCATAAAACTAATACCGTGACACCCCTAGAGATCATAATAGGTATAAAAATGCACACAATGGTATACATGTATGGGAAGTATTTTTCAAATTTAGTAAGAGATATGGAATATATGAGGTGTGGTAGCTCTGTGTATCATGGGTCTTCTTGCAGATGGCTCAAGAGCTGGAGGGCAAAGGGAAGATATGATCTATGGTAAACAGGAGAGCTCATTGTTGTAAGGGAAAGGCATTTTGTGAACTTGCAGGGTTGTTTGGAACAGGTGGCCTGTCCCAGGGCACTTTCGGAGATCAGTAGTAATATGTTTTAGGAGAGCGATTGTGTTGTCAGAGAGCGGGTGGAACTCATGTGAATTTGGAAAGGTCAGGCAGGTAGAAGTCATAAAAAATAAAAAAAAAATCAGACACCGGATAGATTTGGGCAATGCCATAAGCAAACACGAATAGGTCAAAATGGAATCTATGTGTCTTCCTCTCATCTTCATGTGCTTAGGTATTTTTGGGCCAGGTCTGGGTGCCACATTAATAGGAATTCTGTTATTGTGTAACTAAGAGGCAAGGCTGCCACCAAATATGGAGAGGTTTTTGGGAAGGGGTGTGTGGAAATGTAAACCTTGTAATTATACATTTTTTGGGGATTCTGTTCCATGAACTGTGTGAGTTTTAGATTTCTCTGTACAAGGCAACCAATCAGGTTTGGCGGGATGCCTTTGTAACGGTTTATGGGGGGAGTATATTAACTATTGCAAACTGTATATAATGTGTGCACTTTGTGTGGTTTAGTAAGTGCGCCTTTTGTCCATAAAGCAAGTCTATTGTACAGACAGCCGGGAGGGGCTTAGATGACATCTAACAGTCACACTTAGTGACGGTTAGATGTCATCTAAGTCCCTCCAGGCGATCTGTACAATAAACTTGCTTTATGGAGAAAAGGCGCCCTTACTAATTCTAGAGGTGGGCCTAATTTGGGTAAAGGGGCGTAGCTAAAGGTCCACTCCTACAATTTAGCTAACCAGGTAGGAGTCTTAGGGCTCTCCGGAAATATTGGGGGTCTCCTGCTCATCCAGCTCGACCGTGGACCTTCTCTGCAGGGACGAGCTTGTGCATGAAAAAGAAGTGGTTGGCAAGCACCAAGAAGCCTGAGGCGGACGTTCTGCAGCCCAGCTGTGAAGCAGAACCGGAACACCAGTTCGGAGCACTTCGAGGTTTCGACGTCCACGTAAGTGCATCTTGTCAGGTAAACCAAGTGGGGTACAGTAGGAGAAAAAAGAAACAGGTTTTTTTATTTTTAGGTAGGGCAAGAGATGTGTTTGTGGGATTAGATGGGACTATGCAGGTTGAAGAGTGAATGTGCTGAGGAAGTGCATGAATCATTTATCATTTATGTTTTTTATTATCTAGTTTGTTATTTTAGAAGTGTAGTCTTTCAGCGCAGTGTGTTACTCGTTGGGATAGTCTTGATACCCTTCAGGTTGCTTGTCTGGTTGGTTGGAGCCCTCCTTTTAGAGTGAGGTTGCATCTTATGGTAAGACCACCCATAGACACCCTTCGGAGGCATATCTTGGTATGGCCTTACTTGTACTGGGCAGATCCAGTACTAGTTTCTTGATTAGTCTAACGTAGTGTGGGTCTCCTTTGGTAGATTTGGGGAAGATGGCTCTGTAGTAAAAAGGGCCATACTAGTGAAAAGAGGAAGAGATACAGCAGTGTTGTAGTGGAAAACATTGCCCTTCATCTAAGCTCGAGGGAAGGTGAAATCTCAATGAATGGAAAAGATTTGGGCTGGCGTGTTTTAATAAGATGTTGTCTTTTGAGCGCCGTTGAGGAATACATAGTTATTGAGGCGGTTATAATAAAGAAGAGCGTGCGGAGAATGAGTGTGGGGAAAATCTTTTAAGGGACAGAAAATTAATTTTTGGGTAGTAATTTTTGTGTTGACGAGTTGGGTTTCGAGATTTTTGGGGATTTTTGTTTTAAACATGGAAACTCCATCAAACCATTTATGTCAAGTGCTCCCCAGACATAAAATAAAACATTTAAAATATCATTGGAAAATGGAGGGCAAGATGTCTAAACCGTGGCCTAGTGAGGGGTCCTATGATAAGCATGTATTGGAAAATCTGCGTAATTTAGCAATCAAATATAAGGGCGCAAAATTGGACAATAAACTGAATATCTTGGAGCTATGGAATTTATATGAGAAATGCGGGAAGGCCCAGAAAATCATGGCTATAGAAGAAGTGACGAGGAAGGACAGTATAGGAATTCTTTCCGCACCGCCCCCTTATGGGTGCTATCCTTTGTCGTCTGCAAAAGGGTATACAAATCCAGAGTTTGAACCTCCATATTCTCCAGTGAGTACTCCGGTGGTTACAAGACGGTTGGGGATAGCACCTCTAAGTCCATCCTAAGGCTAAATCAGCGTTACCTTTGGGACTAGAAGAGCCAGAGCGAGAGAAGGTTTTTAAGGAGTAGGCGTGAAGGAGAGTCAGCGAGGGGAGAAATGACCCCCGGCTCCAGGATAGAGGATAGATTACGGAGAGTAGTGGAAAGACCAGAACAAATCGGGAAGAAGCGGCAGGTTATTTGAGAGCGAAGTGGCAGGGGTACACAGGATAGGAGTAAAAAGCAGGAGTCCGAGAACAAGGAAACACAGGAATCGCAGGAATGAAGATGGAGACATGGTCAGATTCTCATATGGCTAGATAAATCTGTCATGAAGCGAGTGGACATGGAAAAAGAAAGCACTTATACAGATGCAGAATTAGAAGGAAGGGAAAGAGAGGCAGCCTGCTACAGCAGCCCAAGGGTATGTTCCTCCCCACAGAAGGATCAAAGGGTGTGATAGAAGGGACAGATGAGGAAGAGTAGGGTGACTGGGAGACAAACAACGAGCAAGGAGAACAGGATGCAGAGGCTACACCTCCCGCTCTAGTAAGGTCTCTGCAAAGTAAACCATGGGGTCATTTGGACGCACCATGGAGCCTGCATGGCTGTAAGGAGAGGGCGAGGACAGATGGGGGAAGCCCTAGTAAAGGCAAAAGTGACTGAATACCCACTACTCCAGAAGGGTCAGGGGAGGGCGTATTATGTCCCATGGCCACACATGGACCAGAATAACGTAATGAAGACGCTGCCTTCACTCACTGCAGGGGTGGGGGAAGTGGATTTATGCTCTAGAAAAACAAACTGCTGGTGTCATGTTTGAAATTCGGTAAGTGAAAAATCGTTTGCCTTGATGGGGGAACAGGCAGACTAACTGTGGAAGAAAGCAGGATATCCGGGAATTCAATTAGACACAAACACCCACAACGGAGTGGCTGGCAATATCTATAGAGCACAAGTTTGGGGAGTACTGAGGATAACGTATTCTGATACTCCAGGAATAAATTCCATTTGGGCAAAAACAATGAAGTTATACGAGGATACCACTGCCCACATTCAGTTGATCCAGGAGATGTGGAAAGCAGAGACAGGAGAAGCATGGGACAATAATATGGCTTTTTTTTTATAGTTGTTTTGGCTGGAGAAAAATACATTTCCCAACCTTTCAACATTTTCCATGGTATACAAACATAAAACAATTTCTTATTTCTTATTTACAACAAAGTTAAAATAATAAAAAAGCAACACATATCCTTCTTTATCATCAATTTAACTTATTTAAAGGAAAGAAAAAGGAGTTGATAAGCAGTTCCACACTAAAATTGTAAATTTAATAGTTATAAATATTAAATCACCTTCAGTTCCTAGAGACAAAATAATAACCATATATATTGAATTACATCATATCTGCAAGTTTTGTCATGCCCGTCTGATTAAGGTTCTGCAGTTTCAATACATTCAAATAATTAATTGTTACATACTGAATAAATTTCTTATTCGTGTGAAATATAGTAAACCATAGCTGATCATGTGTGACATTTATATATCCTTCAAAAAAAGGTTTGAAATATTTACATATCAGTGGTAGCAACTTAACACAGTCAACTAACAAATATCTCAGTGTCTCTTTTTCCATAAAACAGAATCAACAATATGTTTTGTCTTGAGCCAGTAAATTGTGTTTATATAATAAATCAGCAGTTAAACATAGATGGAGCCTGAAGCGCAGAAATGCAGACTGATGCTGTGGGCTAGGTGATATTAGTAAATAACGTGCAGGTTGTCGATATTTTTTTAGTTCAAAGGGGTTTTCTCTAAATTTCTTATATTGTAAGCACTGTGTTACATTCCAGTTGTGCTCCCACAATTTCTGTTTTGCTTTGTTTGGATTGTCAAGTAGAAATTCCATCGTTATACTTGCATCATGCAGCAATTTCAGCGCCCTCAGCCTCCATGTTTTAATAAACTCATCATGCACTTCTTGTGACACGTGTGTTGCTATTAAATGTATTAAACCGTTTTTGTGATCACCCATCAACAGTTTCCGGTACAACATACACCATTTCCGTTTATACATGGCATGTAATGAAATTAGGCCTAACTCATACCGAATTAACGGAAGAGGCTCAGACACGTGTAAATGTAAGATTTTTGTTCCAATAGGCACCCTCTATTTTAGCCCAATAGGCGTAGGAGTGCCATCTTTTGGTCTCCATGCCATATAATAGGATTGGTGTCATCTTTTGTTCATAGTAAACTATTAGAGACTGAATAGAAAGCTTTGTTTCTAATAATCCTTGCTTGAGATATAGCTGTGTGTAGCTTAATCTGTTTGCTTTCTTTGTGTGGTATGTCAGACGGTTGATTGCTTATTATAAGTCCGAAATAGAGGTAGCTTGTAACCACACTCAAGTTACTATTCTTTAATACCCATGAGTATGTACAACATCTCTGTTTTTGGTTGCCGAATTGCATGATCTGGGTCTTGGTCACATTGATCGATATGCAATTTATTTTTGCATAATCATCAAGTGCCCTCAGCATTGTTTTGAGACCTTGCAGTGTTTTTGAGAGAAGGACCACGTCATCGGCATACAACAACCAATTTACAGGAGTTTGCATGAGTCACGGTGCATCAGTAATCATCCCCTTAAAGCCACGACCTATATCTGAGATAAAGAAATTGAATATTGCAGAGGCTAGCAAGCACCCTTGTTTCAAGCCACGCTCTGTTTTTATATCTTTAGATAGCAGGTCGTCTCTCCTCAAGCGAATTTGAATGCTTGTGTCAGTGTGAAATTGCACTATCCACTTCAGAACAGTTCAGTAGTATTTATATAGTAGTTCACGCGGAACAGCATCAAATGCAGTATGAAAGTCAATGAATGCTGCAAAGATTGGCTGTTTGCGTTGTTTGCTTACTTCGATAACTGTTTTGAGAGTGATCAAATTAACTGTTGTCCCTAGTCCCGCTATGAATCCAGTTTGAAATTCACCTCTTAAGTTTCTTTCTGAAAGCCAGGTGTTAAATGCAGTCAATAGAAGTTGCGCAAAAATCTTACCTGGGCAATCTAGCAATGCAATTGGTCGATATGATCTTGGGTCAGTCCTGATTCCTTTCTTATAAATCGGTACTATTATGGATTTCTTCCAAGACCGCGGAATCAAACCTATCTGCTGCACATGTGTGAAAATGTTATGAAGAATAGAAGCTCATACTAATGGGTTCTGCTTCATCATAGGATTGTGCAGGCCATCTGGGCCAGGTGCTCTGGATCGACTAAGCTTAGATATGCAATGAATTATGTCATCCTTATCAAAATCAAAACAATGAATAATTTTTAAAGCTAACCAATCAAATACAAATTAGGAGAAAGGGGAACGGCAGACATCAGCAATTCAGTCCACCTTTCCTCTTGTACTGGGTTAGTTTGTAACACTATTTGCATCAGGGAGGTGGTCTCATTAAGTAATGACCAAATATCACCCGATGACTTTGCTATAATCTGGGTTATCATTCTCGCGCCGTCAAGCTGATATTGAGTTGACTTTCGCATTCGTTGCCAGTTTTTATATATCAGCTTCAGATGTTTTATCCCTTCGACTTTTTTTTGGGTCAAGTTTTTAGGTAATTTTATATGTCTTTTCTCAACTGCGTTTTCCTTGTCTTCAGTTCAGATCAAATGCATGGGTGTGTCTGATTTTATGCTGATGACTGGGGGTCCTCCTTTCAGTAAACATCTGCAAAGATTCTATATAGCAGCCTCCCTCTTTGGGGTTCGAGCCTCCTAATTCACGTTCTAGTGCAGAATCGAGCATCAACATCTTATGACTCGTCCACCTCATGCAATTTCCAGCTTGACTGACTTCAATATGTTTTAATTCATGCTGAATACTCAAAGCATTGGAGTCAGAGATGCACGGCCACTTCCATGATAAACATAATTGATTGTGGTCACTCAATTTGGTTTCTTGCACAACCAGTGGTGTGATCGTATTCAAGAATGTTTCATCAGAGAATATGTAATCTAGATGTGCAACGGAAGATTCCCTATGCCAGGTTGCCTTGGCGGGATTATCCCCTTCAATGGAACCATTTAACATGACAATTTCTTTCCTTCATCATCTCAATCCAGTGCAATTCATCGCAATTCATCATATGAGTATCCCTTGGGTTCATGTGAGAGTAAATGCAGATTGAGATCACCCAGTATTATCGTATGATTTATGGTTTTATCCATTAACAGTGAATTGAGCACCTCATTCATAAACGAAAAGAATTTATCAGATGCCAATTGTTGTCTTCCCCAATATAAGTTAATTATGTGCATCTTTATCACTTGGATGTATGGGGAAGGAGAAAAGCATGTTGTTACTTTAAAGTTCATAGATTTTTTAACAGCTATCAGGAGGCCTGCCAATAGACCGACCAAATACATTTTTGATTGCTGTATCATGTAGATGTAATATGGATCCCATATGGGTTCATTAGTAAGCCATGTCTCCAGGAGCACGATGATATAGGATCTCCAGGCGCCATGTGAATCCTTGTTCAACCGATTTCTCTGATCTGCGTCCATCATGTTTGAATATACTCTAGGAGGCACTGCAGTTGTAACAAGGACCATCCCTGTTGCTATGTCTTGTGCAATAAGAAAGCCCAAATTGAAAAATTCTGATCTTGCTTGCCAAAGAGCATTCAACGTGATGCCGGATCTCATAAATATTCTTGCTCTAGGCATGTCACTGTGATCAATGAACTCAACTAAGTCAATGACTGAGCTCGCTAGTTCCTGCAAGGTTGAGATCTCGGTGCATATGTTGGGAATGCTCATACGATTTAGTCATATTTTTGGAATGGGTGATCTAGGCATGATATTAGTAATGGATGGCAATGTGTGTTTTCGTCCCGATCATTACCTTGTCTACCATGCCCCATTGTGTTATTTCATCTTACCGACAAAGGTATAGAATTACTATGATCCATAGTAGGACCATTTAACAAAAGGGACAATTTTGGTATTGGCTTTGGGGATTTCTGAGATGTTACTACATTTCCCAGTGCATCTTTGGATTGTGTTATGTATTGGACTATGGACTCTCTAATCTCATCTTGTAGTTCTTGTATGGAGGGGAGCATTTGTCCGCTCATCTCTTGTTGTTTATCATCTGTATGTTGTGGTCGTACTTCTTTATCTTGCGTTACAGTAGATGTTTTTAATTCTGTAATATATTGAGCTATGGAGCCCCTAATTTCATTTCGCAATTCCTCAATTGTAGGGTAAGTTTGATTACTTACTTCTTGTTGGACAGGCTGTTGGATCTGATTGTCTTTTTCTGACCCAACCTCTAGATGTTTGGGTTGGAAATCAAAGCTACCAGACTAGGTTCATGCTCTTGAGGGGAAAATTCATTTTGGGTCTGCTCCCTTTGGTCTCCTTACTAGATTGGTTAATTTGTAGTGAATTTAACTCTTTCATTTTAGCAATGTTTAGGTACGTTTTTTTAATGGCTGCGTTCTTTGTTTGTGAGCTTTTAGGGGCTCTTCTCTTGGTTGTCATGACCAGCGTGTGTCTTTGGGACTGATGACACATCAGTGTTTTACCCAAAAAGGAAAATGGATTGTCCAGTTTTGGACTATTGCAATTTCCAATTCCTTGTGATTTCCCACTATCAGAGCCAATCACCTTATTCAACAGGTTTAGACCATGGATTTCCCTAACTCCTTTCATGTTTGTAAGTGGTGACTGGGACGGTGTCTTATTGTTAGCGACCCTATCACTTTCCAAAATAACTGGATTTGAACATGCCTTTGCTTGTGTTCTGCTGTTGTCTACACAACTTTCACTAGATATTTCTCTACCATTAGAAGCCGTCTGATGTTTTTCATTCTGAATTATTTCAACTTCTGAAGTTTTAGTAGATACATTTTTGGCAGTCTCTGATGATTTGATTTGAGTTTCAAGGGGAACTCTAAGGGGTGACAACTGGAGTTCCACTGGAGCTTAACAACGACTATCGGTGGTGCACCCAAAAGCAGTTTGGATTTATCAGTAATCTTGGCACTCTCTCTTACTAATTGCTCTAACATTTTTGTTTGGGTGTTCATTTTGATTTCAAGGACTTCATACAGTCTTGCTATGGACATCAGGGCAGTGTTCATAGCGCTAAAAGTGTTATTTAGCGCTGGTGCCTCAGGAAAAGAAGGTCGGCCAGATTGTTGTCCATTAATAAAGACGTTGTGCTCTAAGGTCAGCTCCTCAAATCTGGTGCCTCGTGGTATCAGTGCTATGAATGAAACCGAATTATTTAGTGAATGGTCTGGTGATTTATCAAACATGACCGGTGATTTAGACAGTTCATGAACAGTTCATGACATGGAATCTTTGTCTCCTGTTCCCCCTGCGGATTGCCTAGAAGGGGTTATTTGCTTGAAAGATGTTTTGTGTGTTTCTGATGATGTGCTCCTACGACTAGATTGACTCATGTCGCCTGTGTTTGAACATATGTACATCACATCAGCAGTGTCAATACAAGTATTGTTAGATGTATTCATGAAGCTTATCATATCTTCATCAATCTCACCCACAATTACCAATGCCTCGTGTGCTGCGCGTAGGTTCTGTTGTGCTAGAACTGTACGGTGGTAAGGCAGACAATAAGGTATTTTGTAAAGGGCACAAAGTGTCTGGAATAATGGTAAGTTGCGTGGACGTCAATTCACCGCTGTTATATGCAATGAGCATTGTAGAATCAGATGTTTCTGGGGCCTGTATTAAGTTGGCACCATTCAGATCATTCATGTCACTGTCAGTTTGCTTTAAAAGATTGGTAGGTAGGGTGGCAGCTGTATTCATAGGTGTCCCACCCATCATTTCCAGTGAAGACTCCAAGGTAGAGCTTATCATCTTCGCTTGTAATCTCTCTGATTCAATCGTTACATTACCAATTTGTTCTGGTCGATTTAAAGATATATCTATGCTGTCGACTAATGCCAATGAATCTAATTTTTGCACGGGCGTCTGTATGATGGAATCTCGTGGATCCAAAACTTTCGGATCTGTAGCTTTTAAATCGCTGGTGCAAAATTGGCGAATATCAGATGCTAAGGATACAGAGCGTTGAATTCTTTTTTTTAAGGCTCCTATTTTAACATTTGTCGGGAGTTGCGTTTTTTTTCTAGCAGCAATGCCAAGCACTTGATTGCCATCAGTTAGATCTGGTTCTCCTGGAATACCTGTTTTTAGAGTATATACACCTGTAGCCATTACATAATTTATGGATTTCTGTAAGTCAACAGGATCTCGCTGTTTATTGCAACTAACACAGCCTGGTGCCCGATTAAACAGACTGCTATATTGGCAGTCCCTCAGCCGAGCAGAAAGGGAATGTCGAGAGCTGGAGCTCCCCCATGTCTTAAGCTCTTACCTTTTGTATGCACACTTTAAAGAGAATATTTTGTCTGTTATTCAAACACCCATCAAAGGAAATTCGCTAGTGCACCCAGCACCATGCACAGTACACAGTTAACAGTACTTCGCGTACTTCCACAGTGTGCGCGCAGGTGCGCTGCCTTGTGGGTATATGTAAGAGTGCGACGATGTAAATGGGCGGAGTCACCTTTCTGGAGGGAACATCAAACAGAAAAAAGGGACTTAAGAGTTTCTACAGCAACCAGCGCATTTCGTAACAAACAAATTGTTCAGTCCACACAGTTATTTACTTCTCTTAAACGGCCAGTTGCACTCCGGTGTTGTCGTGATTACGGTCCTCCAAGCGAAACGCCAGCAGTGTGGCTCTGTCAATGATCAGCAGGAAGCACTGGGTGATACTCGTAGAGTCCTTCCCAACAGTTAACAGTACCTCGTGTACTTCCACAGTGCGCTATTTTTTATCATATGTTGAAAAAGGGGGATGCTGTTGCATGGCTAGAAAATGCTGCTGCCTGAGAGCTCCGACGAAGGCTCTAAATCCTGTCCTCAAAATCGACGTATGAGACAGAGGAGAACTGAGGTCTTGGACTGTGTAGCACCTTCCTTGTGTGGCAACAGAGCGTACCCGCAGGGAGCATCTGCCTGTGGCGGCCTCATGAAACCTGCCCACAGCTGAAGACATCGTTCCGCCGGCACTTGTGAGGGAGACGCCGCTGTGCACACTAAGGGACGAGCCTGCCTGGTCCCCGGGTAGAGAGAACTCTAGCTGTGACAGAGCCTGCTGGTGGGACGTTAGTAGCAGGTATGTGACACACGCCGGACGCAGCGGCCACTACATCTGTGCCATGGGATCGTGGCTCCGGCAGTCCCGGACCTGTCGCACATTCCCTGCCTTGCTAGGGGGGGCGGGACAGAGAGCCGCCTGGCAGTTGTGCCCCCAGCCTTGCAGCTGAAGCGCTGGTGGGTGGCTTGTGCAGATCCCGGGCCAGTTGGTGTGCATGGTCCGGCCATCATGGGCCGGCAATCTGCTGGTGGGGAGGTCTCTGTGCTAGATCGGCGGTGCGGTTCAGTCCACAGCACTGGAGCAGATCTAGAGGGAGAGGTGTTCATTGGGCCTTACTGATGATCGCCCCCCCCCCCCAGCGTTCCTTTTGACATAGCGGGTGAGGCCCTGTCCTGCCTTGCGCCCGTGTTTTGCTACACTTCCCGGGTCTGGTGTAAGCTTAGCCCTGTGGCACGTCCCCCAAGGCTCACATTCCTTGGGGCTGATCTGTACATGAACCTGCCTGGCGCACCCTGGTGCTTGGGGCTTGGGGCTGCTGTACACTGATTCTCCATGCTTCTCCTCATGGACTGCTGCTTGCCTGTCCCCTCACTTGGGAAGTTGAACTACCTGAATTCTGTGAGAAATTCTTAACAACAGTGCAGCCTGAGTCCGTGAAGCCTGTCCCATTTGCGGAACATATTAGGTTCATACCCCATACAACAGTGAGCAGAACAGTGGGCATAGCCTCACTGGATTTCGTGAAATGGGAAACCCAAAAAAGCAGGCCAAAATGGACCAGTTTGCTCGAACTGATCAGGCACAGGCACCTCCTGCAGTGAGCCACAGTCCGACCCAGTTGGACGTATCAGCCCTAAATCAAACATTGCTGACATCCTCAGTGCCAAAATAGACACACTAACCTGCAAAGTCAAGGTCTCGGCTATCCAAATTGACAAACTCTGTGGCCGCATGACTGAGGCTGAGCAACGGATATGTGAAGGTCAGGATAAAGTAGCCGTCCAACAGCGAGAGGTTGTGGTACTCCAACATACAGGCAAGAAGGTGGCAGCAAAAAATTAAGATCTCGAGGGCAGATCCAGAAGGAATAATATTGGCATTTTAGGAGTGCCCAAGTCCACGCCTGTGGACAATATAGAACAATGTGTGGAAAAATTGTTATGGAGGGGTTGGAGAACCTCCAAGTCAAGAGTACGTTTATAATAGAGCGGGCGCACACGACCCTAGCGACCAAAACTACTCCTGGAGCACCGGAGCAGCCCATTATCACCAGAATATTTAATTACTGCGACAGAGACATCCTACTTCGTGCCGCCAGAGACCAGAAAAAACTACGATGGGGGGGCTGCGATCATTCGCCTTTTCCCGGGCTTTGGCCCACGAATCTAAGACCAAAGAAAGACCTTTCAAACTGAAAAATATCCTGCGGAGGAAAGAAATGCGCTACTCAATGTTACAGCCGTCCAAGTTTAGGGTGGTGCATGGTGGTAAAGCGATCTTTTTCACCTCTCCAGATGCTGAGCACTTTGCACTGGGTCTCCCCAACCCTGATGGATCACCTGGACGTCCACCCAGCTGATCCTATTGCTCCACCTTGAGGGATTTTATTATCACTGTGCTGTTATCCTTGTGGTAGGCCTCAGACGGAACTGATAGTGAGGCAAATATGGTGAGTACTGCCTTCAGCCGCAAAGAGCAACCTAGCCGCCGATGGCTCCCCGTTTCCCGCAGCCACTGCGGATACTGTTTGGTGTTACTTGATGAGGGATGTTAGGGTGGGGAGGGTACTTGGGTGCCGGTAGGTTTTCTGTTTCTGGCGTGCGTGGGGGTGGTGGCTATCAGTGGGAATTGGTCTTAAATGTCGTTATGTAGTTTTTGAGAGACTTCTGCAATTGTTCACATCATGGGTTAGCCTAAAGCAGGGGATAGGTCGGACAATGTGATCTTACTAATGACATGAAATATACCTGGTTTTACCAATCGGAAAAATGTCAGTCTAATTACGAACTATGTTATGAACCATGGTGTAAACAATCTATGTCTGCAGGAAACACACTTGACATGAGATGTGGCCCTTCCCAGCATCGCGAGATGGGGTATACATAGACACTGCTCCCCCTACACTTCACACTCATGGGGGTGGCTACGTATATTCACTGATCACTAGAATTTAAGCTCCATGAGCAAATAGGGAATGAGTAAGGTCGCTATATCCTACTGGTAGGTGAGATGGTGGGTCCGAAGGTTCTTTTGGTAAATATATATGCCCCAAATCCCGACTCCCCAGAATTCTTTCAACACTGTGCTAACCACCTCCATAGATTCGCAGACTAAGAGGTTGTGTGAGCAGGAGATTTTAACATGGCTATTACCTTGGGTCTAGATAGCAGAGTACCATGGACTATATGATGCATGGCGTATAATGCACCCCACTAGTAGGGAATACTCCTTTATTCTAGTGTACACGGTAGCTCCTCTAGAATAGACTACATCATGACAACAGCAGCCCTGGCTATGAATATTATTAGGGCTAATATACTGCCCCGGACCCTTTCAGACGATTCTCCAGTGTTAATTCATATCATAGAGCCGATCAGACCCCCGAAACAACTGCGCTGGCGCTTTAGGTGCAGTGTTCGGGAAGAAATTACACAAGATATGCAAACCCATTTCCAGGATAACGTGGGCTGGGTTCCTGACCCTGGGCTGGTATGGGAAGCCTTCAAGGTGTACATTAGGGGATGCTCTATTTCCAAAGAGGGAGGAGTCATGGATGCTCTATGTAGGTCGATATCTGCAATAGAGACTGAAATCAAAGACTTGGAGACAGAAAGGGATCGCAGGATTCTCCAGCTGTACGTAAGAGTAAAAAGGGAAGAGATTAGTCTATTGGCGATCAGAGTGGACAGGTTTATTGGAGACCTCATAGTGGCAGTGGCATATGGCGAGGGTGACCGTCCCGGCAGAACTCTATTCTGGCCATTAAATGTGAGCAGCAACTAGACAGTATCATAGAAGTCGAGGACTTGGGGTGACGCCTAGTAGAAATCTTGAGAGGATCAATAGTATCTTCCGCAATTTCTATGAACGCTTGTATATGTCCCAAAGGGATACTGAACACGACTCCATAGCGCAATATCTAGATAGAATAGCTGTGGGTTGGTTGGACCCGACTTAGGGCGAGAGTCTGAATGCTCATCCTATGGATGAGGAACACTGCAGTGTGGTCCTCTCCCTTCCTAACGGGAAGGTTCCTGGCCTGGATGGGATAACTGCTGAGATATATAAGGCATATGTGGACCTCCTGCTGACACACCTGTGGGACATGTATGAAGCTGCTAGATCCTCTGGTGCTCTCCCTGAATGCACTTGAACTGCCCTTGTGACGGTATTGCTGAAACCGGACAAAGACCCCTAAAATGCGCCTTGTGCAGACTTTTATCCCTAATTAATACGGATAATAAAATTCTTGCCAAAATACTCACTGACCTGACTCCTGCTGTATATGCAGGCACTGGTCCTTTCAGACCAAGAAGGCTTCATCCAGGGGAGGTCCACCCAGAACAACCCGAGGGGATTGTTCATGCTTATGCAGAATGTAAATCCTGAAATTCCGATCTCGGTGGGCGCTATGGACGTAGAGAAGGCCTTCTACTCTGTGGATTCGACATTTCTATTTGAGGTCCTCCGTCGCTTAGGACTCGGGCTAACATTTCTACAATGGGCCCTGCTTGTTGTACACGGCAACCAGAGCGGCAGTGTACACTAACAGAATGTCCTCTGAATATATTCACCCAAGGCGGGGGACAAGACAGGGTTGCCCCCTGTCGCTAATTCTATTCGCACTCGCTGTCGAGCCGCTGGCCTGCTGCATACGGGAGTCATGATTCATTTGCATCTCTCCATCATCTCCCTATACGCGGACGACATACTGTTATATGTGAAACATCCTGGGCAAAATGTACGCCCGCTTATGTAGGTGCCTGTTATTCCCTGACCCTGCCCATATTTAAAGTCTGTGATGTCCCTATTACCCATGAAAAAATATTCCAGACCCATTTTGACATACTGGGGGTCCTAACTCTGGGGAATCTTGTGCAAAACGGTTCATTGCATGGGACGCCTTGAAAGCTAGGGGGGAGTGGACGGCGGTGACTATGCTGCTGTAGTTCTGTTTAAGGGAGGTATACACATATAAATGGCCTGAATTCCTGCGAGCCCCTATACCCTCCACAATACTTCAATATGTTATTGCTCTGCTGTCCGCCAAGAAACTGGTCTCCTCCATCTACAAGATGATTAGAGCACAGAAATAAATTAAAGGGAACAACTAGAGAGTTAAGAAGGAACTGGCACTGGGGAAGTTGATAGCCGAAGAACAATGGACGGCCATATGCATGCAAACCCGCACCTGTCCCTGAATAACCGGTTTCGATTAATCCACTTTAAATTCCTATATCAGGTTTATTACTCACTCTGTGCCGGTTCTTTCCTAACAGATCCCCTCTCTGTAAAAGATGTGGTTAAGATTTGGCTGATTTCTATCAAATGGCATGGACTTATCCACATATTAGACCATTCCGGGAAAGGGTTGAAGGTGCCATAACTCAAATGTTAATGACTCAAAGGCACGACTCCCCCGAATCGTGGTTGTTTGCAATGATTGAGGGCGGCTTTCGAGCGGAAAAGAAAATGTTGGGGATGGCATCAGTAACTGCTGGATCTCTAATTTCTAGGTCTTGGGGAAAGCACAGAGCACCATGTTTTCAGAGATGGCTGAATTCCATGAACATGTGTGAGAAAAAAGAATAACAATATGCAACACTGGCAGCAGGCCATCGGACTACTGGGGCCTTTTCAAAAATTACATGTCGGAAAGGATGCAGAATTCGCCCGCACCGGGAGGGAGCCCCGGTGCCCCACTCCCCATGAGAATGCACGGAACTCTGTATAGCGGGAAACTTAACATGGACAACAGCTGGGGCCTAGTATGCTAAGGGTCGACGAGTGGTATGCCAAACAGTTATAAGAATATGGAGGGGACGGAGGTATTGCTGTTAATATTCGTACTGTACAGGAGAGAACCATGTGACATCCCATCATGCCTAATGGTTGTACTTGTAATGGTCAAACGTACTGTACTGCACTCAATCATAAAGGGGGGGGGAGGTGTTGCTCTGCTGGGTGTGTTATTATAACTGTTATATGAAACCAATAAAGAAAGTTTAAAAAAAAAGAAGTACATCATGACCTAGACAAGGACGCAGGGATAGAGGTGAAGAGTTGGCAGGAGATACAGGCGCACATTGTGCAATTTTGTAAGAAGCGACAGGAAAAGGAGAGTACTGACTAGGCACAAAAGTCTGAGGCCAAGCTGGTCCAGAAAAAACTAGTGAAGATTTGTTTCGAGGGCACAATGATAACCATCCCCATAGAGTGACATCAGTGACAGTTGGGCCAACAAGGACAAATAGACTCTGGAATGGGACAAGCATGGACGGATGAGTATGTACCTAAACCAAGACCAATGAGAGGATTTCCATGGGGTAGGCGATTTTCGCGAGGTGTAGGGTAATTCGGCTGATTTGGAGGAATGGGGCCGCGGTTCATTGGGTCTATGGGAGGGGGGTATGGAGGAATGTATGGCGTGCAGTGTTGGGTGTTTGGAAGAATGAGACATGTGTCACGGGGTTGTTGAAGTCGACCACAGTATTTTAACACAGGTCGCTTCTAGATGAATACCCAAATATGATATGATATGGCATTTATAACGCACCTATACACAAGCGTTTCAAGGTGCGACGAGTCAAGGGAGGGTGAACAAAGGAAGGACAGACAACGATCCTACTAGGCCAGGTGTCATTCAGACGGCGCAAGTGCATGGGATGTGGGAAGGGAAAGTGCAGGGGGAAGGGACAGTGCAGTAATCAGGGAAAAGTAATCCCAAGTAAGTAACGGCCAGCAGCTGGCAAGTGCAGGAATCAGGTGTCAAGTGCCGGTGGTGGGACTGTAGGGATACCGGAACAATCTCAAGCGCGGGGGTGGCCATGCAGGCAGTGCAGGTGTGTGTTACTGGCGGTGAATGGACCTGGGCCCGAGATCATCAGAGGTGAGCCAGGTAGCCAGTACAGTTACAGCCAGGAGGTCAGCAGGGGAGAGGAGGAGAAAAAGCAGAAGCGAAGAGGAAGGTCTTGAGGTGCCCCCGGAACCGGAGATGATTCTTCTCATGTTTCAGGGAGGCAGGGAGGCCGTTCCAGAGGGAGGCCCCAGCCGAGGAAAGAGATCTACCACCAACTTGTTGATTCGGGAAGCGACTGACCCTGAGGGAGTTGGAGGCGGATGAGTGCAGGGCTCGAGAAGGAAGATATTTAGGAAGAGAGAGTTGAAGGTATTGAGGCCCCGGGCCCCAGAAGGCCTTGTGGACAATGCAGAGGGTTTTGAACTTAATCCTTGCAGCCACTGAGAGCCAGTGCAGAGATTTCAGTCCTGGAGAGCTACGATCCCTGGGCTTGAGGCCAAGGACAAGCCTTGCAGTCGTGTTCTGGATGAGTTGCAGAGGGCGGAGCGTAGAGGCAGGCAGATTTAGAAAGAGGCTGTTGCAATAGTCCAGCCTAGAGAGAACCAGAGCTCTGGAGACAGTGAGCTTCTTGGGGAAGGTGAGGAAAGGGAGAATACCTCTGAGGAGGTGCTGCTGGTAGTGTGACTTCTTAGAGACATCAGAGAAGTTTTTAGCCTCGCAGGTGGGAGCAGGAAGAGGGCCAAGAGAGGCTGGCCAGAGAGACACAGGAAAGGACAGGAAAGGAAGGAGTGGGGGTGCTGATGAGGAGAATCTCAGTCTTACTGGCATTAAGGCAAAGGTCATTGGCGGTGCACACCACTCCTGGATGGCAGAAAGACAGCCAGTGATGAGAGACGGAGAAGAGGTGGCCAAGGTTAGCCTGCAAATGAGCTGAGTGTCATCCGCATAGCACTGAAAGTTGGGGTATAAAGCGGTAATGCAGTGGGCACGAAGTGCCAGGTATTGGTTCAACAGCCAGGGAGAGACGTTAGACCCCTGGGGCACACCACAGGTAGAGAAAAAGATTGCAGAGAGGAAGGACCCAAGTTGGACCTGGGAGGGTCGGTCAGAGAGGAAAGAAGGCAGCCATGCCAGAGCCTGACCGGTGATACCCAGGTTATCACAGAGACATTTGAGCAGGATGGCATGGTTGACCGTGTCAAAGGCGGAAGAGAGATCAAGCAAGATGAGGACATAGGGAGTGTTAGAATCAAGATTGGAGAGCAGGTCTTCACGGATGTTCAGGAGAGCACTTTCTGTGCTTCTGGCTACTCTGAAGCCAGACTGATGGTCATGAAGGCAGCCAACAGATTCAGTGTGGAGAATGAGCTGGGAGATGGCCAGTTTTTCTGGGAGTTTGCCCAGGAAGGGAGTGATGGAGATTGGGCAATAGTTAGCCGGGCAAGAGGGGTCAGCAGAGGATTTCTTAAGAAAAGGGTGCACAAGGGAGTGCTTCAGGAGGGATGGGAAGACTCCAGCGAAGGAGTGGTTGCAGAAGTCGGCCAGGGCATGTCGCCCTATGCCTCGAACTCTGTGCCATTGAAGCAAGATCAGAACCTGGAAGCTGGAATGACACAGACTCATGCCCCGGCCATGCCAACCCAGGCACCAGTATATGGTTGGCAGAAGAATCCTCTACCGAATAGGACAGTTACCCATTACACTGGAGCAAGTATACTCACAGGAAACCCATATTCGCATTCTGGTGCTCAAATGTATCGGGAATAGGCCAGCCCAGAGGTATCTCTGACGTGTCCAATTATATCGGTTACTACAGATCTGGAAGAGGAACCCCGGATAGGTGTAAAGGTAGGTAAACAGACATTCTCTTTCATTGTCTACACTGCGGCCACAAAATCCTGTATTAAAGAAGGTGGATTTCCCACCTCAGGTAAAGCAATGGACATGCAGGTATTTTCTGGGGCTGTCCTATCTGTCCCATGCACTGAAGATTTACGTATCAAGGTAGGTAATCAAAATTTATCTGCTCCCTTGTTATACTGCAAAGATACTCTGGTGAACCTGAGCAAGCTTAACATGCCAATCACTTTTTCAAAGGACGGCATACTGTGCTCAATCCCAGGATTGTACCCACTAAGACAAGCAGCGCCTTTTCCCATGTATTGCAGCAACAGCACGATTATGGGGGTGTCAATGCAGTCTGCATTATTCTTGTATGGGGTAATGATAGGGTTAAGTTGGGCACCTGGAATAAGAGATTGGATATGGCGGATACCCCAAGAATTTTATTTCAGGCCTGCTGATTCACAGGAGATAGCGCCAGGGACTATCGTTACCATTCTTCTAGAAGCCGTTGTTGTGAAGAAGGACAGGGTGCCTATATCAGGCGAATGGTGCACAGTGCTGTTTATTGATTGGACCTGATCAGTCGTGTCCGATGAGCAATATTTTCGAGGAGAAGACGCAGGAGAAATGGTCTTTTAGATTGGGGTGCCTTGTCAGGTAATGGTGGAGCAAAGGGAGGTACCACAGACTATATGCTCCTCGTGAGAAAAACATTTCCATATTGGAAGGAGGATTTGGAGAAAGTGCCTGACCACTTTTAAAAAAAATATATTTTTGTATTTGTAGAGCGCATTACAGCCCATGGGCATCGAGGCGCTATAAGAAGACTTATGGAATAGTAATCCCCATGATTTTGGGTTATTGAAAAGTGTAGGGGCAGTGCAAATAAAACCAGGAGCAATTTTACCAAGGGTTGGGAAATACCCCATGTCTAAGGAGGCAGATGAAGGGATTTTTGTGACCATTATGGCATTGTTGAAGCAAGGCATTATACAACGTTCTGTGTCTCTATGTAACATGGCCATTTACCCTTTGAAGAAGGCAAAGAGGTCTAGTTGGAGGATGGTTCAGGATTTGTGGCGTCTGAACAACATTGTTGAAGAATTCCTGGTGGTATCAAATCCTGCTACCATTCTCTGTAACATTCCTACTGGGTCGACCCATTCACAGTTATTGATTTGAAAAATGCCTTTTCTCGGTTGCTTTGCACGCCAATTCCCAGTGCCTCACAGCGTTTACATATCATGGACAGAGATCTGAACACACAAGGCTACCTCAGGGGTACTGTGAATCTCCAAATGTTTTTAACAGAGTCATTCAGATGGATTTGGGGAACTTACAAATGTCCTGCACTGTAATCCAGTACGTGGACGATTTACTTGTTTGTAGTGCTTCAGAGGAGCAGTGTTGAGGAGAGTCAGTCAGGCTCCTTACCCTGCTCGCGGAGAAGGAGTACAAAGTGGACAAAGAAAAACTGCAATATTGTCAAATAGAAGTAGTGTATTTGGGACAGGTACTATCATCTGCAGGGAGAATAGTAATGCCTGAGAGAGTAACCACAGTTCAGAACACGCTTCAACCAACTACGGTAAAACAGATGCTGTTGTAAGTCTTGCGGATGGTAAGTAGCGGGTAGAGGTGGAGAAGCGATTGCTGTCACATTACTCTGCGCAAGCAGCCAAATTGGTGGCGCATATTGAGGCGCTGGAAATGAGTAAGAGGAAGGCAGTCACTACCTACTCTGACTCTGCATATGTCACCACAACAATACATTCTGGGTTATCGAGATGGCAGAGAAGAGGGTTTAGAAGACCTGATGGGACCCTTGTCCAGCATGCTGCGCTTCTTTCACGATTAATCAACGCGTTAACATTGGCTGTGGAGGTTGGGTTTGTTAAATGCGATGCGCATACAAATAAAAGACTTTGTATCACTTGGTAACGATGCCGTCGACCAATCGGCGAAGGCAGCAGCATATTTGTCCCTCCCAGATATCCCAAAAATTAAATGAAGTCCCAACAGGCGCAGTTGCCAGTCCAGTATACTGAAGTCCCCTTGTTACAAATTGTTGAACTACAGGGGAAAGCACTACAGAAGGAAAACAAGCTTTGGTCAAAGAGGGGGTTTACGCTCTCACCCACAGATTTGTTGTGGACGCAGGACCTGACAGGGACGGTAGTGATGCCCGTGGAGTTGCTTCTTGTGGCTTTGGAGCAACTGCATTTCCCAGCACATTAGCCTGAGCAACAAATTGCAGTGGAATTTCAGGAGGAATGGTTTATGCCCAACCTCTCTGAGCAGGTGAGTAGGTTTAATGGTAGTTTCTCAAGCTGGAAGGATTTCAATACAGGAACTACTATGAGGGCAGTAAGAGGGGTAATACTGCGACCTTCAGGTCCTTTTAAGGAATTGCATTTTGACTGTGTGGACATGATACAGAGGTGCGGCACCTATCGTTATTTAATTGTGGTTGTGTGTCCATTTTCCCGATGGCTTGAGGCTTGTCCCTGTGGACACCCTGATGGCAAATCATCGTCCAGATGCTTGGTGAGGGAGATATTTCCACAATGGGGAATTTGTGACGTGTTAAGGTCTGATAATGGGACTCACTGCTTTAATGCTTTATTCACTGAAATTACTTCACTTTTGGGGATACGGCACAGGTTGTGCTTGGTGTCTCACCATCAGGCCAACAGGATTGCGGAATGTCTCAATGGCTTCATAACCCAATTTTCAAAAATGTGTTCTGATTTGCATAAGTCATGGCTTTATTGCCTTCCATTGGCGCTGCTTTGTCTGCGGAATAAGCCTGGAAAGGATCACCACTTTAGTCCCAATGAGGTGGTGACGGGTCATAGAATGTTTACACCTCTCTCACTCGCACGCATAGGTACTGATGCACATAAGTCAGCAGAAATTCTGGGAAATGAATTTGGGAACTATCTTAAGGCTTTAACCTAGAGCGTTAGAGTTGTGTCTTCACAGGTTACTGCATCTCATCAGCAAAACAAGATCGAAGGCGGCGTGGGACCAAACAAGGATCAGCATCCATTGTCACTCCCCGGGGAGAGGGTCTTTGTCTGCTCTTTTGTCTGTCACTGGAACGACTGTTGATTCCACGGACTCCCTAGGGTCACCTTCTCTACTCCTACGCCAGTAAAAGTGGAGGGCATTAAAGCATGGGTGCATTTCCATGAAGTTCGGAGGGACACTGGTACGCCCCCACTGATGTCTGTGGAACAGCAGTCTAACAATTAAGTTAAGTGGAATATAAGGACTCACGGTTCTTCCAGCTGATAGGGGAGCGTACACAACCTGAGAATTGTTTTAAAAGATTGTCTTAAAATGTAGAATTGTTTAAGTGGGAATTGGTTGTATAAGGATTATTTAGGACTTTTTTGTTTTTCACGTCAAACATAAGGAATTACATTGACAATGTGTTTAGCAATATATAGAGTTCTTTTTGTTTTTTGTTTTGGGTCATATGTGTTGGACAAAAGATGTGTACAGGGGAGAGAACAATGAGTTATTTGGATACAATGGATGCACTATCAGAAACGCAACAAAGTTTCGAAATTGATTTTGCATCTCAGAATTCTGATGGGACTTTAGAAATTGTAAATGACACACACAGTTTTGCAGCTGATAACGTATGGTACCAGCACATGAAGAGAGTGGGGGGGAGAGAGAGAGAGTAAATGAGTCATAGTCATGTTACATTTGCTCCCTCATTCCCCATGCCTCTGGTGTCCCTAGAATATTTATTTCTAATGAGGTAGAAGTGGTAGATGCACATTGTCTGGTGCACCTAGCCCTATGCAGGGTTCGAGGGCAGTTTCAGGGGCAATCTGTAGCAGCTTCTGTCTTTTCGATCGATGAAGAATGTTCAATTTCAAATGAGGAAGATCGCAAAGATGTTTGTTGTACACAAACTGCCTCATCACGAGTTTGATGATAAACCTTAAATGTAGCAGTAACGCTATTACCGCTGCATTTAAGGGTTTGTCAAATCAGGGTTTCGCCAGGATTTACCCCCAGCTCTGAGGTGGGTGCAAATCTGCTGCGATTTTGCTGATTTTCAGTGCCATTACCACCGCGCTAATACCGCCGGCGGTAGTAGCACCGAAAATTCCCCATTGAGCCCAATGGGGAATGGGGAATTCCCGAATGAGCCCAATGGGGAATCGGAACTTACCATTCCGCCAAATCCGTGATCCAGCGCTAATAGCACCAGGGGGTTTGGTGGTAACGCTAATAGCCCCGGCGGTAATACCGCCAGGGATACCGCCCAACTCGTGATGAGCCCCAAAGAGTGTAGTTTAACCTTGTTAGTCTGATTACCATTAACAACAAATGGGAGCAAGGGGTTATGAGTTCCAAGGTTAGAGGGATGGTGGGACTCTCTGAAGCAGTGGTGGCACAAACTGATTTGGTATGTGGAAAAGTGTGGAAAAAATATGTGAATTTCTTGACATAGCTAAAGGAGCTTGAGAAACCTGTTAAGATTTGGTTACTTACACGTTTCTTTCTGTGTTTTAACAGCGATGGTACAGTGCTTGTGGGCACAAATCAAAACTGCAGTACCTCTCTGTCTATTCCTGATTTAGCTGGAGGTACAGCTGCGATTCTCGGTTTATTCTGGTCATGTGAGCCCTTTTCAAACAATTACCTCAGGCCTGCAGAGGAGTATGCAGCATTACCACTCTGCACGTGCCCGTCCTCGTGGTTCCGCAGAACCACCTGACACTGTCTGAGCCCCTTGCATCCCTTGTGCCATTGGACATGGACAATCTATGACCTTTGCAGGACTCTGCAGAAACGAACTTTCTGAGATCAAAAAAAATCCAACTATTTGCCAGTAGCATCTTCTGAATTCTAAGAAACATTCCTGATCATTTCCGACTGTTTAGCTGTACTGAAACTTTTTTTCCACTCTATTGGCCCAGTGCGTGGAATCCTCCAATGCAAAATGGTTTTAGATAACACGTTACGAATTGCTATTATTTTTCTATTTTTCTGCATTAGCTTTCAGTGCCATCAAAGAAGAACTTCGGGCTTTGCGTCTTGTAGCCCAGCAGAATCATTATATGTTGGACCTCCTAAAAGCAATGGGGGATGGGGTGTGCCATAAATTGGGCAAAACCTGCTGCACATATGTGCCTCCTAATGACTCAGACAACAAAACTTTGGCTCAAACCATTACTGAATTGCAAAATCTGAAGGGGGCCATGGAGAGGGAGGCGGGAACTACTGACAATACTTTTTTGGACTCTCTTTTCTCTTGGATGCTGTTGTGGATGAACATAATCTTAAAAGTACTTTCATCTGTTTTGATTTTTTTTCTCTAGTACTTTTTTGTTCTTTTCAGTTATGCCTTCTATATTGCTTGACTCAGATGCCTAGGAGTACTGCCATGTTTCTTGTAACCCCATCTAAGGCTAGGTATAGGACCAATTCTCTTCACATGGACACTACTGATTTTGGAATGATTGAAGGAGGGTTCCGTCCTTCCTCAGGTTGGAGTGAATGTGTAGTCAAATTGGGGTTGTCTAGCGGAGGAGTATGGGGAAATGGTTGTAAAGATTTGTTTCATAAAGATAGAGAGATTGTTCATTTGGAAATTGGGAGGTTAGTTAATGGAATAAGTAAAGGGGGGGAATGTTGGGAAATTGGAAAAGTTCAAACTGTGCACGCTATACCACTGACTGGGGGGTGGACACATCATCGTCATTTCTGTCACTTTCACAAATTGCTAAAAATATTACAATATTAATGGTAAATGGGATGTGTTACATTTAGATTGCTTTGTGTTATTTTGTGTAGAGGTGATACATTTGCGGATTAACATGCGCACAGAAAGATAATGATGAAACATTGCCACACGGAGGACCCCCCATCCCCCACTCAAGTAAAGCAGGCGATAAATATGTGCATGTGGAGTTTAGCTGTATGGATGGGTGTTATGAGAGGAGATCATAATAGGTATAAACATGCACACTTAATGTTACATGTATGGGAAGTATTTTTTGAATTTAGTAAAAGATATGCAATATATGAGGTGTGGTTGCTCTGGGTATCATGGGTCTTCGTATTGTGGATTAATTAGAAGGATGTTTTCGCAATCGTGGCAAAGGCTTGGTAAGGCCCCGTCAGCAGTCAGGGAACAGGTTTTGGAAGTTGGTCAACAGAGTGGCTGCAGTCAGTTTGCAGATGGCTCAAGTGCTGGATGGCAAAGGGAAGATATGATGTCTGGTAAACAGGCAAGCTCATTGTTGTCAAGGATAGGCATTCTGTGAACCCGCAGGGTTGTTTGGAACAGGTGGCCTCTCCCAAGGCACTTGCGGAGGTCAGTAGTAATATATTTCAGGAAAGCAATTGTGTTGTCAGAGAGTGGACGGAACTCATGTGAATATGTAAGTTCAGTCAGTTAGAAGTCATAAAAAAATCAGACACCGGACAGATTTGGCAATAGGATTAGCAAACACGAATAGGTGAAATGGGAATCATGTCTTTCTCTCGTCTTCATGACCTTAGGTATTTTTGGGGCAGGTCCGTGCCCGTCATTAATAGGAATTCTGTTATTGTTTAACTAAGAGGAAAGGCTGCCAGACAATATGCAGAGGTTTTGGGGAAGGCGTGTGTTGGAAATGTAAATCTTATAATTATAGGTTTTTAAGGGATTGTGTTATAATGTCTATCCAGTGTGTGGGTTTTAGATGTCTTGTACAGGGCAACCAATCATGTTTGGGGGATGCCTTTGTAACATTATCTGGAGGAGTGTATTAACTGTTGCAAGCTGTATGTAATGTGTGTTCTATGTGTGGTTCAGGGAGACCAGGGTTAGTGTAACTGTAAGATGTCATCTAAGCCCCTTCATGGCAGTCTGTACAATAAACTTGCTTTATTGAAAAAAGGCGCACTTACTAATTCTAGAGGTGGGCCTAATTTGGGAAAGTAGCTGAGCCAACGGTCAACGTAAACACTGAAAATGCCACTGTGTCTGGGTCTTACTCCCTCACAGCACATATAAAAGTAACCATAAATCCCACATGTAAAACAATAGGGTGATACAAAGTATCCCCATTGCACTGCACTGTAAATTGCGGTGTGCAATATAAAAAATACAAGAATTCACAAGGGAAACCGATTCCCAGTATTGATATTTGAAGGTCTAGTAATTTACCCCATAACAAATGAGCAAAAGGCAAGGGAGGTGAAGGCTTTGTTTCCCTTCAAAAAGTCAGCACAGAATAAAAGAACTGAGCAAAAAGAATGGGGTTCCATAGGAAACTTTGGCGGAAAAGTTGCTAAATGAAAACAAATGTGTTAAAATGTATTTTACTATTGCCACAGGAGGGCAATCCTCAGCTAGAGGGTGAGAATATCTAAGCCTGATAATAACTCTAAGGAAGAGGGGAAATCCTTGCTGGTAGTAAATATGACAGTTTTCTACATGGAGCAAACAAAACAAGCTTTTTAACAATGCATTGCTGTGTGCCTTTAATTGGAGGGTGAACTTGCAATGATGGCTACTTGGATTGTGTTGTATATTTTTAGCTACAATGGCCTGCACTACTCTCACATTATAGGCATAAGGAATTTCCTCCTTTTTTAAATCCATCATTGTATTGATGGTGTATGGAAAATGTATGTGTACCCCTCCACCTCTACGCTCTCTACAGACCTACCAGTGAGTGATGGCTGCACATTGCCACTGCCTCCTTCACTAACTCTCAACCAAACTGTTCCTATTTCACTCTGCCTTCCTTGCTTGCCTGACATCATCTGCTTCTCCGTTTTACTGTCCCTTTTTGGAAATTCGAATCCTAGTGTGTGTTTTTAACATCTTTGCACACCTTTTTGCATTGAATTTTTTGTTCCTTTTTGGAAATTCGAATCCTGGTGAGTATTTTTTAACATCTTTGCACCCCTTTTTGCTTTGCATTTTGTCTCTCTTTTTTGGAAATTCGAATCCTGGTGTGAGTTCTTTAATATCTTTGCACCCTTTTTGCATTGCATATTGTGTCCCTTTTTGGATATTCAAATCCTCGTGTGTGTTTTTTCACATCTTTGTACCCCTTTTTGCATTGCATTCTGTGTCCCTCTTTGGAAATTTGAATCCTGGTGTGTGTTTTTTAACATCTATGCACGCCTTTTGATTACATTTTGTGTCCTTTTGCAACTACTAGGCCGCCTTGTGAATTTGTGCTAGGACGGTGCTGTGCAGCCACTCCTCTTTCCTTCAACTATCCTCTGCCACCCTTATGGCACTAAACATCTCCCATATCTTCTCTAACTGCTACGCTATCACCTATCCTCACTCTCTCATGAAGTCTAGAAGGAAAAAGCATAAAAACAATATCCTGATCACTAACCCTGGCCTGCCCATCGCGGACACCTATTTCAGTGCAATTTTCAGACAGGTCTTCATTGATATCCTCTTCTCTGTCCCTGTCATATCTCCCTAAAGGCGTTGGTCCTGATTGTGCCGGGGAAGAACCCGTTACCCAGAGGTATCCATTCTCCCTGGACTCTACTGTGCGTGCTAGCCCCTGCCGCCTTTCCGGAGCAGAATACCAACAGAACGCGACTGAGGAACAGTGCGTCGCTACTCCAGCAATTGGCGCTTTGTAAGTGTGATTCATAGGGAAATTCATGTGTTTCTGTTCCTTGCCTTGTTCTGTCCTAAAACAGCTATTTCCACAGATCCTCCCTCCTAGACCAGTCGTCGGACTGTCACGGCTTCTCCCGCTTCCCGATTCACCCCGCTCTACCTCAGATTCTCCCTGGCATCATTCCTCCTTTACTCTTGTCAGAGACTCGCCGGATCCAAGTATCTCCTTCATCTCCTCCTACGCCGGAGACACAGTAGGAATCTCCTGCAACCTGCTTTCGCATTCACCCTCTTCTGTGATTATCCGCCCTTACCCTTTTCTATCTATCAGCCAGGTAAGTTAATTATGCGGGTATGCTTGCAGTCTGAAGCAGGTCCCTAGTGCGAGCCCTCGAGTGCCTACAACTCTCGAGCTCTCCACTCAGGCCACACTCAGGTGGGCACTCTATTGTCAATCCTTATTTGTCATTCTCCCCCTAACGACTACATAGAATTCTAATGGACTCCCTCCTTACAGCAGAAGACACACAGTCATCTCAGAACTTCCCAGAGCTTCTCTACTCTCGTTTCCACTATAAGGTACATCAGTCTCCTGCTGTCTCTCGCTCCTGATCTCTTCAGACTTTTATCTTTGTCTATCAGACGCTCTGATGCAGTGCATCCCTGAAGGGTCTCTAGCCCGCGTCATCATCGTTTAGAAGAATACCCGCAGTGTCATCGCTCCTAACTCCTGACATCTGGGCTTTCTACCCCACAGGGTTTCCCTGGGGCTTCTGTACCTCTCTGATCCTTGACACATAGGCAGAGGGAGACAGAGTCTCCTGGGGGGTTTCCACTCCACAGCAGCTGCCAACCGATAAAGGTTAGTGAAGTTACCATTGATAGAGATTATCTGTGACTTGCTGAAACCCCCCATGTCAGTTCCAGCCCCAGGTCTATACACTCCTCATCTCTACTCTCCCCCGTCAAACATCCTCTTCCATTAATGGTGGCACCAAATCCTCTTGGTGGGCTTCACATCATCCAGGTGTATCATTAATGTTTATCACACTGGCACTATCCTGGTTCAGGGCACTCTGCCCATCCTCCTACTCTTTGACCGGTGCCTGCCGTCCCTCATTAACTTCCTTCCCACACCTGCTACTCTCCCTTCCACTCTCTCTCTCTGCCCCCCGGCCAACTGGTGTACCACGCCCATGTACCCCTCCTTGGAAAACCTTCAAAGATGTAGACCTCCTGCACCTAGCCGCATTTAATGCTTGCTCAGTCACCAAACACTCTGCTGACATCTGCCTCCTTCTTGAACACATTGACCTTGATATCCTCACTCTTACCGAGACGTGGTTCAATGCCAGCTCAGTCACTGCTTTTGACTCCCTTCTCCTTGATCGCTACAAGATTATCTCCAAGCCTCGCCCTAACTGTGCTGCCAGTGGGATTGCTCCGATTTTCCCCGAGTTTGGTCCCTTCCTCCCTCATACCCACCCAGTCTTACTCTTCCTTTGAGAGGCTGGTTAGCAAGCTGGTCATCGCTCCCTCCTCCTCTCTGACCATTGCCACTATCTATTGACCACCAGGCCCCGTCACTTTGTTCCTCTCGGAATGGGCCGATTTCTCCTCCTCTCTCCTCCTCTCTCCTCACAACCTCCCCTAAACTCTTTCTCATGTGAGATTTCAACATCCATCTGAACTCCTCAATCACAGCATCCACTCTCTTCTGTGACCTTTGCACCTTGCTCTCCCTCTCCATTCTCCCTTCGGGTCTGACCCACTCTGCTGGACACACTCTTGATGCCTTCATCCACTCTGATCTCTCACTATCCTCCCCACTGATAACTCTGCACTCCTGGTCAGACCACTCTCTCCTCTACTCTTACTTGGATACTCTCGTCCCTCTGACCGCACCTCCTGCAGCCCTGCCAACCTCGTTCACAAACATCCGTCCGATGAAACGAGTGTGTCAGTTGCTGTTTTTGCATCCACCTTCATCCCTCCCCCACCCACCACGCAGACTCTACCACAGACTCGGCTCTCAGCAACCTCCATCTTGCCATTACTAACACTCTGGACATTCTTGCCCCAGTCATGAGGAACCGCCAGAAACCTGCCTCTAAGCGTAACAACTGGTACACCCCGAACTTGCAGCCCTGAAATGCAAGTGCAGAGCTACGGAACGGAAGTGGCAGACCTCAGGCTCACCCTCTGACTAACTGCCATGTCGCCTACTCCAAAGGCAATAAAACCCAGGAATATCCTGTGCAACCTAGCATCCTTCTACCCCGCTCCCCTTCACCCAGGCCCTTGCCTCCTATGACCCCCCCATCCTCCCTGTGCCTCCTCTCCTACCACACCTAATGAGGTCACCAGAGTTGTCTGCTCCATGAAAGTCTCCTCCAAACAGGTTTCCCCCTTCTCCTCCAGAACCATTAAGAACAATATTGGCACCCTTGCCTCTGCACTCGCTGATTTCTGCAACCACTCTTTTGCTACTGGATCTTTCCCCTCCTCCCTCAAGCGCTCCTTTTTGCACCCTCTCCTGAAAAAAACCTTCTGCAGACCCATCACTCCCTTCCTTGGGAAACTCTTGGAGAGGCTGGGCTTCCCCCAACTAACCCAGCACACTGAACTTGTTGGTTGCCTCCATGACCATCAATCAGGATTTCGAGTATCCAAAGGCACGGAAACTGCTCTTCTGAACCGTGGCAAGGAACTGCTCGCATCTCTTGATTCCAGCCCTCCAGCTGTACTCATTCTACTTAATCTCTCCTCTGCATTCGATATGGTTAACCACTCCATCCTCATAAAACGGCTCCACGATAGCCTAGGTATCTTGGAGCAGGCACTGGACTGGCTGACCTCCTTCCCCAGCGACTGTCCGTCCCAGGTTTTTCTGCGCTCTTTCTCCCCACCCACCTCTATCGCCACCTGCGGCGTCCCCCAGGGCTCCAACCTTTCTCCCTGTCTCTTTAACAACTACCTTGCTCCGCTTGCACACCTCATTTCCACCTTCTCCCAAAACCTTCAGGATGATTCAGACGACACACAACTCTTCTTCAAACTTCGCTCTGATCCTCTTCTTACTTCCTCCATCATTCCTGACTGC
Organism: Ambystoma mexicanum; assembly: GCF_040938575.1. NCBI lineage: Eukaryota > Metazoa > Chordata > Amphibia > Caudata > Ambystomatidae > Ambystoma > Ambystoma mexicanum. The sequence continues at coordinate 120,215,265 of NC_090923.1, forward strand.
CTATCTGCCATCCAGTCCTGGTTTAATTCCAATGATCTCTGCCTCAACGCCAGAAAAACTGGGATCCTTCCTATTGGGACTCCTACTCCCACTATGTGCTCTCCCCCTTCTCCTTCATCTGAAGCCAGAAATATTGGAGTCATCTTTGACTCCTCTCTTTCCTTCATCCCTCAAAATCAGGACCTTGCCAAGAAGTCCCACTTTCAACTCCACCTCCTTAAAGGAATTCTTCCTTTCCTCAATTTCCCCAGAAGTTCAATGTCTCTAGAGCTCTGGTTCTCTCTAGGCTAGACTACTGCAATAACCTCTTTCTTAATCTACCCTCTTCTTCTCTACGGTGCCCCCTCTAGCTAATCCAAAAAAGGTCTGAAAGACTTGTTTTTGGCCTCAAGCCCAGGGACCACATCTCTCCAGCCCTAAAAACTCTCCGCTGGCTCCCGGTTGCTGCAAGGATCAAATTCAAATCACTCTGCATCACCCACAAAGCTGTCTGGGGCCAGGGACTACAATATCTATAACTCTATAACTTGCTGTCACTAAATACTCTCCCTCTAGATCCTTACGTTTCGCCGCCACCAGCTTTCTGTGTGTCAATCGCTTTCTTAAACAGCAAGCTGGTGGCCGATCTAGTTCCTCAACAGGCTCCCTCCTAGGGCATAGCCTCCCCCTGTCATGGCCATTAAGTCAGGGGCACAGGCATGCAGGGGTCGCATGCACAGGAGACCTGGGTGGACACTGTCCGGGCACCTTTGGCACCAGGCTCATGAACAAAAGTAAACAAGAACATCCATTTAACACAGAAAAGCTTTCATTATAGACATAGCACTTCAGATGCATTAACCATGAACATTCCATCCATTAAGCAGGATGCATTAACCTTGAACATTCCATCCATTAAGCAGCTCCAAGTGTATTCTTGGGTGTGGCTGCTAATGGATTGCCTTCACACGTGCTCAATCTCTAGGAGTGGCAGGGTGTGGCTGGTAAGCCGGCCCTAATGGGCGTGCCCACGATCTTAGCTATATAAGCTGCCTCGATCCTCAAGACAGACACTTTGCGTTACTCTGCACTTGCAAGCAGCGTAAAGCTCACCGTCGCCTGAGGTCAGACTTACCTTTGAAGATCCTGCTTCCTGGACATCCTGCTTCCTGCCAGCATACTTACAAACTGGGGGAAGCTGTTCTTATCTGTACATCTCTTCGGCGAACCAAGTATTCATATTTACACTTTCCGGAACGCCGAAATCTTCATCTTGGCACCGCAGCATGACACACTCCATCGTCGACAGCGGTGCCTGCAAGGAAAAACAGAAGACAAGGTTAGACATCGAAAAAAACAGTCAGTTTAAGATTGCGCTTCGCCATACTTCGCGCTTTTCCTTAAACCATCACTTAACCTGCTGTCCAACATTGCGGTAGCATCCATCTTCCATCCGGCCGTGTCTCACAGCTGCATTGAGGCCACATTTCCATCTAAGGGAAGAAAACAGAAGAGAGACATTATTGCGGGCATAAATAGGAGCAACATATAAAGACATTAAACAGAACGAACAGCATCACAAGAGCTCAAGAAAGACTTACCATTAATAAGGAGAAGCATAGTCACAGCTGGACTGGAATAATCCTTATCAGGGATCAGTGAAGGAACTAGATCCCATTCGACGTGCCCCTGCTAGAAGTAGCAGGACGGAGAGTTCATGTTCCATAATTCACAGCTTTATGGGCTGGCGTATGCTAACAGAAACCGTACTTTGGGATGAAGGGTTTGAGAGGTACAACAATCACAGATTGGAGGACTGACGCACTCTTATCTCCACGCACGAGCAGTATCACCATATACCACCGCTCACAGCTTTTATACTGAGGGAGAGGCATGAAAGGGGTGATTCAAGTTCAGGGAGGGCTGCAATCGTGCCCCAACGCCTCCACAGAGACCAGGTGAGCGTAACACAATCTTCCTCTTTGTTTTGAGCCAGACTACGTCAAATTCTGGAAGCTCCTCAAGACTTTCCTTTTCACCTCCCCCTTCCCTTCCTCCCTCCTCTGCTAAATCCCACAGTTGTTGAGATTGGTGACCAGGGATCTTATGTGTCCTCCTGGGTCCTGGCCTCCCACACCCAATTGCCTACAGCCTACACCTAGCACTTGGCTTTGGCACCCACTAGCCTATGCCACCATAGGCCTAAACTTAATTTATTGGGGCCACTCCACCTAGGTACTTACAGCTGCTCAGTCTCTAACACATCCATCTTGATACACCAAGAACCCCCCCCCACTCCTCATCCCTTCTCTCTCTCTCTGCACTTGCAGATTCAGAATGCTCACAAGGCCTAGTTTGTCCACCTCTTTCTTAATCGTTATATTTCATTTTCATTACCATGTTCCCTCCCTGTTTCCCTAGGAGCGCTTTGAAACACAATTTACTTGATGTGCATCTTACAAATTAACAATAAAACAAAAATAAATAAAACCTTTCCACCAAAAATCACTTTTTATGATGCTGCACTCTATACCGGCAGACACATGCTTATTTTGCACTTGCACGCACAGACACACAAAATCAGTCTCCATCACGCATACACAAACATGTAAATTGTTCTTGTAAAGAGTCCTTCTGCAGCTTTTGGCTGTGTGTGACTAATAAAAACCGTGGTGTCACTAGTGGGAAAAAAGTGAGAGAGGCAAATGCAGATGCGAAATCTGTGATGCTGGGGGGTGTGGGTCTGAAGAACTTAGTTCATGCGTTCCAATCTGCTTTCTTTGGGTTTGTCAGAGAGTTATCCACAGGGAAGAGCCCAAGATGTGATGGGCTACATCCTTCTGGTCCTATTAGGGGAATTTGTGTATGTGAAGTGTAAAATGGTAGGAGATCTTATAGGGAAGTCAGTCTGCGGAAGAAGAGAGTATGCCTTACAAAGAAAAAACAACCTGCAATCCTACACGCCTTCCAGTGGCCTCTTGGAGGCAGAGCCATTTCACTACCTCACGTTGTCACTGTCAATCCCCATCTTCTCTCTTTCTCTCTCAGATATGTTGTACCCCATGTGCAACAAAACAAGCATCTGCAAGTTGTTAGATGAGAGAAATGGGGCGTCTAGAAACTCCACTCATAAAATATATGCTTAAGAGTTATGGGAGGCAAGCACGTTTGGCTCAGAGAAAGTTCTGCTTTTATGTTGAGGACCAAAGGAACCCATTTCACCTTCCTTAATATGTTGGTTGGCAGGATGAGTAATGTCTCAACACTAATATGCTGACCTGCTGTGACGTTTGATGGCCAGATAAGCACCGACAGAGTAGCTAATGATGTGTGTTAGGAAGTTGGGGCGGGGGCTATAATCCCTAAATTCCCCCACAACCTCAAAGGCAGCAAATCACCAGGTGTTGAGGCTGCCTCAGAACTTGGCTTCTATAGCAATGTAACCATGCAGGGAGGTCTTCACAATGAAACAAGGACCAAAACAGAAAGTGGAGTGTGGGTGGATTCCTCAAACTGCACCACAAAGCTCTCCAATCCTGGAAGTGCACCATCCCTTGAACTATATGGTGTACAGTGGCTGCAGGGAGGAGACAAGAAGCATGTTGGCAGTGAAAGAAATAGCATTTGTGTGGTGGGGAGAGAATGAACAGTCCAATAACACTACAATCTCATGTTTTAAGTCTTTCTTTCCCCTTGTTAAGTAAAGATCTATGGTGAAACAAGGGCAAAAACAGAATTGCAGTATTCATCCAAATTGTAAGCAATTTCCTTCAAGGGATGGGGAGAGGTTGTCAAGTATTAGCATATGCACAAGATGTGAGATTTCCCCAGAGGGATCTCCTTGAGTCAGGAAGGTGATATAGCACCCATTAGCAGCTGCATACTCTACAAAATAAAGGAAGGAAGAAAGAGTCTACCTTTCAGGGGTTGACTGATTTGTGCTCTAGTATTTACAATGTTTACACAATTTAGTTTGATTCCTGGGATACATGTCAGAGTTGTTCTGAAACTGGATCCAAAACCTCTAAAAATACAAGGTTTAGTCATGTGGGCTCCCTTTGGTTGCCTGGTCATGTGCTACTTTCCTTTGACGTGAGGCCTCTTCATTTAGGGGAAGAGCTCTGCTGTCCAAAGATTGGGCATATAAAATACAGTGTATACAATTTATCGGAGAGCTTTGCTGTCCAAATCCTGACCCTGCAGGGTGCAGCAGAAGCAAGGAACAAGTTACTTACCTATAACTCTTATTCTCCAGCATGGGTCTTACATGGATTCACATGCTATGAATATTCACCGTCATCACGCAGCAAATCCTCAGGAATATAAAGCAGTATAGCTTTAAGCTAAAAAAACGATTGTCTCTTTAATAGCCTATTGCTGTCCCTTTTGATTCATACTGCCCCAGCCAATGACATTGGCCCTGCTTAGCACCACCCCTGGTGGCCATCTGCAGATTTGGTTGTGCATGTAAAGTGGCAGTAGGCCAAGAAGAGCCATAGAGGGGACAGGAGGGAGGGTTCGCATGTCAATCCTTGTAAGACCCATGCTGGAGAACAAGAGTTACAGGGCAGTAACTAGTTCCTTCTCCGGAATGGGGTCTTACGTGGATTCACATGCTATGTATACGATTATATAGCAGTGCATATACACAACCATAGGTGGTGGCAAGGGTCAACAGAAGCAATTAGATGTACCCCTGGAACACCCTTACCTCAAGAAAATAGGTTGTGAAGCACCGCTTGTCCGACACAAGACACCTCTCTGGAATCCCTGTCGACACAGTAGAATCTCATGAAGGTGTGAGTAGACTTCCACATAGTAGCCCTACAGATATCCAGCAGGGGAATACCAAAGAAGAACGCCGTAGTCGAAGGAATGGCTCTGGTGGAATGGGCTCTCGTCGGCCTGGCAATGGTCTGTTGGCCAACTGATGGCAGTGCATGATAAAGCGGGAAAACAATCTGGAGATGGAAGCCTTCGACAGGGCCTTTCTATGCCCCACAGGTCCAAAGTTGATGAAAAGTTGAGAACTCTTTCCAAAATCTCTATTGTGTGCCACGTAGAATTTTAAGGCATGCCACACGTCCATCAAAAGCAAGGACCTTTCATCAGGCGCTAAAGGGTTTGTGGAGAAAACTGGAAAGACTAAAGGTTTGTTTGAATAAAAGTCAGACGGGACCTTTGGCATAAATGACGGATCAGTTTGTAGAACCACCTTGGCTGGATGTAAAGATAAGTATGGAGGCTTGCAGGATAAAGCCTGGAGGTCTCCAATACACCTGGCTGAAGTGATCACCACCAGAAAGGCTGTCTTCCACAAGAGGAACTTCAAAGATGCCCGATGCATTGGCTCAAATGGAGCACCCATCAGTTTAGACAGGCACACATTAAACTCCAAAGCCGGGGCAGGAGACTTCACCGGAGGGAATGTCCTGAAGCGGCCCTTGAGGAACTCCTTCACAAGCCTGTGAAACCACAGGTAGAGCCTGCAAGGAGTATAACAGGGTATGCAGCAAATTGTACTTAGATGGATGCATGGGCAATGCCAGCCTTAGCCAGCAAGAGCAGGTAAGGCAGAAGTTGCAGCACAGAGGCCCACTGTGGAGAGATCTTCTGCAACTGGTACCACACTGTAAAACGGCTCCACTTGTGTTTGTTGCATGCAAGTATAGACAGAGCCCTGGCCTTGGCTAGAATCTTCTTGCATTCCAACAGCAGTGACAAATGCCCAAATTCTAAGGCTGCTGTAGTCATGCCGACAGGTTCATGGACGGTGGGCTGTGGTGCAAGATTGCCCCTCCTTTTCTGGATAGCAGGTCCAGAAGAGGAGTCAGCTTGATGGCCGGAACCAGACAGGTGAAGAAGGTCCGTGCACCAGATCTATCTGGGCCACGCTAGTGCAATGAGGATCATCTTGCAGCGGGACAGTTTGAGTGTGTTGATCACACGTAGGAGCAGCAGAATTGGTGGGAATGCGTAAAGAAATAGGCCCTCCCACAGGAACGAGAAGACGTGTCCCAGACTCTTTGCCTGAGGATACCTGCTCTCAAACCGCTGACAATTGGTATTAGCTGCTGTTGCAAACTGGTCGATCTGAGGCCGGATCCACTTACTGAAGATCCAGGAGGCTTGAGCTTGCTGGAGCTCCCCCTCTTGGCAGAACCACAGCTCCCTGCCGAGAGGTTAAGATTGTGGACTGTCTCTATGTTGCGCCGCCTGGGCGTGAGAACGAGACTGGAGCAGCCAGTCATTCAGGTATGGGTAGATGTACCCTCCCTTCTGATGAAGGAACACCGCCACAGGGGCTAAGCATTCTCTGGGCTGATTTGAGGCTGAAGGGTAACGCCTTGAATTGGTAATGTTTTCATTGGACAACGAACCATAGAAACTCCTGATGCTTCGGGTGAATGAGGATGTGGAAATATGCATCTTTCAGGTGCAGCCTTGCGAGCAACTTCCCCTCTTACAGTTGGCTGAGCACGTGCTGAAATGTGATCAACCTGAATTTTTAGGACTTTAGGAATTAGTTTAGACAACACAAGTCCAGGATGGGCCTCCACCCGCCTGACTTCTTGCGAACCTTAAAGTATCGGGAGTATACTTCTGGAGTCACCGAGATGCACAGGGACCTGTTCTATAGCCGTTTTCGGCAGCATGGCCTTAACTTCCTTGAGGAGTTTGGCACTGTGCTGTTCTGGTCTCATCACGGGCGGAATGCGTGGGCACTTATCTTGGAGCTACGGAGAGTGACCCTGCTAAATGACGTTGAGCACCCATTTGTCCGTTGAGATGTTGCGCCACATGTTGACAAACTGAGATAGTCGGCCTCCCACTGGGGTGCTGAAGTGGGAGCTCGGGCTGGGCCTGGTCAGGCTTCCTTCTGGGTCTATGTCCTGGTGGCTTGCGGACAACAATGTCCCCTATAGGTCTGGGAACGGCCTCAATATGCCTCCAGAGTAGTGGAGGGGTGACAGTAGAAGGGGCTGAGCAACTCGGGAGACCTTTCCTTTCTGGGAGCAAAAGGTCTGCTTCCTCTGTTGCAGCGTGCACAGCGAGCGGGCTGTCTGCTTTCTGTCTTGATGGCAAGAAGGGACTAATCCACTGACTTGACGAAAAGGTTATCCCCATCGAAAAGCATGTTGACAACCTTGCCTTGGACGTCCTGCCTGCAATTCGTGGGCTTTAGCCAACCTTGACGGCGTAGGGCTACCCTGTTGCCCATTTGCCAGAAACCAGAGATGCAATGTCAAGGGTGACCGTGATTGTATGATCAAATGCAACTTCCCCCTCCTGAAAGATGGCCATGGCCTCCGCTTTCTTGTCGGAAATCGAGGATGGCTCCCATTGTGTACCACAGTTCTCTGTTGTAGCGTGCAAGAATGGATAGGCCTCAACTGTAGAGGTTGCAAGGAGTGGTTAGGTTGGATGGCCTCTGAGGCATTTAGGATCTATATCTGGGACCCTATATTTCTTGTCCAGCCTCTCCTTTTGAGCAGAAAAGGGCTTTTGCATCAACAGCAGACCGTCCTCCCAGACGTTATCCAGAAGCGGAACTGAGATCACAGTATTTTTGAAGGATTAACAGTGCTGGAAAAGGAATTCATCCCTCCTCCTTATATTCTGGAACCAGGTTGAAAGGTTTGGTAGCCCAGAAGGTCATCGCCGGGGGAGAGTCCCTAGATGATAGGTCAACATCTGGAGGCTCACTGTCTGTAGGGACATAGTCGTCAAATTCATCTGTAGCCTGGGTACCATCTGTATTCGGTTTGGTGTCTGTATTAGTGTCCGTTCCTGTCAGGACCAAATCCTCTACAATAGAGGGCCGTGGAACAGAAGGTGGCGGCGTGACTGCAGGCACTGAAGGGGGCGGAGCCAGGTGGGCGGAGATGGTCTTGGTGGACTGGCCACAGGGGCTGGTGCCGGAAACTACAAGAGCACCAGGAGGACTAGGCGCCTCAAGCAGTAGCTGCTGCTGAATCTCTGAGACCAGAGTGTGGAGAGTCGACAAAATGTCCACAGAAACCTCTCTTGGCAATGCATCTCTCAGAGCCTGTGGCATCAAGATTGGAGCATGAGGCCACAGGCTCCTAAGGTGGGCTGGCAGAAGGGGTTGTGCAGGCCGTGGGGCTGGCTTTGGAAGCAGGCCAACACCAGCATCCATAGGGTGTGAGCCAAAGACCTCTTCTTCTTCTTCCTCCTCCGACAGGATGGCAGGAGCGGAGACAGGTGCTGGTGTCAACACCCTGGCGGGACTAACTGGGGATGTGGAGGTGGTTCCCTGGTTCTGCTGGAACATCTCGGGAAGGCGCACCTGGAAAAAGTTGTACAGACAGCACAGACCCAGGCGGGGCTGATGGAGGCCTTAAGAGGCAATGCAACCCTTGACATAGACGTTGTGACCATTGAGATGGTGTTTGCTGTCGTCAACAAACCTGTAGACGTGACAACAACCGGTACCGCATGCCTGGCGGTCAACAATGTCGGCGATGGTGAAGATTTCAATAACCGTCTTGATGTCATTGATCGATGTTTCATCAACGGGGTTGACAGTGATGGAGTGGATGATTTCCGGCCTTTGTGCCCGTCGCCAATCCAGACGACAGATGCAGCTGCCGCAGTGCTCGTTGACTAGGAAGTCGGAGAGTGCAACAACTTCACCGTTTTAGGTACCTTCCCGTTGGAAGCCTCTTCAAAGGATCTCAATCTCTTGCCAAAGGGAGTACGATCTTCGGGCCTACTAGCTCTGGTTGAGGCATGACTACGCACAGAAATCGAGTCAGTGGACTTCATTTTTCCAGCTATAAGACCAGTCTCCGATGGTGAACCTTCCTCATCCTAGAGGAAGGAGAAAGACTGGCAAATGGGGCATCCCTCCACCACATGGTCTGGGTTCAGGCAGTAAATGCAATTTTGATGGTGGTCCTCGATGAAGGCATTCTTCTGACCACATCTGGAACAGGCCTTGAAGAGGCTTTTCTTCTAGGTCTCCGACATGGCACATGGACTAGGCCCAAAACTCTGTTTGTGGCCTCATATGACGTATCGATCTGACAGACGGTGGGATCGAGACCGGCAATGGATCCCCACTGCCAACAAGACACAATGGTGACGGCTTTGAAGAAATTGGATGAAAAAGTTACCTAAAATAGGCAAAATGAGAAGCTAAACTCGAGGACTCTCAACACAAAATGTGCGGTAAAAATCTGAAGATGGCCACCAGGGGTGGAGCTAGGGAGGACCAATGTCATTGACTGGGGAAGTATGGCCAAAAGCGACAACAATAGGCTATTAAAGAGAGCAAGCGGGACAGTTTGAGTGTGTTGATCAAACAAGCAGTTTTTTTTAGCTTAAAGCTAACTGTTTTATATCACAGAGGTTTCCTAGCCTGACGGCGGGGAATATTCATAGCATGTGAACCCATGTAAGACCATGTGCTAGAGAATTTAGGGGTCAAAATCCTGACCACATTTGGTGCAACATGTTGATTTAAGGAAATAGCCCTGTTCTTTTAAGCCTGAACATGCTCATAAAAGTATGTGCAATTTAGAGGGGGCTAGTTTTACTGTCAAAAGCCTGACCATGTAAAGGCAGCGTATGCAATTTAGGGGAATAGTTATGTTGTGAAAATCTGACTATGTACAATGCATATATATATATACACACACTCTCACAAACACATGCATTCAAACTCTTACATGCGCACAAACACACAAATGCATTGCAGTACATTATATTCAAACACGTATGTATAAAGACTTTCTTTCAAACGTATCTTCGTGTGTGGGAATTGTCTCTCGAAAGTGACAGCAGGAAGGAATAGACTGACAGAGAGCCTGACATGTAACCCTGCAGGCACACATTTAGGTGAGCTGAAGCAACCTAGAAGAAATACATGGGTTGCCTGCAAACTGTGCTCCTCCAATATTCAGTGCTTGCATGTGTCACTGACTCCTGCAAGTATAGTTTTAGAACAATGAACTGCTTGGTGCACAATCAAGGGGGTCCTGCGCGGTCCTGCAGGAGGTAGCAGGGACACACACTGGGCATGGTCTGGGTCACAGAGGGTGGCGACTACCCCCTGGCTCTGCCACTAATAACATGGGGCTGGTGGATTAGATAAAAGAGTTTACTCTCCTTTACCTCCTCAATACAAAGTCATTGAGAGTCTGCAGAGCCCTGGAGTAAAATATATCCACATAACCGTAAATTCTGTTAATAAATGCCTGAACTGAAAAAAGTAGCACAATGCTGTCCATATGTACTACATTCTGGGGATCTGCCTAAAGATAACAGCACAAGACAGCCCCAGCATTGTTTGAATCCAAACTAATGAGGCATAAGGAGCTACGAGAAACCAAGTTAAACTAAATGCCAATCCCAAAAATAAGCTGAATTGAGATGCATCTAAAAGAAGTGTTTAATCATCCAAGCGGAGATAAGGGAGTGACATATTGAAGCCAGTGTGTACATGGGTGGAGCAGGGGAACTGAACAGAAGCATTGCCAATTTATATGAATTCATCTACCTATACATCACAATACATTCTCAATTCTTTGTATCCGAGGTGTGGATATCCCAGGAGTGTGAAAGACTAAGACATGATATACCAATTCTAGTGCAGGTGAGCTATCTGCCTCATCCTCAACTTCAGCTTCCGTAACATTTCAGTACCTTCTCAATTATTTTTGCCATGTACTCTGTACACTGGTCCTCCAGTCTCGTCAGCTGGAACAGCTTTGCTACTTTCCAGATGTGGATGACAGTGTCTTCATCAAGCATTTGAGCCAGGGATCTTCCACACAGTCGCTTCAGTCCGGGCAACAGGTACATGTCTGCTACACATAGCACATCATATGCGTTCTCAGGGGAAAGCTGTGAACAAAGCCAAAGACGAGAAAGAATATGATTCAAGCAGAACAACAAGGCAGTCTTGATTCTTAAAAGCAGACAACCCTTTTGCAACTAATATCAGGAGTCCCGCAAGCCCAGTATTTTGCAGTTATATGCTTTGCCTCTTCCACACTGTAGTTTCAAATGCACCAATAACACAGAAACGTAAATGCAAAAATGAATTTTTTGTTTAAAATCCACATTATAAAATATATTTAACAGATAAAAGGAGACAATCTGAGAAGTATTTATTGAAGAAATGTAAAGTTGACAATTTCTAAAGGTTTGGTGAGGTGTCAATAGTACTGCTGAGGGATTTAATGGGAACAATTTGTTTGTAGAGGGTGAGTAATACAAGTCAAGTAGTAGGAAATAAATCGAAGGGTGGAGGTAGACCCTAGGGAAAGGAACATTGGAGGGACTGAAGAGAAAGAATTAGGAGAGAGGAGAGACAGGTGGCAGAGTAGGAGGGAGGAGAATAAGAGGGAAGAGAGAGAGAGAGAGATAGGGTTAAAATAATACCTTAGGGACAGTTGCTTAGTTAGGAACCCTATATTGGCCCCTAAGGAAGTCTAGATTGATAAGGCAAATGCCATCTGTCTAGGCCACCAACGAAAGCTAGAAACAGTTTAGATTGTAGGGCTTACCGACCAATAGCACCAATCCGGAGTAAAGGGAAAATCTGGGTTTTTGTGGGTTTGACCATCCCTACATTACAGCGGGATGGGCATAAGGCCTGTTTGAAATCAAAATAACGACCCTTGAACATCATATGTAAATTGGTGTGTTCCTGGGACCTTCTGTGACAACACCAAATGTTAACAATAATGGTTTTCCCTTAGATGAAGCAACCTTGGTCTGCCATTCAACTACAGATATTAGATGGACAGAATGCAATCGTGTTATTCGTGGTGGTGGATTTGGACACAGATATTAGTTGGATGTTGTCTATGCAGATCTGAAACGATTAGGTAGAGTTATTGACATGATCTGCTATCAGGTTAGGATTACAGCTTATTCTAAATTGCAATTCACGCTTAATCAGAAGCTCCCCTACATGGTTGTGTTAATAGTTTGAATCATCAGCTGATATCTTAGTACTAAAGAACTTGCTGAAATAATAGCTTGGGCCCGACAAGTTAACCAATTGTCTCTCCAGAATGGTTAGTATCTTGTATAAAATGTATGTCTGTATGCATGGGGGTAGTGGGAGAATCAGTTTTACCTGGGGCTACATAAGCCCCAGCTTGTCGGTGTCTCCACCAGTTCCCAGTTTGCACTGCATATGCCTTCCTGTATTGCACCCGATAATGCCAAAAATGACTTGTGCCCCTTTGCGCTGCAAATGCCTTCCTGTATTGCACCCGATAATGCCAAAAATGACTTGCGCCCCATTGTGCTGCAAATGCTCACCTGTTTGCACCTGATGCTGCCAAAAATGACGTACGCCCTTATGCGCCACCAATGCCTGCCTGTATTGACCACATGTACTGAACCAAATATGCTCTTATTTAATGCTGCAAAAAATGATGTTTGCCCCCATGCGCTGAAAATGCCCACCTGTATTGCACCTGATGCTGCCAAAAATGATGTGCGCCCTTATGCGCCACAAATTCCTCCCTGTTTTTCACATGATGTTGCTAAAAATGGATTGCAGCCCTTTGCGCTGCAAATATCTGCCTACATTGCACCTGAAATTGATGTTGTTCATGTTACCAGAAATGCCTCAATGGTCATACTGCCAGTAATGACATGCACCCCTATGCACTGCCTATGCCCCTCTATCTCTCACCTAACACACATGTATTTAATGCTGTTAACAATGACTTGTGAACACCTACAACACTTGCCAAGCTCAAGACCAGTATACCCATCCTCTGTGCCTTGCCAAGAAGAATGGAATCCTCGACATGGATTTCCTTGCATGGACCCTTACCCAGTGCCTTGCCCTTCAGTGTACCCACATTTACACCTATGGATATGATCAAAAAAACAAATCTGGTACTTAAGCATTGCCCACCTGGGCACCGTCCGCCCGGACCCAGTGACCTGGACTTCGGCACTCCTTCCTGACGCGGTCAGCATCTGACATACAAAGATGCTCACTTGCAACTAAAGCACTGGCTGCTTGCGAGCCACCTACCCAGCTCACCAGATGTCAGCCGCCTAAGCCCTTACCTAACACTCAGCGACCAGACATTCTGCCAGCCAAAAGAGGACCCGAGTATCTGCCCTCCACTAAAACACTGCCCAACTACCTACATTGCACCTGAAATTGATGTTGTTCATGTTACCAGAAATGCCTCAATGGTCATACTGCCAGTAATGACATGCACCCCTATGCACCGCCTATGCCCCTCTATCTCTCACCTAACACACATGTATTTAATGCTGTTAACAATGACTTGTGAACACCTACAACACTTGCCAAGCTCAAGACCAGTATACCCATCCTCTGTGCCTTGCCAAGAAGAATGGAATCCTCGACACTGATTTCCTTGCATGGACCCTTACCCAGTGCCTTGCCCTTCAGTGTACCCACATTTACACCTATGGATATGAGCAAACACAAATCTGGCACTTAAGCATTGCCCACCTGGGCACCGTCCGCCCGGACCCAGTGCCCTGTACTTCGGCACTCCTTCCTGACGCGGTCAGCATCTGACATACAAAGATGCTCACTTGCAACTAAAGCACTGGCTGCTTGCGAGCCACCTACCCAGCTCACCAGATGTCAGCCGCCTAAGCCCTTACCTAACACTCAGCGACCAGACATTCTGCCAGCCAAAAGAGGACCCGAGTATCTGCCCTCCACTAAAACACTGCCCAACTACCGGCATGCGACTCTGACATTCCTATGCTCACCCCCTGACTCATAACAAAAAAGTATTAATCTTTACGGCTCTCCCCACATCACCACTCCCCCTCTCACGCTTTTTCTACCCCGCCTCCACCTGAAAGCCTCTACTACCACAACTCCTGTTGTGTCTGGTTGCCACCTGGGCCGGAGCTACTGCCTGCCGATCCCATCTGGCCACACCCCTACAAACCTCAAGCCCTTTTCCTCTACCACGGATCCTATGTCCATCAGCATGGAACCCCTCGCCACTGTTAGAACTCGCCACCGGATTGCAAGGACGGTAGGAGCACGAACAGCAGAAAACTCTGGAAGTCGCTGTAGAATTCTTCCCATAATTGTAACCCTCTGCTGTGCAATGTTTACAGACAGAAGGATCAAATAGTTGGAAGAGGAGACACACACCCGTGGACACTAACTGGGAATAATAGAGAAAAAACCAAGGTCAGTACTGTGAAATCTCGTACGACAAAAAGTAACAGAATACCAACTACACCAACCTGAACGGTGGTAGTCAGCGCAGATATACAGACGGGTAGCGGAGGTTTTCTCAGTAGAGCCTGGGAATTTCTAAGCAAGTAAGCACAAGAACAAAACAAGAGTCTATTGAGAAATCTATGCGTAAGAATTCTTTAGTGTACAATATACATGGAAGGGGTAATGGTTCTTACCATTAGGTGTTTTCGTAGTCTGTCTGTCATCCCAGTTCTAAGTTCCCAAAGTCCAAGGTCCAAGATTCTACCCCGACGAAACGAGGACGCCTGAGAGTTCCAACAATCCAAATGCCCAAGGACTACCCTGACGGCACGAGGACGCCTAGAAGAAAAAGAGTCTCTAGTCTCTAATATCCGATGCGGTGGAGGTTGAGGCGTTTTCCTACGAACTGTTTCAAGAGTCCAAAGAAGGTAGGTCTCTGTGCAGACAAGATGGTCAGACTCACCAGGTAGGGGCAGTCCGGTATGCAGAAATGGGTTGGCAACGTGCAGGCAATGGAAAGCAGAATCACAAGGCAGAGGCAATCCGGTATGCAGAAATGGGTTGGCAATGTGCAGGCAATGGAAAGCAGAATCACAAGGCAAAGGCAATCTGGTATGCAGAAATGGGGAAACAAAACAGGAAGACAAGGGGCAAGGGACCAGGTATATCCAAAAGGCAAAATACAGGTCAAAGATACGAGGAATCTAAGAATTACGAAGCGGTTCCAAACACTTCAATCAGAAGCGCTGTGCAGCAGTCTGGGGGCCGGCTTTATCCTATGCGTGTCACGTGCCCCTAGTCACGTGACCGGCTGACGGCAGCGTGTCTGCGCCTGAAGCATCCTCCTCGTTGCCAGGGCAACCGGTAACGAGCGAGAAACGGAGCTCGATGTTGTAATTTATGGTGACGTCTGCAACGTGCAAAACGAACATCCAAGGATTTCTTTTTGGGTGTAAAACGTGCCGGTAAGTTTCTTTCCATAGGTACTTTAACCCCGAATTGCGTAGAACAGCGATTCCTAACAGCCACAAACAAAATAACAAGCTTCCTAGCTTGCACTGGCACAGCTAGACTACAGTGATTCCGTTCCCGCACCCACACCATTAATAACCTACCATATTCCATCACTCAAAGAAACAAACGACTACACTCCCAAACTACCCAGGTGAGTTAAGCACCAACCCACCTTCCAATGGAGACACGAACTACCCAGGTGCATCCACCTACACCCCCCTCTCATTCCCTACAGCCACTAAACCTGATCACCTCACTTTCACCCTTACCAACGCACACTCACTCTGTGCCCATGCCCTATATATACATGACCTCATATTGGATAAGGACCTAGAACTGCTCGCCATGACCGAAACCTGGTTGCATGAGGCAACAGGTCCCACTATACCTCTCGCCATTCGCAATGGCTACTCCCTTCTCAGATCAGAGAGACACACTAATCCGGGCAGATTTGGTATTGAAAAACGCACCGCGGAAGACCAAGCTGTTGGAGGACTGTAAGCATGACTTTTTGTAGTTTATGGAGAAGTGTATTTCTGGTTTGCTGAATCATCCAAATCGCTTCCTGCTTTGTCTTTGCTCTCACTAGTCAATCGTCTAAATATGAATAAACATGTAATCCTTTTCTTCTCAGGTATACTGCCACTGGGGCCAGACACTTTGAGAACATCCTCAGCGCCGCTCTAAGTCCGAAGGGGAGGACTTTGCACTGATAATGCCTTTGTCTTACCTTGAACCTCAGAAACATTCTGTGTGTCTTGTGGATTGGTACATGAAGGTAGGCATGTTTGTGTTCTAGCAAGGCTAGGAAGTCGCCTTTTTGCACTGCTTTGATGACGTCTGCCAGGGATATCATTTTGAACTTTTGTGTTTTCATGAATTATGTGAGACTGGAAGGTCCAAAATGGGCCGCCATGTTTTGTTAGGCTTTCTCACTACGAAGAACCGGGAATACGTTCCTTTCCCTTCTTGTTTTAGAGGCACCTTCTGAATTGCCTGCTTTCTCAGCATTTCGATAACTTCCTGTCTGAGGACACTGAGATGCATCTGTGGTGACTGCCCCGGAGGGGAGGGTGGCGGAATGTATTTGAAGTCTAGTGTATGCCCTTTTTGAATGCTGTCCAAAACCCATTTGTCTGATGTTATTGTGTTCCATTGATGACGATAGTGTCTTAGATTGCATCCTACTTGCTGTTGCGGGTGTATGGAGGCCAGCGGAGAGCTTTTGCTGTCTGCTCCTTTGTGAAGGATCAGCAGTGCGTTGCCTTGCCTGCGGTTTGTATTCTTTGCTCTTGTATTGGTATGTTTGCTTATACCCTTGGGTACAGTAAGACCCTCGTTGGTAATGTCATCCGCCTCTGGATTCGGAAGATGAACGTCCCGCTGCACCCCGAAAGGGCCTAAAAGAGCATCTTGTCTGCAACAATGTGAGAGATTTTGCTGTATCTGTATCCATCTTTATGACATTTAAGGCTACATCAATCTTGGGCACGAAGAGTTGATGATCTGATTAACGATCTGATTATTTGGTCACATATCGAGCTTATAATGTTATGACCACACTGCGACCCGCATGTCTATCTGTAATCCATGCCATAGGACGCAATAACTTTTAGACTCTTAATACGGATTAGACTCTCCCTCTGTTCGCCATCTGCCACTGTTTACTGCCGCATGCACCAAATCCACACACCTTAGTCCACATATACCCTACTGTTGATTGTGCATTGCCCTAGCTAAAAGCGAACCTGCCAATTGTTGATTTGTTGATTTTGCATTGCCCTAGCTAAAATCGAACCTGCCTATTGTTGATTTTGCATTGCCCTAGCTAAAATCGAACCTGCCTATTGTTGGTTTTGCATTGCCCTAGCTAAAATTTGAACCTGCCCATAGCTACGAAGCATATCCCCTAGGTGTCCATCCACCATGCTCCTTAGGGCGATCTTCCTTATACTGCTCCATTCTCTGCCCTTGAAGCAACAATCTTCATTCAGCCACACACGCATCGGATACGGCCGACTCACTCTCAGCCATCTGACACTTTGTCACTCCCTAGTCCGTTCCCACAAACATTGCGTATGGCGACCTCCACAATGGACCCTATGACACCCACCATAGGCCTCCAACACCTCAATACCGACATCAACCCCTACCTTAACGACCCAGCCCTCTGGTTGGAACACTTCGCTAGGAAGCCTACTCCGAACCAACCGTGCCCCTTATCTCTTAGAAATAAAAGATTAGGCATCAGATTCTGCATACGCCCTTCCCGCAGTAACCTCCCTAAGCAAACACGACACTCACTCCTTCGCCCACCCACTGCACTTAACAACAGCAAACCCCCCTCTACAGAGGTGATACTGCCTGTCATCAAAGGCGCCCTTATCAACGCTAGATCCCTCCCAGCGCACGCCTTAGACATAGCTGACCTTATAACATCGTCAGATCTTGATTTCATTGCCATAGCCGAAACCTGGCTACACGCCGCATCCGGCCCTTCACTGTCCCTTGCCATACCACCTGGCTTTAGCATAATGAGATGTGACCGCACCTCTGCTTCCCACTCTAGAGGTGGCGGCCTAGCCATCATCTATAAAATCACTCTGGACATAAGAGTAATGACCAACACCAAACTCGGCTCGGCGACCCTAAAGATCCTATTGCACTCGATCTGGAAAACGCCATTTCTAACTCTGGCTTCACCTTGCACATCCAAGAGCCCACACATTCTAAAGGCAGGACCCTGGACTGGCTGGCCAGCTCTAATTGCAATATCAATGTCCTGGCCATTACCCCCTGCCTCTGGTCTGACCACCACATTATCACCTTTAATATTGAAGCCGCCCCCCCGTATCCCAACCGTGATAGCGCCCGCTCTCCCGACCAGAAACAAAAAGGACATAACCAAAGAGAAACTCCTCCCTTTACTACTCCCTACACTTAAAGCGGCCACTGACTCTTGTAACGACCCTACCGCCTTAGCTGACATCTAGAACTGCAGCATGCTGACAGCCATAGATTCTATAGCCCCCATCAAATTGAGGAAGGCCAAACCACGAGCACACTTGAACTCTTGGTTCACCCCACAGCTAAGAGTACTCTGCAAAACCAAACGCTGTGCCGAAAACCGTTGGAAAAGCCACCCTTCTGATGCGCATAAAGATGGCTTTTTCCTGGCCTCGCTCACCTATAAAGCAGTCATTATAGAGGCGAAAAAAGAATCCCTTAATAATCGCATCCTACATGCTGACTCCAACTCTAAGGAACTATTTAAGATCTTAAAAGAGCTTGAAACCCCCGTTATCCCCCTGACACCTGCATTAAAGATAGCAAATGGTGTGCTAACATTCAGGCAGCGTTACTGAATAAAATCTCCATGCTTCAATCTAAAATCACAGCCAAACAAGAAATCTGGACAATCGCCCTCCTACCATGGCCCTCTCCCCTGACTTGCCCAACTGCAAACGATTTGCCTTCTCACTGCTCACCACTGCGGAGGTAGAAAACATTATTCTGAGGATCAAACCATCCAACTGCCAGGGTGATCCCTGTCCTGCCCTAATTATTAAGGAATCTGCCCACGATCTGGCCCCATTTATCACATCCTTCATTAACGCCTCCTTTAAAACAGGAACCGTCCCCGACAACCTTAAGGATGCATGGGTGATCCCCTTGCTCAAAAAAACCTCCCTCGACCCTAGCATACCTACTCACTACCGACCCATTACTACTGTCCCGTTCCTGTTAAAAATCCTAGCCCGTGCAGCATACCTGCAAATCCAAGAAAAATTGGAAGGTAATAATCTTCTAGGTCTTAGACAATCTGGTTTCCGCCCTAGACACGGAACAGAGACAGCTCTACTAGACTTAAAAACCCAAATTGAAGTGCTAAAGGACAACGGCAAACTTGCCTTGCTACTACTACTCGACCTTTCTGCGGCCATCGATTTGGTCAATCACCAAATCTTATGCAAGCATCTTCACTTGGCCGCCCATTTCTCACCATCAGCCATGGCCTGGATCAAATCATTCTTGAGCAATAGATCTATGCGGGTCCTCTCTCAATCTGCAGCTACAGATCCTTCCCCTATTCACTGTGGCGTCCCCCAGGGCTCTTGTGTGTAGCCAACGCTCTATAATGTCGTTACAAAGCTACTCTTTGATGTACTTGACTATCTGGGTGTCTCCTATACAAATTACGCTGACGACACCCAGATACTCATTCCCATCACTGATGACTACCTGGCTGACACTATAGCCCTGAACGATGTCTACCTGGTCATCCAAGCTTGGATGGCACAACACCAGTTATGCCTTAACGATGACAAGACTGAGCTCCTCATCTTGGGCACTACGCAACGCCTCAGTAAACTTGAGCCATCTTACCAATCGTTTATCATCGATGGCAACAGCATCCAAGTTTTGAAAGACAACAAACTCTAGGCGTCTATCTTGACGCCACCCTATCCCTATCTCGACAAACAAATGCAGTCAGATCCTCCTCAGCATACACCTGCAAACCTATTGCAGCTTGCAGACCATTTCTGACCACCCCTAACACAGTCACACTGGCCAGAACTCTCATCATGGCCAGAATTGACTATGGGAGCACCCTCTACCTTGGAACTAGCCAAGAGGATCTGAACAAACTGCAAATCACCCAGAATAACACCATTAGAGCAGCCCTAAACATCCCGCGAAACCACCACATCTCTGAATCGAGGTCCAACCTACACTGGCTACCGGTCAAACAGAGAATTTCACTGAAAGTTTTAGGCCTTACCCACAAATGCCTAGCCAAACAAGCCCCACCGTACATCTGCAGCCGGTTCTCTCGCCACGCACCCACCCGCCCGCAGTGAACGGCCCAAACCCACTGTCTAACCATTCCTAGGTTCAAACTACAAAAAGCGGGTGGATCTAGCTTCCCCGTCCTATTATCCAAGCTTTGGAACGCCCTCCCCCTCACCATCAGATCTGAAGAATGCTTTAGTGCCTTCAAATCCAAAATCAAATCCTGGCTCTTCAACCAGCCTTGAGCTCTGGACCTCTTATATTCCTAGGAGCCTGCCCCATTCTGTAAATATATATATTGTTGTATGCCCTGAATAGTGTGCACTGTCTAATGTTTATTGTTTTGAATATATGTAACTGTCTGCTTATGCAACCTTGTCTAAATTTTGCGCCCTGATGCCTCCGGGCCTGAAGGTGCGCGTTACAAATAAAACAAATACAAAATACAAATATATAAACCTGACTGAGGGATGTCCACAATGAGGGGTTGACCCTAGTGAAACCAACTGAGGGAGGTCCACGTTGCAACGAGGATCGGAGCGCGGTTGAGGGGGACCCAAGGGTAAAAAGAAATCGCCCAAAGTGAAGGTTTATTGAAGATAATTGTTTTTTGTGTTGTTTATGTTTTTTTATGTTATTTTTTGTATAGGCCCTTTCTATTTGATAAGACACCATTAGGACTGCCTAATTATGATTTGATGGTCGTAGCTTGCTCCCAGCTTAGATTTAGGTTTAGAATAGGTGTTTTTCTCACCCATTATATAGTTTAATAAACATGCTTGAACTGTGATCACTTGTGTCTGTCTTTACTGTTGCCACCATGAGTTTCTTCCAGTTGTGACGTCAGGCATTTTGGAGAATTATCTGGCGCTCTATACTTTTTTTCTAATCTCCCTTTGAGAGCCAGCTCAGAAAAGAGCTTCTTGAGCAGAAGCTGACCCTCCTCCCAGATGTGGCTTAGGATGGTTATTGATACCACCGACATGCAAATCTTCTGCACTAAATCGAAATGAAAACAATCTTTTTTCTGTTCTCTCGACACCAGCCTAAACACTTTTCACGCTTAAAACATCTTGGTGTGTAATTAACCCACCTCATCTGGCAGTAAAGTTCTGGATGGCTTACTGAGATGCTGATCCTGTGGATCATTAGCATCCCCCGCCCAATCATCCTGAGGCAGGGAACAAGTGGCAGTAGTGGAATGTGTGTCCACATCACCATCCATATCCGTGGTGTGTAGATCTCCATCCTCCTGCTCCCTCACTGGGGAGTGAGTCAGTGATTGTTGTGGTGTGTGAGAACATGGTATAATCAAGGGTTGCGACTCTAAAGGCAGATCCAAGGAGCTTCTTTCCCGTTGTGATTGTGAACGCCATTCCGGTGGATGCAAAGTGGACTGTGAAGACATCGGAGAGCACTTCCTTCGGGGTGATTTTGACTGTTGCCTTCTGGTTGACCTTGAGTGTTGCCTTAGCATCTCCCACAGAGATTGCAACGTTGCTCCTGAAGTAGCCTGTTTGGAAGGGGAGTGTGAACTGCTACCCTGCGGGGGGATCTTAACCAGTTGTGTTTATGCCCTGATTTAATGTGTGCTGTCCTTTATACGATAGATGCAGCGTTTCATTCAATGCCTGCAGAGCTTTCGACAGCCTCCTGTCCAGCTGGCTCACTAATGAGTGGATCAACACCAATACTTGCATAGATGGTAACATCTGCGTGTTTGCCTCTGTAGGTGGCGAAAGCCCAGGACGCGCACTTGGGAGTGGTGATCGTTTAGGTGGAGGTGACCTTGGTGGCGGCAGGTCTGAGCACTCGTCATCAGAAAACATTGGGGCAAACCTTTCCTCGAATTCAGAATCAATGTGGTGTTCCAATATTTGCTCGGGCAAAATAGATGGTACTGGAGACAGGGATGGACTTCTTTTCCATGGATGTTCTGTTGTCAACAGTATTTTAATTACTATTGGCTGATCCGTACATTTTGGCACCACTTGGTGGGCCTGCTCAAGTAGGCAAGCAACCTTTTCCTGCTTCAGTGATATGCTGGTAGACAGTGAGCTAGTAGAACTTACTGCAGGTTTATCCTCCATTCGCAGAATATCCTTTAACTTCACCAGCGGTTTTTATGCATATTTGGCCTCCATGGAAGGTGCCTTTGGCTTGTCTGTAGGCGACTATATCACCAATTGTCGAAGGAGGTATAGACTGTTTCCACGTCTTCGATGATGACATTTTCATCAACTGACCTTTCGTCGACGACACCAGTGTTTTCATCGGCGGTGCCGTTGACGGAGCAGCCATCGACAGGATTTTTGCCAGGGGGGTTGTCGTCATTGACAGTCCCATATTTGAAAAGGTTGTCGTCGACGTAGTCGTCCCTGTGGACGGAAGTCTTTCTTTTGCTGTTGGTGCATCAGTGACTTGTGAGGAAGGCTTAGGCATCTTTTTTAAAGCAATACCTTCTTCCCCTTTCACCAATGCCGACCGGCGGTGGGATTTGCCTGCCAAATCCAGCTTATGCATTTTTAGGCCTCTCGATCCAGAAAGCACCTTCTCCTCTGATTTAGCCCTTTTGTGGAGTGGGTGTCTGTCTGGGCCCTTGGTAGTTGGTTCAGATTTAGATGGAGGATATGTCCCTTCATTCAGATGCCTATTGCGGTCCCTTAACGTTTGGCCCTAAAAGTGTTACAAATATCACACTCCTCCTTTATATGGTTGGGGTAAAGACAGTAAATGCACTCAAGTGCTTGTCCCCATCACATACGTTTTTAAACCCACAGGTGGAACAGGGTTTAAAAAGGGATTTCTTGGATTTTGGCACTAGGTGGGGGGGGGGTGCCTGTCCCTAGACAGCAGATGGTGCAACACCTATCTAAGAGAGATAGGTCAAGAAACTGTCTCTGACTCTATACAAAAAGTACAGTTAATTGTAAATCAAACACACTCAATGTTGAAAAAACAGCCTAACAAAAGGGGCAACCATCGGTAGAGAAGGTGCCTACGAGAGGGTGATTAGATCTCATAGTCTAAGACCGATTTGCATCGGTTAGCATGTGGTAACTGGGGTCATTGGTATTTTTTATATATTTTAATTACCCTAATGGCTCCTCATTCTTTTCATGCTGGTGGTTGCCAAAATAGGAAAATAAAACAAAAAAGTATATCTAACATGTGGGTGTGGGGGCGTGGTCAGGCCCGGTCGCCGCGGGTGTCAGGGAGAGCAGCCGTGAGTAACGCTGCTGAGCCAGGGTGACTGGCTGTATGCGAAAGCATGGGGGGAAGGGAAAAAAAACACATAATGTGGGACAAATCGGTGGTGGTGGAGGTGACTAGTATCACACTTGGTGGCCGCGGGAGGGGAGAGGAAGGTTTGGGGGGAGGGGGAAAGGGCAAACATGTGTCTCTGGCCTGCGAGGTGAATGTTAATACCAAGGAATGGCCCAGAGATGGGGCAACAAAGTCAGCACATGGAGTTTGATGAGCAGGTGCAAACATATGGGATGTGTCATCCTAGATTGGGGCTGGCAATCAGATGCCAGCAGTCCCTGCTGGTGCCACATGTTTGTTTGGCCAGTGGTTGGTGGCAGAGTAGTTGCGGCGATGTCGGAGGCCGGCAGGCCTCAACAACCTAAACAAAGTCATGTGAAAAGGTGGGAAAAAGGGCGGAAGGATGCCTGGTGGCGGCTCCTTAGTGTTGCAGTACCGCCAGCTCCTGCCATTGTATAGCCTCGTTGAGGCCTTTTTTGCAGGTATATAAACGAAAAATCAATTTTTGTTCTTGTGTGAAGAGTAAATCATGGTAGTTCCTTCCGCGTTTTGGTTGCTTGAACTTTTACAAAATGGTCCATTTGGTGTCAGCACCACCACCAGCATGCAGAGAATGAAGGGCCATCAGGGTAGTTAAAATATATAAAAAAATCCCGATGACCCCAGTTACCACATGCTAACCGATGCAGTTTGGTTTTAGACTACGAGATTTAATCACCCTCTCGTAGGCACCTTCACTACCGAAGATTTCCCCTTTTGTTAGGCTGTTTTTTCAACATTGAGTGTGTTTGATTTACAATTAACTGTACTTTTTGTATCGAGTCTGGGACAGTTTCTTGACCATTCCCTCTTAGATAGGCACTGCACCATCCGCTGTCTAGGGACAGGCACCCCCCGTAGGGGCAGGGTGTTCTTCCTGAGGGCCAAAACAGCTCATTATCTTATGTTTTTATTTGGGACTACCCCAAGTTGCCACAATCACTCACTTTGACTTATTCCACAGATATATCTTTGTTCTACCAAGGAACCGTCCTTTTGGGTATCAGTACTGTTCTTTACGGTTAGGGAAGGCAGTAGTACTTCCGGCTTTTTCAGCCCAATAAACCCTGTTGTTATTTCTTGTGCTGTGAAGTTAGCCATTGTGTTGAGTCTAGGTGATCTCTGATGTTTGCCACTGCGCTCCAAAGTAAGCATTAGGTAAGAATTGGTGCAGTCACAATGTGTGAGAGTGCACAAGACTTATCTGCTTGGTATTAGGTAAGGTAACCCACCTTTTGGTATAGGTCTGTACTACACAAGATGGTAGTGTGACTGAGCAGCCAGGCCCATCTCAAGATGGGTAAATGTGAGCTGTAAAGCTGTACAGATGAAATAAGTCAATATAAGTAACTAAGTAACACTTACACTCTCAAGGTTTCAGTTATAAAACAACTGTATCCCAAGAAAGTGATCGAGAGAGCGTATCTCAAAGCCAGATCGAAAGAACGACTAAGTCTCATAGCAGGATCTGAGAGGAAGGACTCTATATAGACTGAAAAGGACAGTACTCGCTTCGAACTTTTAATACTCAAGCACCTGCGATTAGGCAAATTCTCAATAAATACTGGAAAATCCTCATGGTGGACCAAGATCTTCGCAGTAACTTAAAAACCAGCTCTCAGATAACTTTCAGAAGGAATCGATCTATAAAAGACTCTTTGGTTCAAAGTTATATGATTAAAGAAGAAGACACCAACAAGAAAATCTGGTTATCAAAAGAAGGGTTTCTTCAAATGCACTCGATGTAGCATCTGCAAATATGCTAAGAACTGTGGTTCCTTCAAACATCCCATTACAGGCCAAACTGTTTCGATATTGGACAAAATCACATGTGAAACTGAATATGTTGTTTATATTCTCACATGTTCCTGTCAAAAATGGTATATAGGCAGTACGAAATGCAAATTTAAGATTCGCATTCAACAGCACGTACGAGCCATCAACAGTGATGTTAACTACCAAATGGCCAAGCATTTTGCAGATTGCCACAAGAAAAACATGCAGAGCTTTGGTTTTTTTGAGATTCACAAAATTGACACAGGTCCCAGAGGTGGAAACAAAGAAAAACTTCTACGACAAAAAAAGACTAGGTACTTTTTGGATTTTGAAAGCAGATTTCCGAATGGGCACAATATAGACGAAGAACTGTACACATTTCTAGGACAATAAAGTCTATACTGCCTGAATCTTCTCCCCTCTTTTCAGTCAACAAACATATGAATTAAGATAGAATGTTATAACTTCCGCTATAATATGTCACTTTGTAATACTACTAAATGTGTTTTGTGTTAGGAGTCAAATTTGGACATTACTATTTTAATATTTTCACGTTTTTTTCCTGATTCTTTGGCGATTGTTTTTTCAGTTTTATATTTACACGTGTGATACTTGATATTTTTAACATGTGGTGCAGATATTTTGGGAACTGGTGGATTTTAAGGATCCCAAAGGAATGTAGTGGACAAAAATGGGTAAAGGTGCAATTTGGTACAGAATTGTATGATTAGGTTCCTGTCGTGGAAAACAGACTGGATGTAGTAGTTTAATGCACTCTGCAGTGGGCAAATGCAAAAATGATTTGATGGAATAAGTATGCAACTGATAACAATTGCTGCTATTGCACTATGAACTTTATGAACACGTATGCACTTTATGAGTTTAATGCAATTTTGCACAAACCAACTATGCTGCTAACTGAAAGTTTCAGTTGTGATACATTTTTAATGCTGACTGATATCGCTGCTATTGCATTGTGCACTTTATACAGTTTAGAGCATCAGGGACAGGAACACGATCACAATTGTTGCTTCTGTATGATGTGGTTGATAGATATGTTTGCACTTAAGGATTGTAAGGCATCTTTAAGAATAATACCATACTGCTAAATCAAAAAAGGCTTGGCGCTTTGGCGCTATTCGCACTATGTACTTTATGGAAGCATTATATAATATCATGCTGCGGAATTAGAAAAGGTTTGGCGCTTGTCGCCATTTGCATTATGCACCTTATGTATTTTGGAGTACTGAAGACAGTCACAATATCCGAGTGACTGCCATTGCAGCACATATTATTATTTTGCTACCGACATACCACAGGATTCCAATTTATTGTGTACAATAAGAATTGTGCTGCCGATTGTAAACCAATGATGGGATAATTGTACCTCTAACCAACATTGCCATTGGTTTAGTATGCATTTAATCAAATATAAAGGTCTTTGAAAAAGGTAATGCCATGTTGATAAATTAAGCTATTCGGCGTCAATCGCACATTGGGTTTGTGTGGCCCATAATCCTGTTAGTGCACTGCGCACCTGTTTAGCAGAACACTGTGTCAAAAACTTGAAAATGTCTATGTGACTGTTTACGATATTGCTGCAAGTCGGGCATCCATATGACATTAGATTCGAAAAGTCAGACACTGCGTGTTGGCAATGCATGGAGCCCCCTAAACAGATGATATTTGAGTACAATACAAAATGTTCAATGCATGAGGGGTACTGTTCATATGTCATGTCTTGTGTATAAAAGCAGCATGCAAGAGTTAAAAGTACTACCGTTGTCACACTGTAAGATGGCCACCATGCTTCTGCTAGACAAGATGTGCATTTGAAAAGGGAGTCCTTTCTCCATTTCGGTTAAATTAGTCTACAGTGTTTCCCGTATGCTCTGCACTAATGTTTTAAACCTCACTGGTGGTTGGGGGCTTACAGTTGTGAACAAGCGGCGAGATTTACCGCAAAACGCGTCAACGCCCTGAACGCACATTATTTTTGCACTATGGGAGTGCCATATTTTGATGGCCCGCAATTTTAATTTGTAAATTTTGCTTGCTGAGTTGTAAGGACCTAAATAAAGAAAACTTTTTTTCTACAAATTGACATTTTGGTATCCGGATGTTTCATTTACCAAAATGACTGTGAAGAATGCCACTCATTTTGCCTGATGTTAATCAGTGCCCCAAAGATATATATAAATATATATTTTGCCTGATGTTAATCAGTGCCCCAAAGATATATATATATATATATATATATATATTAAGCATGCTTTAAAAAGGCAATTGTTTGTAACAGTCGAGCACACGTTGGAATCACTTTGCAAAAGTCAAAGTTGGAGAATACTCTTTAGAAATGCTAATACATTTCTCCTGCACCCTGAAGTGACCTCAATAACAAGGATAGTATTGCATTTATCATAAACACCAATATACCTTGGTTTCAGGAAGGAAGGATTAGGGAAATAGAAAGGTTAGAACATACTTTCTTATAACAGGAAGACATTTTGAATCCTCTAATGAAACCTATGTTAGCCTTTCCCACCAGCAAAGGTCTTCAACAAATTACAACCTATGAAGGGGCAAGCAGATTAGCAGATTAGAAGAGTGCATTTAAGGAGCCAGGATAGCCAAACTCAATTGAACAAAGTCTATAGTTCTGATGCACTTCTTGGAAAAAGTCTTTCACAAAGTCAGATAGTTCAAAAAAGATCACTGAAGAAACACAAGCTGTTAGGCATGTGCAAGGGGAGTTGAACTCAACTCATAAAAGGTAAGCCAGTGCAATTCTCAAGTGAGAAAACATGATTTAGGGCAATACGGTAAGTACCCCAAAGTAGCTCTGGTTTGAAGAAAGGTGGTCCAGCTGCATTCTGTCTTGCTACAGCCAAGCAGACCCTTTTTCCTGGGGCTCAGTCGTGGGGACAAGAGGGAGGACGTCTGGTGGGCTCCTGCGGCAGTACGCAGCAAAGGACTTTGGCAGCTAAGGATCTTCTTTGATTCAGCAATACTTTGCAGTTTCAGCGCCTCGCAAACAGTGCTGATGAAGAACGAATATCCCTGGTTGGACTTTCCTTGCTCCCTCAGTCTGGACTCTGGATCGGGATTGTCTTTAGGAGGCACCTGGAGTTTTTTGCCAGATTCGTTCCCGCGGAAGACGTTGCACTCTGGTATGGACACTCAACAGCTGCCGTTGGGCTTCTGCAAGACTGGAGAGGCACAGTAAGTCGGGGACTGCGCCAAAGTGGAGTTTGTCACGGGGCTAGTTTGTCCCACCAGCCCAAGGGGAGAAGTCGTTCCATCCGGAGCTTCACTGTCGATGCAAAAAAGGGGTAAGCACAGAAGCAGGGCTTCACCGGGCACTTCGAGGTCCAGGAGGTTGCAGCGGACTTCTTTTCACGATTTCTTCTTTGGGTGTTTTTTCCAGTGGTCGACTCTGCCTGTAGTCCAAAGAACCTTGCCTTTTAAGCTTGTTCTCATTCATTCACAGCCCTAGGCTGTCAATCACAATGCAGGGTGGCTGTCTGTCCTGGACATCCAGCCAGCCAATCAGGACTGGTTTCTTTCAGGCACACCTAGAGACAAAGGATAGGGGAGTTTTGGGACACTCCCTCACTTCCTGTCCTTCCAGACACACTGGAGCCAGGGACGGGCTTCAGGGCTAAAGCCCACCAAAGGCTAAACAAACAGAGGGCACAAATCTGTCTCAATTTAAGAGTACAAGTCAAGAAAGACTGCACAAACAGAAAATGGGGAAAAAAGAGGACTGTGGCCATTTTGGCAAATGGACACACATGGGTGCTGTACTGCAGCTGAGGGTTCAGCCTGCGGTAAAAAAAACACACAGGTAGTAAAAAGTAAACCACTGCCACCAGCCATTTAAAGTAGTGAGGGTAACAAAAAATGTTACATGAGAAAGTAGTATAAGCGGCTACTAGGGAACCCCCCAGCATTCCACCTAAAATGGTGTGTGCTGGACCTACAAAGTAAAAAGGTAAGTAAGATCAATTTCACCTTACTATTCTTGGGAACAGTAGTTCACCCAAGAAAAGGTATTTAAACCTCAAGGGAAATGCAAGGGACTTCTCAGTAGTTCTAAGTGATCCGACCACGGCTGAATTTGCCGTGGCCGAAACGTTCGCATGAGAAAGATGCGAACTACCAAAAGTGTGCACCCTTCTCATGCGAACACACATAAATACTCAAACCCACACACACAACACACCCACAACACACCCCCCACCTACACCCTCAACACACTCACACCCACACCCCCAACATAAACAAACCCCACTTACCTTCTTCTTAACGCTAGGTCCAATGCTGCGCCAATTCCCTTTCACTTCCGTGATCGGGAACCAGCGCAGCAGGGTCCTTTTCATTTTTTTTAACAGAAGGCTGTGGGGGTGTCCCCGGCAACCCCTGCTCACTATACTAGAATGCTACCACCAAAGGATCGAACCTTTGGTGTTCGAACCTTTGGTGGTAGCATATTTAGACCTAATGGTTCATGCAAACCATTAGATTCGGTCAAAACGACCAATACCTTCTCAGTGACAGTGCTGTGTGTCACTATACAAAAAGCAGATGCCTATAGAGTTTGTCACACTCCAAAATACAGTGAAAACATGAAATTCTAGTCAGGGAAAACGCAAGAGGGAGGGAGTAAAAGGTCCCACTGACACAGGAATTAAAATGAAAAAGGTCTAAGTCAAGCAAAAGAGCTGGCGGTCTCTAAGTGGGAGGAAATTAGCACGGAAATGAAAATTCTCCCTAACACTCGTACCCCCCCAGACTAAGCCACAGGAGGATTTAATCCACACCTGGGTGAATCTCATGTTTCAAGTCGGTTAAACTGTTTGCTAAGTCCACTAGCAATCTTTTTGTAACCTTGGCTGTGATAGTTGTTAATATTAGTTATCATTTGCAAACTATATGACCTAAAAGTATTGCTACCACATTTCTTCTGTCTAATGTATAGGGGATCCGGTTTAACAGTCCCTCAGAAGTTGTGACAACTTCTGAACCTACAATAGGCTTTTTCAAGGTTTTTTAAAATAAAGAAATCCCTCCGACCTAGAGGGGTCTCCATGATTACTCACCACCTCTCTCACAGAAGCAGGTTGGGTCTTGGGTATCTCAGTTGGAGGGGTGGAGGCGAAGCATTGTATATGCTTCCACATCCTCTTCGATCTGGTTTTATCTTGGTTAGGGGTTTCCCTTCTAATACTAGGATTTACAAGGGGGCCTTCAGCAGAAGATCCTACAGTGTCAAGTGCCTTTGACTTATCTTTTCTAGGTTTCCAGCAGCTTTGATGGTTACCAGTCCTCAACTTGTCTATCCAGCCCTTCCTCAGAAGCAGTGTGGGTCAAAGACTTTACAATTGGAATTGAAATGGGGGAGAATGGTTTAGACTCCCATGTCCATAACATTCTAGTTTTAGATTTCCCTTTGTTAGAGGTTGCCCTACTAACATAAGGACTTACAGCAGGGTCCTCGGTAGAGGGCCTTACAGGCTTAGAGTTGTCTGTTAAGGCTGCCTCTCTGGCCAGTCTGGTTTGCTCTGTTTCTTTTTGCTGGGAGGCCTGTGGGTACTGGACACTACTTCAAGAGTTTTTAATTCATCCCCCAACAGGACCCTCCCAAGAACTTCATTCTGTACACCAACAGGGATCTTATCAGTCATGTTATTGCACTGTATGAGAGCTGGCAAAATAGGAACCATTTGGATAGGGCCTCCAGTAAGTTTAGTGGGATCTTTGGGTGCCTTAGCTACATCCTCAGGTTTGAAGAAATTTCATAAACCACTGTTCTACTTGCCCCAGTGTCTCTCATGGCAGGAGTCTCCGGACCATCTACAATGTCAAAGTCTTTTTAATACTCTTTGGTGTTATCTAAAATGGTGTTATAACAATCCACATTCTGTGGTTCCCACAGACCCAGGGACACTAAAGATACACTGGCTTGAACTCTAATGGGTTCTTCAGCCAGTAGGTGAAAGTATGCACTAGCCATTTGTGCTTCTCCCTCAGGGATGAAGGTTGAGGCAGTGTGGACCCCTGAAGGTTTACTCTTACATCTGGGATCAACTTTCACATGGTCTACAGACCCACATCCAAAACATTTACCAAATGCTCTTGAGAATGGGGGTTTCTGTTGACCTCCGTCTGGTTGGGTACCAGATGGTTCACCAGACCTAGCAGGTTTCCCATGGGATCTACCCTTCTGATATTTGTGGCCCTCTTCTGGGTGGTTGGAATTAAACATTTCTTTACCCTCATTCTTATGCAGTCTTCCCTCCTTCTACTTGAGAGTAGCTCTAAAATGCTTATGAGGGGCCCTGTTTGCTACCTATGAGTCAGCAGCTTGTGCTAGTTTCTTAGGATCAATTTCCATAGAGTTAGCCAAGTTCGGTCTCAGCTCAGGAGGGCAGGCATCAAAAATATCCTCAAGTAAAAAAAGGTTTCTCATTCCTTCAAAGGAGTTCACTCTGTAACCCTTAACCCAACCATCTACGTTTTTCAAACATTCACATACCCAGGTAGCCCAATGGGTACCATCAGTCTTATTGAGGGGACTAAATCTCTTAATGTACTGGGAAGGAGTCTTCCCAAAACTGGCTATTAATGCAAGCTTAACTAACTCATAGTCTTTTCTGTCATTGGCACTCAACTCCATAACAGCATCACAACCATTCAGCGGGGAGCCTAGACATGAGCCATGAAATCAAATCATTCCCCCTCTTATCTCTAGTAAACTATAGGTATATTCAAACATATTCAACCGATCCAACATATCAAGTTAGGATCATGTTAGGATCATACATACTTACAGCTTCTTTAGGCATGTGAGGCTTCTTGGGACTACTAGACCTAGAAGACCCTGAAAAGGAAGCAGACTCAAGGGACATCTTTTTTCATTTCCATTTAATCCTGCATTTCTCTTTCTCTGAGTTTCACCGCCTGATGTTTGCTTTCAGAATGTACTTCACATTTGAATTCAAGCTCTAATCTTAGTCTTTCAAGTGCTAAGTATTCCGGGATTAGATTTGGACCTTGTGTGGTTAGGATAGGAGTGTAAAGACTGGAGGGGAGGGGGGTCTGTACTTCTCTCTATATGGTAGAGGAGACGCACAGAGGACCTTAGCCAAGATTCTCTATTGTTGGTAGCAATGGACAAGCAATCAGGGCCTAGCTTCTCAGGAGGTGATGCAGGCTGGTTATTAAGTACAGTGTTGTCCCCAAGCACCCACAAAGGAATGTCCACACACTGTATTCATTAAAAAAAGTCTTTATATAATTAATGTTCACATTTATGTACAAAATCACGATAACTCACTTTGTTACCTACAATGGCAAATCTATACAGTTCTATGTGGTACCACAAAAACTATTGGATCTCTTTAAAGTGCATGAACTGTATGGTTAAATGTCACACAAATCAGTTCGGAAAGGAAACCAATAATAGATATCAGAGGAAAGCCGTTGGTTAGAACAATTGGCAGAATACTGGCCACGTTATCTAGACACAGTTCTATGTGGCGATCCCCCCCCATTTGGGCAACCTGTAGAATAAAGATATATCACAAGCCCAGTTCATATATTGTTCACAAAAGTCTTTCCAATAGTTCCACAAACCCAAAGTACCTGGTGGTGTAGAGTTCCTCGTCGGGAAATCAACGGCCCTTCTTGAGTGCACTCCCTTTAAGGCAGGAGCGGCGGGTCGTCGAACGTCCGGCGATGAACAGGGTGAACTACGGCGGTGAAGTTGCAGCTTTGTTCCTAGCGGTGCTTGTCGACGACATAGCGTACATGTCCTGCAAGGAAGAGGCGTGTGGAGCACCTCAATGTCGCTAGTTCAGGACCGCAAAGAGTTTGAAGAACTGTAGCCCAGCAAAGGCATTGAGTCGTCCGGCGTCTATGTGGTCTTTAGTTGGCGGGAAACCCACCGGCGGATGCTCCTCGGCGCATCGACGGCCTCGACTCTCTCTGGCGGGACGAAAGTGGTCGACGATGCAGACAAGAGCGCTCTTGAATCAGGCAACAGGAGCAATGCGGCACCAGTCGCCGACGGCGGTTGGCGACGATGACGGACAACAGTCCGGGCGTTTCTCCTTGGGATTCCGCTGCAGTCCCCGTCCTCCCGTCGGCAGCCTTTCGTAGGTCTGTCTATCAGGGAGCTTTGGCAAAGATCAACTGGTGCACGATGGTCCCTCGTAGCTCGTGGAGAGGTCTCCTTACCAAGTCCTCTCTTGGATCAGTTCTTGGAGACACAACCGCTTTCAGATCGGCAAAGGAGAGCAACAGCAATTCTTCTCTTGCAGCAGGGCTTCAAGGTCAAGCTTCAGTTTCAACTCCAGTTTCTCTTCAGTTTCTGAACAATTTCTAGCAGTGAGAGGTCCCCACATATACTGTCGATCTCCCATTCATTCTGCTGGGTCACACTCAGGCAACCAATCACTCAGAAGTGCATTCAGTAGTCAGTCAACCAATCAGGCGCACGGTACAGTCAGGACATTCTTCTCCATCCAGACACTCACAACACACAATGTGGATTCGGACAAGTACCACGCCATTCAACACTACACACTGCATAGATACCGGTTTCGGGCAGGGCTGTCTCAGTCATTGTGTCAAACACCAGATACCAGACATCCACAACAAAAGTGTATATTTGTCACACACTCCATTCACCCAGGTCCCACCCACAGGTGTACCCACTACATACTGTCGTTGGGAAGGCTCCAGCCAATTTGTTCGGCACTTCCCCCACACTACCATTTATGGAACTTCCACCCAACAGCCAATCAGGGGCAAGGGACAGAGTCAGGGCTTCCCGGGACTTCGGTAAAACCAATGTAACAGGCAATGGAAGGAAAAAGGCCACAGGAGCGATCTTGTTTCCATCAGGAATCTACCAGTTCCAATGACAGGGCCTGGGCATCCCAAAATAGAGGACGCTCAGGGCACCAGTAATTTCAGCACGGAGCTGCCACCAGCCCGTACCCTGCTCTGTGGGCCACACACAGGTGCCCAAAAACATACACTAGGGGCACAGGGTTGTACCCCCACCCATGGGTGCCATAAGGGTATCCCATGGGTCTGTACACCAAACCAAAAGAGAGCTGCACCGCCAGGAGTCCCACATGAACTCCTCCATGGAAAACACAACAGAACACACGATAAAAAGCAGTAAAGGACAAGACTACGGAGGCCCTGTCCCTCTGATGCATTTCCAGCATCACAATGAGGCATAAGGGCGGGTTGTGGAACAGGGTTTCTCACTTCCTGAGATTCCTCTCCTCCTTCTTACTCTTCTTGCAGATTGGAGTTTAACTCTAAACTGGCATCCTCATCATTCTATTCTATATCATTTTGGTTAGTAGGCGATACAGGCGTACTTCCCATACTTTGGTGACTTAACCTTGTAAGAACTTCACTTTTTCTTCCTTTCAGAGGCAGACCCCTTGCTTTACATACATCTTTCAATTGACATAGTCAATTTAATTAGGGCTGGCTCATTAAAGTTATTCATACTAGACATTGTTACAAGTCGCTTTTCTTTTTGGTGGACCTTAGCCTTGTGGCTGGTTCAATTGGGCACAAGTACAACCAATAGTCACTGTAACCACTCTACACAAATCCCACCGCCTGCCACCAGTGTTAGGTAAGAATTGGTGAAGTCGCACTGTGAGACTACACAAGACTTGGTATTAGGTAACCCACCTTTTGGTATAGGTCTGTACTACACAAATTGGTATTGTGACTGAGCAGCCAGGCCCATCCCAAGAGGAGTCAATGTGAGCTGTAGAGCTGTGCAGATGAAATCAGTCAATGCAAGTAACCAAGTAACACTTACACTTTCATGGTTTCAATTATAAATATATGGGATACATTACTCACCGTAATCGTATTTCTGATGCTTGTATCTACTTAGATTCACATGCTGTGCATAGGCCGACATCTAGTGGAAGCTGCAGAGTATTACAGTTTGTTTTTCGAAATTCAAAAATGGGCGTCGACACAGGGCGTGCCAGTAATACTATCCCTAGTGTGACGTCCACTGTACCCAAGATCCCTCACGAGTCTAGGATCCTCAGATTGTATTTTTTCTGTCATGAGGTAGCATGAGGAGTAGCGTGAGTACAGATAATCCAAGCAGATAGACAGAAAGGTAAGACTACAAGCAATCATGCGCCTTCTCTCGGAGGGGAGGAAGGGCGGGTCGCATGTGAATCTAAGCAGATACAAGCATCAGAAATACGATTACGGTGAGTAATGTATCCCTTCTGAGGCTTGTGGGATCTGCTGTGCATAGATTAGCGAGCAGTACCAGAAGAAGGAGGTGGGATGTGAGAAGGGTCATGAGCAAATAAGTGTCTTAGAACCGCTTGTCCCACTTGTGTATCTGCCTTGGAATGGGTGTCAATGTAGTAATGCTGAGTAAAAGTGTGAATAGAGCTCCAAGTAGCTGCTTTGCAAATGGTGTCAAGGGGAACATTTGCAATGAAAGCCAGAGTGGCCCCAATGCCTCTAGTAGAGTGGGCCCTTGGCGTAAAAGGCAGAGTCTTTTCAGAGAGTGAGTAACACAGCTGGATACAGTTAATAATCCACTTCGAGATGGCACCTTTAGAGACGCGATCCCCCTCTCTGCCTGTAGCTACGGAGACAAACAGTTGATCTGTTTTCCTTAGCGGTCTTGTTTTATTTACATAGTAGAGGACCGCCCTACGCGCATCTAGGGTGTGTAGTTTCACCTCAGCCGAGCTTTGCGGGTTCTGGAAGAAAGCCGGAAGCTCGATGGACTGGTTTACATGGAATTTTGATATAAATTTAGGTGAGAACCTAGGGTGTGTGCGTAAAACCAGTTTGTCTTTATGGATAGTAAAGAAGGGATCCTGCACTGACAGAGCCTGAATTTCACTGACCCTTCTTATAGAAGTAATAGCTACTAAGAAGGCCGTTTTATAAGTCAGGTGTTTGAGACTGCTTTTATGCATGGGTTTGAAAGGGGGGCCCATGAGCTTGGCTAGCACCACATTAAGGTCCCACCCTGGTGGTGGGTTTGAAATAGGAGGGTGAAGTCTCTTTACTCCTTCCATGAAGGCTTTAACTACTGGTACTTTCCACCACGACACCTTGCTATGGGAAGTGGTGTAAGCCGAGAGGGCTGCCAGGTGTACTTTCAGTGAGTTAAAAACCAAACCTGCATCTAGCAGGTGGAGCATGTATGTAACAATAGTGGAAGGAGTGCAATCAACCGGGTTGATTTGTCTACTCTGGCACCAGATAACGAACCTCTTCCACTTGTCAAAGTAACAGTGCCTTGTGTTTGGTTTCCTAGATTCCTTTAGGATGTCCATACACCTCTGTGGCAAATTCAGATGTCCAAACTCTATGACCTCAGGAGCCATGCTGCCAGGTTCATTGAGTTGGGTTGCTGGTGCACTGTTTGACCTTGGTGCTGGGACAGTAGGTTGTACCAGGCTCGAAGTTTGATGGGCTCGCACACCGCCATCCTGCGTAGGTGTGGGAACCACGGTTGTCTTGCCCACATGGGAGCAACTAGGACGAGCGTCATCGATTCCTTGTTCATCTTGTTCACCACTTTCCTGATGAGAGGAGTTGGTGGAAAAACATACGCAAACATCCCTGACCAGTTCATCCAAAGGGCGTTCCCCTGGGAGTCTGGTTGGGGGAACCTGGATGCAAATCCTGGGCATTGTCTGTTTTCGCTTGTGGCGAATAAGTCTATAGTGGGGAAACCCCACTGAGAGAAGAGATCTTCTACGACCTCTCTGTGAAGAACCCATTCGTGTTCCTCTGGGACGGAGTCTCTGCTCAGAGCATCCGCTAGGGAATTGAGCTCCCCTGGAACATGTTGTGATGACAGGAAGATGTTCCGTCTGAGTACCCATATCCAGATTTTCTGGGCAAGCTTGGACAGATTTGGCGAGCGAGTCCCTCCTTGCTTGTTCAGGTAGAACATGGCTGTAGTGCTGTCCGTCCGGATTTGCACTGACAGGTTTAGTAGATGGGGCTCGAACGCCTGAAGCGCTCTGAATACTGCCAGAAGCTCTAGCAGGTTGATGTGGTTCTTGGCCACTGAGTGAGACCAGAGACCCTGAGCTGTGTGGTGGAGATGGTGAGCTCCCCACCCCGTCAGACATGCATCTGTAGTGACTACTGCCTGTACTTCGGGATCGTAAAAGGGTTTCCCCTTTGCGAGATTCTCTCTTGTCCACCAGTGGAGGCTTTGTACCAGTGTTGGCGAAACGACCACTAGATCGTCCCACTGACCACTTGCCTGAGACCACTGTTTCGCCAACCATTCCTGCATGGGGCGCATGCGCAGGCGCGCGTGGGGGAGCAGGTAAATGCATGACGCCATCATGCCCAGTAAACGCATTGCTTTGCGTACCGTTATTTGTTGACCAGACTGATAATGCGGAATTTGCAGTAGTATATTCCGAATTCTTTCTTCTGAAGGAAAGGTCAACCCCTCCTGGGTATCCAGGATTGCTCCTATGAATTGTTTTGAGGTGCTTGGCACCAGGCTTGACTTCTTCTCGTTGATTGAGAAGCCTAATTCGTGGAGGAGGTCGATAGTCCTTTGAATGTTTGTCCTGCAAATTCCTGGGGTTTCCCCCGTTATGAGCCAGTAGTCCAGATAAGGGTACACTGGGATTGCCTCCCTGCGTAGGTGTGCAGCCACCACCGCCAGTACCTTGGTGAATACCCTTGGTGCTGAAGCTATCCCGAAGGGCAGTACCTTGAATTGGTAGTGGCGACTGTCCACCTTGAAGCGCAAGTACTTTCTGTGCGCTGGGAACATGGAAATATGAAAATAAGCATCTTTCATATCCAAGGTTGCCATGTAATCCCCCTTTTTTAGGAGGGGGATTACCTCTTGTAGCGTGGTCATACGAAATTTTTGGGGCTTAACATACTTGTTGGCAGGCCGTAAGTCCAATACTGGGCGCATTGTCAAGTCTTTCTTTGGCACAAGGAAGTAAGTTGAATAAATACCCTTGTTTACCTGGTGTCCCGGGACGAGTTCTATCGCGTCCTTTTGTAGAAGAATGGCGATCTCCTCGAGGAGAATCTTCTGATGTTCTAAGGAGTGTACTCTTTGTCGTGGAGGATGGTTCCGGGGACGCTGCAGTAGTTCTATACAGTACCCTGTGGATACTGTTGACAGCACCCATCTGTCTGATGTGATCCCTTCCCAAGCCTGGGTGAAGTTTGAAATGCGTCCCCCTACTGGGGTTGCGTGAGAAGGGACCCTGAACTGAGCGTCACTGCTTTGGTGGAGGCATGCCGCCTCCCTTGCTGGGGCTGCCTCTGCCTTTACCACGACCTCTCCTATTACCTCTGCCGTAACCCTGGGTAGACTGTTGGTTGTTGTTCCACTGTGTACCCTGCCCCTGGGAATAGTTAGATCCTCTCTGGGAATTTTGGCCGCGTGGGCGACGAAAATTACTATTCCCTCTCTGGTTAGGGGGTTTATTGGTCAAGGGATTTGAGTGTCTCGTATTCGTCCTTGGCATTTTTCAGTGCGTCTTCGACCGCCTTACCAAACAACAGATCGGCTTCCACCGGTTTGTCTAACAATGATGCCTGAGTTTCTGAATTAAAACCAGACTGCCGTAACCACGCATGTCTCTTGATAACAGTACCTTCTGCTATCAATCTGCCTGCGTTGTCCGCAGCGTCGAAGGTTGCTTTCAAAATGCAACCAGACACGGCTCTACCCTCTCCGGAAATCCGAGCTAATTGGCCCTTTAATGGTTCAGGAGCAGAGGCTATGAGAGCCGTGACTTCTTCCCACTGATGGCAGTTGTAGCTGGCCAACAGGGTGGTGGAGTTAGCAATCCTTGCTTGATAAGTGGACATTGAGGATACCTTCCTGCTGAAACCGTATAGTTTTTTGCTCTCCTTGTCGGGAGGAGCTTCTGACGAAGACAAGGGTGTTCCAGCCCTCTTACGAGTGTTGGTAACAACTAGGGAGTCTGGCTTCAGATGTCCTCTTATATAGAGAGGGTCAGACTGAGCTGCCCTGAAAAGTTTTTCAACCCTGGGATTGACTGCTCTCGTGAGGTTTGGGTTCACCAGAGACGGATCTATTCTCCGCTGAATGGATTTAAGGATAGGGATGGTCTGGGCAACCGGCCTCCTTTCTCCCACTAGCTCTTCTGCGAAGTCCCTTTCCTCCTGTACACCGTGGGTGTCAATGTGGAAATGTTCTGCTGCGCGAGCGAGAACCTCATTTATGAGGGGCTGGTTATCGACCGGGGAGTCGGTAACCGGGGCTTCGTTCTCTACCGGGGAATCTACTCTGTATGTTTCCGGGTCATCCTCTTCTTCTTCCTGGTCCTCATCATCCCCATAGTAGCCCGTCCCGGTTTGCTCTTCTATCATACCAAAATCTTGGTCTCCACAAAAGGAAGCCTCTCCTTGATACTGAGAGTATGGAGTTGCGTAAGGTTGTACCTCGAAGGGTTCCGACCTCATCGGGGTTTCAAACCGGGCCCTCTTACTCGGGGGGATAGGATGAGTAGAGCCTGAGGGTGTGGCCCCTTGTCGATCATACGAGAGGAAATGTTCTGGATTTTTATCATAAAAATCAGCCAACGAAGACATTCTTGACATGACCCTATCTAAGTCTTCACTGGACCATTTTTTGGAACTGGGAATGACTCTCTCAGCAAGTCTATGGGATTTATCCTGAGTAGCTTTGCTGGTTGTGGACCTATCAGCAGACCTGGACTTGTCTGTCTGTTTAGGGGGGTTGGAGTGTCTCACAGGTGTGGAGGAATGTACAGGTAGTTTCTTCTGCTGTTTTCCCCCCTCCCCGTGCGTAGAAAAATGTTTTCCCTGTCGCTTAGTGGCTCCGGAGTTTTTCGACGCCTGGCGTCGAGGATCGGGAGGGGTATCCCTGTCCTTTGAGCGTGGGGCCTCGCTGGCTTTAATTGCGGGCTCCGCCTCCTGGAGCGCGGCCTGGGGGTGGAAGTCGTCTTCGTCTTCCAACGATCGAACTTCTGTTAGCCTAGGGAGCGAGGCACTCTTGGCAAGAGTGGATGATTGCCTGGCGTCATGCGGCGATCTTGATCGAGAGCGCCCAGAGGACACCGAATCGGACCGTTCTGTCTGTGCCTCTTTCCGAGAACTCGACGTCGTCGAGTCTCGGTTGGACTTAGTGTGTTTAGTGTGTGTAGTCTGTGAAGCGCTTGCGTCGCCGGGGGTCTTCCCCATAGCCGCCTGTCATGATGCCTACCTCCAAGGAGCCAGGTCCAACCCAGCAACCCCAGAGGCAGGCATCATTCCCCCCAGGGAAGTGCCAGCGGGCCCAAGCTGGGGCCCTTTGGACACAGTCCTGGTGCCTTAGGCGCCAGGCTCATGTTGGACCCCTGTCCTGGCGCCTTAGACGCCAGGCTCATAAAGCTAGACATGTGTTCAAGTGTTTTAATGTGCACTTACCTGGGGCAGACCATGCTGCTACATCCAGGCCCTCTTGAGGCCTGAATGGAACTACTTTACCTGTGGGACTACTTTCCACCTGGGTGTGGTCGGGGAAGGATACATACCTGATCGGTGGAAGGATACATACCTGGAACTTCTTCCAAAGCTATTTAAACCACGCCCGATCAGCAACTCACGCTTCGCGGTGTTCTGCTCCTCGCAGCTGGACGCTCACCGTGTCAGCTCCGGCATCTGGACTTCAGCCACGCCTGTCAGCATCCTGGGTCGCCTGCAAAGGGAGATAAGAGAGAATTGGCGAGAAAGAAGACCTTACCTGCTAAAGCTGCATCACGGAGACATCACTCCGACGATCCTGAAAGGCAAGACATCATTTTAAAAGCATTTCGCTTCGATCGCTGCAGCGCTGCAT
The DNA here is from genome assembly GCF_040938575.1 of Ambystoma mexicanum. Classification (NCBI taxonomy): domain Eukaryota; kingdom Metazoa; phylum Chordata; class Amphibia; order Caudata; family Ambystomatidae; genus Ambystoma; species Ambystoma mexicanum. The sequence continues at coordinate 120,256,250 of NC_090923.1, forward strand.
TTCACTCACCTTTCCTGGGCGCCTCCATCTTCAGCAGCGATCATCCGGATCCGCACCCACTTCCCAGAGCCTAGAGAGAAAAAGACAAGAAAACAAGGTGAGAGAAGGAAGGGAATAGGAAAGGCTCAGTTTCCTTCTAAGACTTACCTGTTGGGTCATTCCCATTTTATTTCGGGTCCTGCCGCTTCCTGGCATTCCGGACCCCGGCCCCTATGGGGAAAAAAGACAAAGACATTGAATGAGCGAATGCAAAGACATTACCTGAACGCTCATCCAGAACTTACCTGTCATTTACTGGAACTGCACGTTTCACTTCGGGTCGGCGCCATATCTCCGGCATTCCGAACCCTAAGGGGAAAAAGACATAAGCATTAGCGCTTGCTGCAATAAGACTATGAACATTATTATTAAGCTTGAACTTTTGAACTTGCAACAGAACTCTTACAGCGCCTCACCTGAATAGTCAAGCTTATTTTGAACTCCCATCAAACCTCAATCCAGTGAAGTAACTGGGTTTCAACGCGCCCCTGCATCAGAAGCAGGATGGAGAACTCATCCTTCCAGACCCTAAGGTGAGACTTCACGGGGAATCGTGGAAGGGTATCGTGGAGGGCTGGAAGGGAGTGGGAGGCTTGAACATTATTCCGTCAGTAGGTAATACTCCCTTTTCACGCACAGGGGAATATTCCTGCGAGCCAGAAAAGCCAGAGTAGAGGGGCCCTTCCAGTCCATCTTCAGAGTCCTGCGCTTCACCACTGAAGAAGCATCAGCACTCGAAGCCAGACCTGCGCCTCCGTGGGAATCAGGTGAGCGTGACAGAACGCGAAGCCTACCCACAATTTCCCACCCGGGCGCTATGGAGACTTCCGAGACAGATCAGCTGGCCCAGCTTTTTGGGGAATTACGGGCAGAAGTGCACTCAGCCCGCCAGGAGACTAACGCTCTCAAAAGAGAACTGATCCTATCAAAGGAAAGAACAGATGACCTGGCCAAAAGGTTATTGCAGGCCCAGGCAGGGCACACTCCTTTACCTAATTCCGGAGGTACTTCCACATCAATGGGTCTGAATAACCCGGTACAAATCAATCTACCTGGACACATGCCTTTGGCCCCGCCTGAACGTTTTGCGGGGGATCCCAAGAAATATGCCGTCTTTATGAACAAATGTCGTTTACACTTTCTATGCAGACCCGGGGCCTTCCCTAACGACCAGACCAAGGTAGCCTTTATACTATCTTACCTCAGTGGCAGTGCTGCCGATTGGTCTATTCCATTGGTAAATCAGGATGATCCCATTCTCCAGGATTTTCAGGGCTTCCAGGCCAGCATGGAAAGATTGTTTGCTCGACACTCTCAAGGACAGGCCCTTGATAACAAACTGCTATCCTTACGACAAGGTAATCAGGATCTCCTGTCCTACGTTGCCACCTTTAATAGACTGGTTGTGGAAACTGGATGGCCAGAAAACAAAAGGATCACATTGTTTCATCGAGGCCTGCGCGGAGAGCTTAAGGATGTTCTAGCTCAGATTGTAAATCTACCCCAGGTCTGCGCAGACTACATAGACTTGGTGGTTCAACTTGATCACAGACTTCAAAATAGAAAAGCAGATCGGTTCAAGTACGAAACCCGAGTACCGATCAAAACCCACGCTAACTCCAAGAGTACCGACATATCCGAACCTATGCAAATCGGCGGTGTTAAAGGACCATTAACGCAGAAAGAACGAGAGAGAAGGCGGCAAATGCAACTTTGTCTGTATTGCGGGACTTCCGGTCACTTTCTTCGAAATTGTCCAGTCAAACCACCTAAGAAGGTGGTTGGAGCCACTGATAACGATTTATTGACACCTGATTCGGGAAACGACCTAGCCCGACAAGCGTAGGGGTCGCTTGCTGAGCTTGAAAACAAACTCTTTGACCTCGCATTTTGTCATGCCAATGGTGCTCGTGGACCAAAAACAGCCTCAGCAGTTGCATGCGATAAAATCGTACATCGAAAGCGGAGCTATTGGAAATTACATAGACCGTGAATTGGCTTCCAGGATTAAGCTCCCTCTCCGCCCGAAAGGAACCCAAGATGTCATTACTACAGTAGATGGAACCGAAATAGCCTCAGGGCCTGTAACGCATTCTACTGCTGAAGTGACACTGGTGGGTCAGGATGGACATCGGGAAGCAATCGTGTTTGATGTGATCAAGGCCCCATAATTTCAAGTAATTCTTGGAATTCCTTGGTTAGAAACACATAATCCCAGAATTGACTGGCGAGCAAAGAAGATAAGTTTTCCTGATTGTGAATCAACTTGTTATCCAAGAAATCCAGCTATGGGTCTAGCCTCAGCAACTTCCACCCCTGTACAGCTACCGTCAGAATACCAAGAATTCCAAGACGTTTTTCAGAAGGAACAGGCTAACACGTTACCTCCCCATCGGTCTTATGATTGCCAAATCGATCTGGTACCCAATGCTCAACTACCTTGTAGTAGGATTTATGCTTTTACGGAACCTGAGAACCTGCATTTGCGTCAGTATATAGATCAGTACCTAGCCAATGGTTTTATTTGCCCGTCTAAGTCTCCTGTCTCCTCAGCTCTGTTCTTCGTGCCGAAAAAAGAGGGCGACCTTAGAACATGTATAGACTATCGCGCCCTAAATCAAATAACGATTAAGAATCGTTATCCTCTGCCCCTGATCCCTGAGCTTATCGACCAGGTGAAAGACGCTTGTGTGTACACCAAGTTAGATCTCCGAGGAGCTTATCACCTGGTGCGTATAAAAGAAGGCGACGAATGGAACACTGCATTTCGCACCAAATTTGGGCTCTTCGAATATCAGGTGATGCCCTTCGGGTTGTGCAATGCACCTGCCGCCTTTCAGTACTTTATGAATGATGTTCTTCGGGAACTTATCGATGTCTCTGTCATTGGTTTATATTGACGACATCCTGGTGTACTCTTCTTCAGAATCCGATCACAGAAAACATGTTAGGGCAGTTCTTGAGAAATTGCGTCAGCACAGACTATTTGCAAAGCTCGAAAAATGCATTTTTCATACCACAGAAGTTGAGTTTCTCGGATTCATCCTGACACCTCAAGGAGTCCGAATGGACTCGCGAAAGGTGGATGCCATCCTCAAATGGCCATCTCCTAGCTCGGTGAAGGGAGTTCAGAGCATGCTCGGCTTCGCCAATTTTTATCGAAGATTCATCCCGGAATTTTCCCGAACAGTCCAACCCATCACAGCTCTCCTAAAGAAAAACAAACGCTTTGAATGGACTCTTGAAGCCGAACAAGCCTTTCAGGACCTGAAAACCAAATTCACCTCTGCACCTGTATTGAAGCACCCACACCCAGATCTCCCTTACATTGTGGAAACCGACGCATCCAGTTCGACCATGGGAGCTGTCCTGTCGCAAAGAGACCCAGAAACTAACCAGCTACACCCTGTGGCCTTTTGGTCCAGGAAATTTTCTCCTCCTGAAATCAACTACGCAATTACCGACAAAGAGTTACTGGCTATTAAATCTGCTTTCAAGGCTTGGCGTCACTACCTTCTCGGGGCAAGACACACCATCACCGTACTTACGGACCACAGAAATTTACAGTATTTAAAGACGGCTAAAGCTCAATCTTCACGACAACTCCGATGGGCTCTATTCTTTGCGGAATTTGATTTTGTAATTACCTATCGCCCTGGCTGCAAGAATGGTAAAGCGGACGCCTTATACGGATTGGCATGGAAGAACCCAATTCGAGTTTAGAACCTGTGCCAATCATACCTGAACAAAGAATCTTAGGCCTAACTTCATTGAAAACTATTGAGGACATCCAAACGCAAGTAAAACAACTTCTAGACTCTTCGGCCTTACTGGAATGGAGTCAAAAGGGTCCTCATTACACCGTTAAGGATGATTTACCCTACTTCCAGGAGCGGTTGTTTCTGCCAAGTAAAGAATTGCAAGAACTTGTTATTGCCCATCATCATGAATCATTAATGGAAGGACACCCTGGTATCGCTAAGACGGAGGAAAAAATCAAACGCCACTTCTGGTGGCCTTCTTGGAGAAAAGACAAAGTCTTTTGTTTTGTCTTGCGGAATTTGCGCCCAAAACAAGGGTCAAAAGAAAAGGCCAGCCGGCCTACTTCAACCCTTGGATATTCCACCGGCACCATGGCACACCTTGTCAATGGACTTTATAAATGATCTGCCTCCTAGTGCTGGTTACAACACTAGTTTTACAAAGGTAGCGGGCGCCCCTCTCTCGCAAGAACAGACATGATAACCTGTTCAGTGGTTATTAACCACTTGAGAGTTCGCAGCCACTGCTTTTACTCACTGTGCCTTTCACAGATGGGAAATATCCATTTGCATATCAGTCTTTGTCCTGCCCAGGGGCAGTCCAGCACCGAAATACAATGGCAATTCCAATCTGAACGAGAGTACCACCAGCAACCCCATACACGTGTTTCACCCTTGTTGGGGATCATCAGTGAGGTGAAGCTGATGCCTCTCTAAGCACAGTGAGAGGGAGACCACGTCTGGTTGCCCCCAGGAGACCTAGGGTTACCAATCCCAGGTTCCTTAACAAATAGTTTTACAAAGGTAGCGGGCGCCCCTCTCTCGCAAGAACAGACATGATAACCTGTTCAGTGGTTATTAACCACTTGAGAGTTCGCAGCCACTGCTTTTACTCACTGTGCCTTTCACAGATGGGAAATATCCATTTGCATATCAGTCTTTGTCCTGCCCAGGGGCAGTCCAGCACCGAAATACAATGGCAATTCCAATCTGAACGAGAGTACCACCAGCAACCCCATACACGTGTTTCACCCTTGTTGGGGATCATCAGTGAGGTGAAGCTGATGCCTCTCTAAGCACAGTGAGAGGGAGACCACGTCTGGTTGCCCCCAGGAGACCTAGGGTTACCAATCCCAGGTTCCTTAACAAATAGTTTTACAAAGGTAGCGGGCGCCCCTCTCTCGCAAGAACAGACATGATAACCTGTTCAGTGGTTATTAACCACTTGAGAGTTCGCAGCCACTGCTTTTACTCACTGTGCCTTTCACAGATGGGAAATATCCATTTGCATATCAGTCTTTGTCCTGCCCAGGGGCAGTCCAGCACCGAAATACAATGGCAATTCCAATCTGAACGAGAGTACCACCAGCAACCCCATACACGTGTTTCACCCTTGTTGGGGATCATCAGTGAGGTGAAGCTGATGCCTCTCTAAGCACAGTGAGAGGGAGACCACGTCTGGTTGCCCCCAGGAGACCTAGGGTTACCAATCCCAGGTTCCTTAACAAATAGTTTTACAAAGGTAGCGGGCGCCCCTCTCTCGCAAGAACAGACATGATAACCTGTTCAGTGGTTATTAACCACTTGAGAGTTCGCAGCCACTGCTTTTACTCACTGTGCCTTTCACAGATGGGAAATATCCATTTGCATATCAGTCTTTGTCCTGCCCAGGGGCAGTCCAGCACCGAAATACAATGGCAATTCCAATCTGAACGAGAGTACCACCAGCAACCCCATACACGTGTTTCACCCTTGTTGGGGATCATCAGTGAGGTGAAGCTGATGCCTCTCTAAGCACAGTGAGAGGGAGACCACGTCTGGTTGCCCCCAGGAGACCTAGGGTTACCAATCCCAGGTTCCTTAACAAATAGTTTTACAAAGGTAGCGGGCGCCCCTCTCTCGCAAGAACAGACATGATAACCTGTTCAGTGGTTATTAACCACTTGAGAGTTCGCAGCCACTGCTTTTACTCACTGTGCCTTTCACAGATGGGAAATATCCATTTGCATATCAGTCTTTGTCCTGCCCAGGGGCAGTCCAGCACCGAAATACAATGGCAATTCCAATCTGAACGAGAGTACCACCAGCAACCCCATACACGTGTTTCACCCTTGTTGGGGATCATCAGTGAGGTGAAGCTGATGCCTCTCTAAGCACAGTGAGAGGGAGACCACGTCTGGTTGCCCCCAGGAGACCTAGGGTTACCAATCCCAGGTTCCTTAACAAATAGTTTTACAAAGGTAGCGGGCGCCCCTCTCTCGCAAGAACAGACATGATAACCTGTTCAGTGGTTATTAACCACTTGAGAGTTCGCAGCCACTGCTTTTACTCACTGTGCCTTTCACAGATGGGAAATATCCATTTGCATATCAGTCTTTGTCCTGCCCAGGGGCAGTCCAGCACCGAAATACAATGGCAATTCCAATCTGAACGAGAGTACCACCAGCAACCCCATACACGTGTTTCACCCTTGTTGGGGATCATCAGTGAGGTGAAGCTGATGCCTCTCTAAGCACAGTGAGAGGGAGACCACGTCTGGTTGCCCCCAGGAGACCTAGGGTTACCAATCCCAGGTTCCTTAACAAATAGTTTTACAAAGGTAGCGGGCGCCCCTCTCTCGCAAGAACAGACATGATAACCTGTTCAGTGGTTATTAACCACTTGAGAGTTCGCAGCCACTGCTTTTACTCACTGTGCCTTTCACAGATGGGAAATATCCATTTGCAGGGACTGCCCCTGGGCAGGACAAAGACTGATATGCAAATGGATATTTCCCATCTGTGAAAGGCACAGTGAGTAAAAGCAGTGGCTGCGAACTCTCAAGTGGTTAATAACCACTGAACAGGTTATCATGTCTGTTCTTGCGAGAGAGGGGCGCCCGCTACCTTTGTAAAACTATTTGTTAAGGAACCTGGGATTGGTAACCCTAGGTCTCCTGGGGGCAACCAGACGTGGTCTCCCTCTCACTGTGCTTAGAGAGGCATCAGCTTCACCTCACTGATGATCCCCAACAAGGGTGAAACACGTGTATGGGGTTGCTGGTGGTACTCTCGTTCAGATTGGAATTGCCATTGTATTTCGGTGCTGGACTGCCCCTGGGCAGGACAAAGACTGATATGCAAATGGATATTTCCCATCTGTGAAAGGCACAGTGAGTAAAAGCAGTGGCTGCGAACTCTCAAGTGGTTAATAACCACTGAACAGGTTATCATGTCTGTTCTTGCGAGAGAGGGGCGCCCGCTACCTTTGTAAAACTATTTGTTAAGGAACCTGGGATTGGTAACCCTAGGTCTCCTGGGGGCAACCAGACGTGGTCTCCCTCTCACTGTGCTTAGAGAGGCATCAGCTTCACCTCACTGATGATCCCCAACAAGGGTGAAACACGTGTATGGGGTTGCTGGTGGTACTCTCGTTCAGATTGGAATTGCCATTGTATTTCGGTGCTGGACTGCCCCTGGGCAGGACAAAGACTGATATGCAAATGGATATTTCCCATCTGTGAAAGGCACAGTGAGTAAAAGCAGTGGCTGCGAACTCTCAAGTGGTTAATAACCACTGAACAGGTTATCATGTCTGTTCTTGCGAGAGAGGGGCGCCCGCTACCTTTGTAAAACTATTTGTTAAGGAACCTGGGATTGGTAACCCTAGGTCTCCTGGGGGCAACCAGACGTGGTCTCCCTCTCACTGTGCTTAGAGAGGCATCAGCTTCACCTCACTGATGATCCCCAACAAGGGTGAAACACGTGTATGGGGTTGCTGGTGGTACTCTCGTTCAGATTGGAATTGCCATTGTATTTCGGTGCTGGACTGCCCCTGGGCAGGACAAAGACTGATATGCAAATGGATATTTCCCATCTGTGAAAGGCACAGTGAGTAAAAGCAGTGGCTGCGAACTCTCAAGTGGTTAATAACCACTGAACAGGTTATCATGTCTGTTCTTGCGAGAGAGGGGCGCCCGCTACCTTTGTAAAACTATTTGTTAAGGAACCTGGGATTGGTAACCCTAGGTCTCCTGGGGGCAACCAGACGTGGTCTCCCTCTCACTGTGCTTAGAGAGGCATCAGCTTCACCTCACTGATGATCCCCAACAAGGGTGAAACACGTGTATGGGGTTGCTGGTGGTACTCTCGTTCAGATTGGAATTGCCATTGTATTTCGGTGCTGGACTGCCCCTGGGCAGGACAAAGACTGATATGCAAATGGATATTTCCCATCTGTGAAAGGCACAGTGAGTAAAAGCAGTGGCTGCGAACTCTCAAGTGGTTAATAACCACTGAACAGGTTATCATGTCTGTTCTTGCGAGAGAGGGGCGCCCGCTACCTTTGTAAAACTACCTGGTTACAACACTATCCTTGTAATTGTGGATCTATTCTCCAAAATGGCCCACTTTATCCCTTTAAAAGATTTGCCTTCAGCTTCCACCTTGGCCAAGGAATTTCTGGAGAATATAGTTCGCATACATGGTTTCCCTTCCATATTAGTCTCGGATCGTGGAAGTCAATTTATCTCCCATTTTTGGAAGAAGTGTTGCCAACTAGCACAAATAGATGTGCGGTTATCCACCAGCCACCACCCCCAGACCGACGGACAAACCGAGAGAACCAATCAGACTCTCAAGCAATATCTTCGGTGCATGTTACACCAATCCGAGTTAAATTGGAAAAACATCCTTTGGATCGCAGAATATGCATACAACAATTCAGTGCATTCTGGAACCGGACAAACTCCTTTTTATACTTTGTATGGTCACCATCCTCGGACCTCTGACCTAGATCCACCTCTGACCCTGGAAATGCCCGCAGTAAATCATCTGCATTCCACAATAACCCGAGCCTTCAAAGAAGCTGCAACTCATTTACAGCAAGCCAAGAAAAAGTATAAAGAAAACGCTGATTTGCACCGAAGTAAAACTCCTCCTTACCAAGTAGGAGACCAGGTATGGCTAGCAACGAAACATTTACCCCTCAAGGGCCCGCGAACCTTCAATCCCAGATTCATAGGACCTTATCCTATCAAGGCTTTAATCAATCCTGTGGCCTTTAAACTGGATTTACCGTCCAACATGCATATTCTTCCAGTTTTTCATGCATCACTTTTGAAGCCAGTACAACCAGGGACCCGACTGTCCAAGCCTCCAGACCCAGTTCAAATTGAAGGAGAATTGGAATTCGAAGTTAAAGACATTTTAGACTCCAAGGTGTTAAGGTCGAAACTCTTCTATCTTGTTGACTGGAAGGGATATGGACCTCAGGAGAGATCGTGGGAGCCTAGTAAGCATGTTCACGCACCTCGATTAATACAAAGGTTCCACCGGAGATTTCCGAACAAGCCAAAACCCCCGGAGGGAACAACCTTGGGAGGGGCCTTGAGGGGGGGTACTGTCATGATGCCTACCTCCAAGGAGCCAGGTCCAACCCAGCAACCCCAGAGGCAGGCATCATTCCCCCCAGGGAAGTGCCAGCGGGCCCAAGCTGGGGCCCTTTGGACACAGTCCTGGCGCCTTAGGCGCCAGGCTCATGTTGGACCCCTGTCCTGGCGCCTTAGGCGCCAGGCTCATAAAGCTAGACATGTGTTCAAGTGTTTTAATGTGCACTTACCTGGGGCAGACCATGCTGCTACATCCAGGCCCTCTTGAGGCCTGAATGGAACTACTTTACCTGTGGGACTACTTTCCACCTGGGTGTGGTCGGGGAAGGATACATACCTGATCGGTGGAAGGATACATACCTGGAACTTCTTCCAAAGCTATTTAAACCACGCCCGATCAGCAACTCACGCTTCGCGTTGTTCTGCTCCTCGCAGCTGGACTCTCACCGTGTCAGCTCCTGCATCTGGACTTCAGCCACGCCTGTCAGCATCCTGGGTCGCCTGCAAAGGGAGATAAGAGAGAATTGGCGAGAAAGAAGACCTTACCTGCTAAAGCTGCATCACGGAGACATCACTCCGACGATCCTGAAAGGGAAGACATCATTTCAAAAGCATTTTGCTTCGATCGCTGCAGCGCTGCATTTCACTCACCTTTCCTGGGCGCCTCCATCTTCAGCAGCGATCATCCGGATCCGCACCCACTTCCTAGAGCCTAGAGAGAAAAAGACAAGAAAACAAGGTGAGAGAAGGAAGGGAATAGGAAAGGCTCAGTTTCCTTCTAAGACTTACCTGTTGGGTCATTCCCATTTAATTTCGGGTCCTGCCGCTTCCTGGCATTCCGGACCCCGGCCCCTATGGGGAAAAAAGACAAAGACATTGAATGAGCGAATGCAAAGACATTACCTGAACGCTCATCCAGAACTTACCTGTCATTTACTGGAACTGCACGTTTCACTTCGGGTCGGCGCCATATCTCCGGCATTCCGAACCCCGGCCCCTAAGGGGAAAAAGACATAAGCATTAGCGCTTGCTGCAATAAGACTATGAACATTATTTTTAAGCTTGAACTTTTGAACTTGCAACAGAACTCTTACAGCGCCTCACCTGAATAGTCAAGCTTATTTTGAACTCCCATCAAACCTCAATCCAGTGAAGTAACTGGGTTTCAACGCGCCCCTGCATCAGAAGCAGGATGGAGAACTCATCCTTCCAGACCCTAAGGTGAGACTTCACGGGGAATCGTGGAAGGGTATCGTGGAGGGCTGGAAGGGAGTGGGAGGCTTGAGCATTATTCCGTCAGTAGGTAATACTCCCTTTTCACGCACAGGGGAATATTCCTGCGAGCCAGAAAAGCCAGAGTAGAGGGGCCCTTCCAGTCCATTTTCAGAGTCCTGCGCTTCACCACTGAAGAAGCATCAGCACTCGAAGCCAGACTTGCGCCTCCGTGGGAATCAGGTGAGCGTGACACCGTCCTGCCGGACGACCTTCCGAGGTCGGGGACCTGCGCTCGGCTGTCTTTCGACGCCGTAATGCCCTCACCGTCCGAAAGTACGGCGTCGCTGCCATCGCTGAAGGCGCCCTCCGCTGCCATGGCCGCCTGCCTGGCGTGGTGGGCCCAACGCTTCGTCGAACGGTCCTTAAGTGTCTTAGGTTTAAACCTACTACACGCTCTGCAGTTCGCTTCGGGGTGGTCCCTCGGCAAGCAGAGATTGCACGTGGCGTGCCTGCCGACCCAAGGGTATTTGCGGTTGCACTTGGGGCAGAATTGAAAAGGGGTACCCTCCATACGCACCTTGAGGCAGCGGGCTGTTAAGTGTAGGAAAGATATAAGGTGTACCTATATGCCAAGAGTGTAGAGTATGTACCACCCCCCACTCTCCCTACTTGCAGGGCCGAGGCCAGCGGCCTACCAGGCCCGGGCCGAGGCCAGCGGCCTTCCGAGGGCCCAAATCCGTCGTGCAGCAGCCGACGGTCGATTTCTTCTCCAGCCGGCGTCGAGTGTCGAAGTTCGACGTTGGAGTGGGGAAGGATGTCAATAGATTATTATTTTATAATTTTAGCAAAAGTATGGCTAAGGCCAGGGGACTCCGCAAGATGCTTCCGACCAGTATGGCGGAAAAAAACAATCTGAGGATCCTAGACGCGTGAGGGATCTTGGGTACAGTGGACGTCACACTAGGGATAGTATTACTGGCACGCCCTGTGTCGACGCCCATTTTCGAATTTCGAAAAACAAACTGTAATACTCCGCAGCTTCCACTAGATGTCGGCCTATGCGCAGCATGTGATCTAAGCAGATCCCACAAGCCTCAGAAATGTATTTATTTACACATCAAGTTTTAGTTAGGTTTTAGTTGGGCTTTCTTTAAAAAGGCAATTGTTTGTGACAGTGAAGCAAACTTCAATAACAATGATAGTATTGCATTTATCATAAACACCAATTTACATTTTAGACTCTTGGATTCAGGAAGGAAGGGTTAGGGAAATAGAAAGGTTAGAACATACTTTCTTATAACAGAAAGACTGTTTGAATCATCTAATGAAATCTAGGCAAGCCTTTTCCATCAGTAAAAGTGTTCAACAAATTACAACCTATGAATGGACAAGCACTGCCAAAGTCAATAGATTAGAAGGGTGCCTTTAAGGAGCCAGGACAGCCAAAGTCAATTGGATAAAGTCTATAGTTCTGATGCACTTCTTGGATGAAGTCTTTCACAAAGTCAGATGTTCAAAAAAGATCACTTAAGGAAAACAAGCTGTTAGGCCTGTTCAAGGGGAGTTGAAATCAACTCAGAAAAGGTAAGCCAATGAAATTCTCAAGTGAGAAAACATGACTTTGGGCAATAAGGTAAGTACCTCAAACCCCCAAAGTACCCCTGGCTTGAAGAAGGTGGTTCAGCTGGATTCCGTCTTTCTACAGCCACGCAGTCCCTTGATCCTGGGCCTCAGTCTTGGGGACAAGAGGGAGGACGTCTGGCAAAAGTCAATACAGTTGGTAATCTTTGGATATGCTAATAAATTTCTCCTACGGCCTGAAGTGACTTCAATAACAATGATGGTATTGCATTTATCTTAAACACCAATTTACATTTTAGACTCTTGAATTCAGGAAGGAAGGGTTAGGGAAATAGAAAGGTTAGACAGGCAGTACACAGGAAAGGACTTTGGCAGCTACGAATCTTCCTTGTTTCATCAGTTTTTCACTGTTTCAGAGCCTCGCAAACAGCACCTACTGTAGAACGAATGTCCCTGGTTGGTCTTTCGTTGCTCCCTAGGTCCTGGAATCTGATGAGGAATTTCCTGCTTCTAGAGTGTCCTTAGGAGCCTCCTGGAGCTTTTGACCGGATTCATTCCACGGAAGATGTTGCACTAGGTTATGGACACTCGACCGCTGGCATTGGGCTTCTACAAGACTGGAGAGGCACAGCAAGTTGGGGATTGCGCCAAAGTGGAGTTCGTCACAGGCTAGTAAGTCCCACCAGTCCAAGGGGAGAAGTCGTTCCGTCCGGAGCTTCTCTGTCGATGCGAAAAAGGTGGTAAGCACAGCAGCAGGGCTTCACCAGTCACTTCGAGATCCAGGAGGTTGCTGTGGGCTTCTATTCACAATTTCTTCATCAGATGTTTCTTCCAGTGGTCGACTCTGCATGTAGTCCAAAAATCTTGCCTTTCAAGCTCATTCTCATTCATTCACAGCCCTAGGCTGACAATCACACAGCAGGGTGGCTGTCCTTCCCGGACAGCCAGCTAGCCAATCAGGACTGGTTTCATTCAGGTACAACTAGAGACAGCGGACAGGGGAGTTTTGGGACCCTCCCTCACTTCCTGTCCTTCCAGACACACTTGAGCCAGGGACAGGACTGAAGCCAAAGGCAAAACACACAAAGGACTTAAACCGGTCTCAACATACAGAGTAAAAGCCAAGAAAGACCTCACAAATAGAAAATGGCGAAAAAAGAAGCCAGGGGCCATTTTGACAAAATGGACACCCATGGGTGCTGCACTGGTGCTGTACTGGGTTCAGCCTGGTAGTAAAAAGTAAACTACTGCCACCAGCCATTTAAAGTAGCGAGGGTAACAATAAATGTTACATGAGAAAGTAGAATAAGGGGCTACTAGGCAACCCCCGAGCACGCCACATTAGATGGTGTGTGCTGGAAGTAAAAAGGTAAGTAAGATCAATTTCACCTTACTATTCTTGGCAACAGTAGTTCACCCAAGAAAAGGTATTTAAACCTTAAGAGAAATCCAAGGGACTTCTCAGTGGCACTGCACTGAGGGTGTTGTGTGTCACTATGCAAAAAGCAGATGCCTATGGAGTTTGTCCAATGAAATCATGAAAGCCCTAATTCTAGTAAAAGAGCTGAGTGTCTCTAAGGTGGGAGGGAATTATCACAGAAATGAAAATTCTTCCAAACAGTAAGCCATTGTGTTAAATCCAGGTGATCTCTGAAGCTTGCCACTGCTTTAAATGTTGCTGGGCTCTAAAGTGTGTGCACGCCCTTAGGCTTCTGGGCATGTAGCACAGTTTTTAAGAATTTGTAATAAATAAATAACTACATTGTTTTGAATCCAGGAAATGTCTGAAGTTTGCCACTGCTTTAAAACGTGTTGCTCACTGAAGCTAGCCACTGTGTTCAATCCAGGTGCCCTCTGAAGTTAGCTACTACTCTAAGTCCTTCATCGCTCCGATGTTAGGCATTGTCTTGAATCGAGGAGATCTCTGAACTTTGCCATTGCTTTAAATATTGCTCCAGTCTAAAGCTAGCCATTGTGTTGAACCCAGGCACCATCTGAAGTGTTCCACTGCATTAACTTGTGCTGCGCCCTGAGGTTTGCAATTGTGTTTGTAACTGCTTTAAATATTGCTGCGCTTTAAAGATAGCCGTTGTGCTGAATCCAGTGCCCTCTTAAGTTTACCACTGCTTTAAATCTTCCTGTGCCCTGGGTTTGCAATTGTATGTGCCACTGTGATAGTGTTGTGTTCTGCTACATTTCACTTTCCTTCAACAGTGCTCTCTGGGTTGGAGTCATACTTCTCAACCTTGCAAGTGTTGTGCTCCACACACTGCATTTCCTTACCTCCATGGTAAGCCTGACCAATGTCTGTAGTTTTCCACACATGCATTCCATTGTGCCTAAGGATCCAATCTGATATCGCGATTATCAAACTATTACCTTTTGTATTCCAACACTCAGAACCTATAGTACCAATTCTGGAAACCTCAACCTGGCCTCTAATACAACTATTAGAATACTAGAGCTTACAAGCACTATGGAGTCCGGAAAATAAGTTGCAATGCCAAAAGGAGGTTTTGGCCGCTGTGAACGCAATACAACTACAAAACCCCAGAAACCTGAGGCTCCCATAAGACTCTGAGACTGGAATACAACCACTACAGAGAGACCTTCGCCACTGTGAAGCAGATAAATATACAGGACTCCACAAGGGAAGGCCAAATCGTTGGGAGAATAAAACCAATCCAAGTCACTCCTCAATACAAGGGAGCAGGAACCATAACACATCAAACTCTGAGATGGAAATACAACCACCACTGTGAGGCTTTCACCACTGTGAACTCCATGCAACTACAAAACTCCAGCGACCCTAAGCTCAAAAGCCCCATAAGACTCTGAGATAGAGATACACCACCACAAAGAGGCCTTTCACCACTGTGAACCCCATGAAACTACAAAGCTCAAGCGACCTGAGGCTCCAAAGCCCCACGAGACTCTGAGATAGAGATACAACCACCACAGTGTAAAGCAGATAAATATACAGGACAGCACAAGGGAAGATGAAACCATCGGGAGAATAAAATCAATCAAAGTCACTCATCAATTTAAGGGATCAGGAACCATAACACAGTAAGAACCTATAACTCAGTAATCCAGCTCTGGCAAAAATTCCAGTCAGGGAACAATTCCACCCTGGAATAGCTGTGCCCAGGAACAGCTTATTTCTGAGATAACGGCCTGAAACAGTTAAGCTCACAGGGAGCTCAGACCTTGGGACTGTTCAGACCCTGGGCAAGCTCACGCCCCTGGAATAGACCCCTACCCACGGATAGAGCCCAACCCCTGGGATAGACCCTACCCCCCCGGAGTTAGGCTCAACCACAGGAATAGACTGTGACCACCCAGGTTTTCCTCCTACCCCCAAGGTTAGCCCTTACTGCCATGATTAGTCCCTGAATGCCAGGGATAACCCCCGACCCGTGGGTTAGTTCCCAATCTTTGGGATTTACCCTCAACCTCTGCGATAGTCCCCGTCCCTAGGATATACCCCCCCCTGTCGGGATAGACCCAACCAGAAATGCTCCACACCAGGAAAGACTGACGCATAAGGAATGACCAAAATTGAATTGGAACAATCTCATAAAACCAAACCCAGGAACCAACCTATACCAAGAGATGGCACACCTATGCATCCAAGCAAACAAGCTTCTTCGCTAGCACAAGACTAAATTCACTCTACTTATCCCCCTACCTGTCAACTTACCACCCACACAGGCAACCATCTATCCTCAAAAACCATGCAAGGTGGATAACCAGAAACCCCTGGGAAATATGGGAATACACAGAAACAAAACCAAAAGAAACAACATCAACACGCCATTCATCACAATAAATTGGCAACACACACTGAATCATCAATGTGAGCAGGCAGACGACACTGAAGAAAACATCAATCAAAGACAAAACCTTGCTGAACTACTCAACAAAAAACAGAAACAACAGATCTTAATACACAAGCTGGTGGAATAATGGACCAATATCAACGCAATCTCCCAAATACAGAGCCAAAGACAAACCGAGGAAAACTAAAATATACATTGCTACCTAGTCAACGCCAGATTATAGAACAGTATACGAACTACTAAGCGATAGAGAGACACACGTCCTATTCCTCACTGAAACCTGGCTAACTCAAAACTACAGGCAATAGGGCACGTGTACCTACCCAACAACTTCAAACCTAAACAAACCAACAGACAAGGAAAAAGAGGAGGAGGTCTCAATGTAGCATCCAAGGACTAGCTAAAAATAACAACAGCACCACCACCAAACATCTCAAATTGCAAATCACCCCTCCTGCACCTAGCCTTAGATCACCAAACCAACCTAACGTTTCTACTTGTCTACAGGCCATTGACATACAACCCTACCGTCACAGACACCTTTGTTGACGCCATCAACAACATTGCCATCAAACATGATCACTTAATCACGCTAGGAGACTTCAACATCTAATTTCGAAGAAGAAAACATAAACTCAATCAAAACTCTAACTACTTAACTAGCAACAATGCAACAACTGGTGAAAGGAGCGACAAACACCACAAGCCACACACTAGATGCAGGCTTCTGCAACAAAAACCTGGTCACAACTCCACAGCCAATGCAAATCTTCTGGAGCAACCAACTCATGATACCCTTTGTGATCCATGTGCCAACATGGATACTTACTAGCCTCCCAAAGAATACTCCATTTCTGAAACAAAACTGGAAATCCATAAACAGTGTACACCTAAACGGGAGACTGAAAGCCACAAAACCTCCAATCACCGTTCTAGACTCAGCCAGCATAGAAGAACAGACACAATGAAGATCGCAAAAACATTGGATGACATTGCAGCAGAAAAACCATTCACCCCTCTCTAAAGGAAACAATGATAAAATGGTTCACAACTCACCTCAAAGCACAGAAAAAAACTAACAGAAAACTGGAGTAGGAATGGAGGAAAAACTAAGTCCAACAGAAACAAAATGCATACCAAATAATAAATTACTCACTGTAGTGACTAACGTACTCCTAGTCCATAGTCCCCTTCCACCATACTGTATAGGCGTCCCTCGCTAGGGACGGGAGACGGAACCTTTTTCAACAGAAAAAAATCGTCTTCCCCTTTAAAATTTAGATGCGCGCGGGGGCACGGTCCTGGCAACATGCGCTCCCCTGATTCTGCCCACCGGCGCCATTCCTCAGTCCCCTTTGACGTGTCGGCCATATTACCATTGCCTAATGACACCAGTTTTATTAGGGGGAGGATGGTGGGACGTATGGAGGAAAGAGGACTATGGACTAAGAGTACGTTAGTTAATATGGTGAGTAACTTATAATTACTCCTACGTGCCGTCCCCTTTCCTCCATATTGCATGGGCGCGTACAACTGAATGTAGCCCCAGGGTGGAGGGGTGTTGTCTTAAGAAAACAAGTTCCTTAACACAGCCTAACCAAACGCCACGTCCGCCCTGGAACTGGCATTCAAACAGTAGTGCTTGCAGAAGGCCGACGGCATAGCCCATGTAGCCGCCTTGCTGATAACCTGCCACGGGACGTGCCTCTGGAAAGCAACCACCGTGGCTTTAGCTCTGATTGCGTGGGCATGCATATTTGCCGGAAGAGGTTTGTGATGCTCCCCGTAAGCCTCCTTGATGGCCGTAACCATCCACCTTGATATGGAAGCCTTGGAGGCTTGACAGCCAGGCCTTGACCTACCAAAGGAGACAAAGAGGGCGTCTGATTTACGGAAGCTATTGGTCCTGTCCAGGTAGTATCTCAGCGCATGCCTGACATCCAGACAGTGCAATACCCTGAGCGTCATCCTTAGGATCCGCTAAGAATGTTGGTAGCCCTATTTCCACATTTAGGTGAAAAGAGGAGACAACCTTGGGTAAGAATGTGGGGTGCGTTCTAAGAACCATCTTGTTCTTAATGAAAAGTAGTATAAGACTCTGAGGTCACCAGCGCCTGGATGTCACTGATCCGGCGTACCGAGGTAAGGCCCACAAGGAGGGCCGTCTTAATGGTGACTAGTCAGACTCCAAAGGTTGGAATGGTTTATGCGCTAGAGCGCCCAACACTACATGGAGGTCCCACAACGGTTTGGTTTCTTGATAGGCGGATAAAGCCTGCTCAGGCACGCCAAGTGTCTTTTAACCACTGGGTTAGAGGATGAGAACACCTCCTTGTCCGAGTTCCTGCAGGTTCCAATGGCCACCAGATAGGTGCGGCATGTGTCTACCTGCACCCCCGAGTGCGAGGTGCGCAGAGAAGGATAGCACGTCGTCAAAAATGCAGGTCAATGGTTCGACCTCCTTTGATTTTGCCCAGTGACAAAACCTGATCCACTTGCTTTTGTACTGGCTTCTGGTAGCATCGCTCCTAGGCCCCTGTATAATGTCTAGGTTAGAATGCGACAGATGCAGATGCCTCAGTGTGACTTGATCAGGAACCACGCTGCAAGGGCTAACTTCTGAGGGTGAGGGGGGTTTGAAAGCGCCCTCCTGCTGAGGGAGTAGGTGTGCTAGGCGCAGCAGAAGGTGTACCGGGGCCTGATCCGACAGGCTGAGTAGTTCCGAGAACCATGGCCTTGCTGGCCACT
Source organism: Ambystoma mexicanum (assembly GCF_040938575.1). Lineage (NCBI taxonomy): Eukaryota > Metazoa > Chordata > Amphibia > Caudata > Ambystomatidae > Ambystoma > Ambystoma mexicanum. Next base: position 120,274,804 of record NC_090923.1, read on the forward strand.
GAAAGTGAGAGACCCCCAAAAATACAGTTAAACCTCACAATGGAGTCAATAATGACGCATCCCGAGAAGGAATGAGACGAAGACCAAGTGCTGGAGGTAACGAAAGCTTTATCTAAAATAGGGCAATCAGAATCTACTCTGCTCACGCCGAGAGCGCTCTGCAGAAAACATGTTACAGTTTAGTTATATACAAAAAAATCATCATCAGCTGTGGGAAGGCCTAGGGGGCACAGAAATAATCGGGATTGGACACTAAGAGTGGTCACCTATAGGTGCCATAGGGTTGGAGGCGCTCGATTGGCTTGGAGGCACGTGGCGAGATGACGTCGTGTCCCGGGTCAATCAGTCAACTGGGCTCATCATGTTGGTATGCCGTATTGAGACTTATGTTTCTTGTATCATTGAAGCCATGTAACATTTGCCCTTGTGGCCACACATTCCCATTCATTCACTACCATGGTTTGTTTGTCCGGTAACCTCAGAGACCTGTATCTTAATCCCTGCAAAAGCATAGTTCAAAGGTATGTTATTTATTACCGGTCACAAATCGGGCTTCATCTGCTAGATACTATGCTTGGTCTGTTTAAACAGTTCAGGATATACTGCTATGGGGGTAGAGCTCATGGAGTCATTATATGGTCTGGGGTGTCCACCTGGTAACAACAAAGAAGATTCTAAATATATGGCTGAAATGACTGGGTCACAGAAAGCACATATCATTATGGGTATACATTTCATTGTGGGGGCTCAATGATCAAGTGTCCAAACATCATTAACTCTTTGCTGATCTATTTTGGCACCCTGATGGCATGGGAGACTCAAGACTTCTTTACGGTATAGTTCCTTGTTGCACAATGAAACTGGGCTTTTTAGAACACCATTGTACATATAGGCTTTTTACATGTGACTTGCTGAGTTACACTTAAGTCAGACTGGTTTAAAACGTACTATATTTCCCATTTAATTCGATATTCTTATTCCAACGAAGAGGAGCAACAGAGTTCATTCAAGAAATAAAACGCATACTTGAATCACTGTTCATCTTTTACATATGTAAGGGATAGAGGCGGTTCATGGCTTGCGGCCTGTATGCGCACCTTTAACAGGGATTATGGATGGCTTACTGGGAGGGTCCTGCCGCTATATTATTCTTACACAATGTTACACATATATCTACATCTAAAATTATAGACCAATGGGCATGTGGTAGTTCCGTGCTGGGGTGTACAAGGTTATACTGATTATGCATTGCATTGTCACAAGTTATTTCCATGACCATTCTTATGTCCCACGTTAATATACATCAAACGTTCATCGTTAAGGTTTAACATAAGGATTTCTGGTTACACATACATACTATATTGTTTACTGATTTACACGTTGGCCCACATTGGGTTTACATGCTCCTGTTTGCAAGAGATATATTAGCTCTGTCTATGTTAGAGCATAAATGATCAAAAACAACAACTCAAGGGTCATTTCTAGCTGTTGACTCTATCCTGGGGGCATCATGTGTTTTATGGCCAGGGTCTGTGGGGGTGTTTGGCAGGTTTATAGAGACAAATAGCTTTTGCCCTGGCCCCTGCTCAGGGCTGTGTCTGGGTTAGTGAAGTAAGACGGAAGGCAAAAGATATAGTGTGGATTTTGTTGCATTCTCGCAGACAGTCTTCTCATGGGAACCGAACAACTGAAGAGACGACAAAAGTGGGAGGAGGTGGGAGGAGGAACTTGCTTGCTGTGCGTGCCTGACTGGGAGAGCGGCAGGCTAGCGTTGGAATCTCAGTTGTTTTAACATTACAAAATGGAGTCGGTGCTTTATAAAATGGAGTCTTATCCACCTCTGGTTTTATACTATTATGAGGGGCGTCACAAGAGGGGCACCGTTCCAGGGGTATTCCCGCACCAGTGCTCTGGGGCCGGGGCCCTGAACCCAAAGCAGCCGTGACTGGGCCTACCTCGGAAGTGCAGGAATAGGCGATGGGGGGGTTCAAAATATCCCCTCCTTCCACTCATTCCCCCCTTTCGTTACTTAAGTAACGAATGCTGTAACCGTCCCAATCTCTTACGTTCCTCCTCTTCCACTAAAGCTTCGTCCCATGCAGGTGTCCCCTTTATTGGCATCTATGCCCTACGTATCGCTCTGAGGCTATACCCCCTTCTAGCATATTCATCCGGGGTGCAGCTCATATAAATACACCCTCCCTCACCTTCCAGGTCCACCCATACTTCCTTGTACCATTGTAATTCTCTGGGTTCCTTTATGGTCGTGGGATATAGACTGTCTACTATATGCCCTGTGTTATATATAGCAATCATTCTATATTTTGGCTCTGAACTATCTCCTGTTTGCACCTCCGCCTCGTGTTTGATTTTTGCCACACCATTTTCACGACCCATTGTCACCATCATCATCACACTATTTGCACCGCATTTGCGCAGCATCGAAGTCCCAATTGGCACACACAAAAAATTAGAAGTAAAAAGATGATGAGTGGTACGAGGAGTTTTACGGTTATTCCTAGCCAAGAAGGTACCCAGGAAAAAAGATTGTCAAACCAAGTGCTGGGCTGTGCCCCTCCTTCGCCCTTCATCCGCTCTCCGAGGTCGTGCACCGCCACTATCATGTGTGAGAGGGAACCGTTCTCAGCATCTGCAGAAGGTACAAATGTACAACATGCGCTCCCGATTCTTCAGCAAACACCTGCATCGATTGCTGTTAACAAGTCAAGCACATATCTGTTTTGCATTATCATTAATCGCAGGGCTCTGAGCTCCACTTTGATAGCATTAAACCCTTCTTCTGTGTCGTTGGCCAACTGGATGAGCTGCTACCTTGTAATTTGGAACCATTTGGCATTTGCTCTCGCCTGGATGCTGGGAACGAGGGATGCAAAGAATGTCTCTACGGAGCTGAACAACCAGAATCGATCCGGTATACGGGCCAGGAGCTCTGATGATTTTGCCGAAATGTAGTTCAAGGATTGTTTCTTCCTTTGGAGCGGGTTTTGTACATCTTCCTCGTCTATGGTGTACACGGGACTCGCTTCAGTCGACTTTGGGGATGGTTCTTTTGGGGCTGCCGCACGTGTGTTTTTGTCATGGATATGGCTTGCTGGGATCACCATTAATTCAGAATGTAGCGTTGCCAGGGAACACGTGCCTCTCCATGACTGCGGAAGTTGCAGGTATGCCATGTTTGCTCGTTCTGCAAAAGTTCAAATGAAACTGTGTGTGCTTGAAAAGTATTTTTTATACGGCACAGCACAGCACAAAGTGTAGGAGACATTGGGCCTCGGCAAATGGAATTTCTTGTGGCAATAATACCTTAGGTGTGCCTGAGGCATGGGGTATTAGTGAGCACACATAACATTCGTTAGTTGTTTGCTTGGCTGTGTTGCTCATATCTGCATACCATTTGTTCGACTGGTGAGGGTGTTGGGGGTCATCAACTGTGTCTAAGCCATATTTATAATGCTCTTCCCATCTTCCCTGTTGTGGTTCCCTCTTATTTCTTCTAGGCCCACCCCTCTCATTTCCTTGGGCCTGCGCGCCACCCTCCTTCCCCCATTGTGTGTATAGGTTATAATAAGTGGTGGCCATTTGTTTGTCCTCGCTACCCCCTTCTCCAGTGGTTCCGTCGTTTGCCGCAGCTGTTTCAGAACCTGATGTGGTTGTTGGGTCTGGGTGATCCTGCACCCATGTGAGTTCTGAAGGTGTTCGATCATTCATTGTGTATACACTGAACTCTGATTTATTCGCATATGGGGACTGTGGAGTGGCTTGCATCACCGTACTAGGTGTAATGCTTGGGGTGCTATTGGACTCATTTTCATATTCCCCGTAGGCCCATATCAACCTGGTACCATCCCAAATTAGGTGGGTCCCCTTTTTGATAGTCTCTATGCCCACACCCCCCTGGCCAGTATTAGCTGAACTATACGCGATGATCCAATACAAGAACTTTTCCCTCCCATTGCCTTTGATAGTGCCCTTTATACTTCCCCATATAATCTTGACCTGTGGCGAACCACACCGTATGGACTGTTTGCCTATTCCTCAGTTATTCTGTCCCAGCTTGCGGCCTGCACCTCCTCATGTTCCTTCCTGGTTGCAATTGCCTGTGTCCATAGCGACTGCCTGCCTTACACATTCTGGAAATTAGTTTGTTTGAGCCCGGTGTCTGTATGTTTGCCTGCCATTCTGGCTCCGCAATGCCTATGCCCGGAACGATTTGTCCGATTGACTGCTCGTGAGCCTATCTAGAACGAGGCCAGTGCCCCCCCTCAAGGTTTGCTTGTCCTAATTTGTTCTGTCTGCAAATGACTGTTCGTCTAACTCTTTTGGAAACTTGCTCAAATAATGCCAGTGCCTTAATACTCACTTGCCTAATTTGATTGTGGTGGCTTGCGCCCCTTACTGATTGCCTTTATATGTATTGTTTGCTTGCATACCATTTGCCAATATTCACTGTCTGCCAACTCTGCCAAGGTGCTTTGAAGAAGTATGGCTAGTGCCTCTCATTGATCCGCATTGATTGCTTATTGTTTGATTGCCTACCTTTTGCCCATATTCATTGTCTGCCAATTCTGCCAAGTTGCTCGGAACAAGTATGGCTAGTGCCTCCTATTGGTTGCTGCCTACCACTGACACCATCTGTAATACCTAGCCTATGACTGACTCCCAGCCCTAGCCTCACTTGATTATCTGACCCCACATTCGCTGCTACAACCTACAGCCACCTAACCATATTAACACCTAGAAAGTGCTCCGCCACCACATGCTAGCATGCTCCTGATAGCCGCCAGCCAGACTGCCCACATCATTGTGTTCTTACAAAACATTATGCTATACACCATGTTACAACACTTACCTACCCCGACACATACCTCCTACTTACATAATACTACAGACACTAGACTATTGTCAGACATGAATGACCCTAAATCCCTACTACCTAGCAATCCCTGCCCAACTATAGATAGGAACCTACGTCTCAGAGCTAGATTAGCCAAAATCGATGAGCCCCCCATCAGTTCTATTCCTACTACAATAGGAACAAGGACTAAGTCAACCTGGCCCTGCCAAACTAATATAAAGTTGAACCCAGCTCCTAATTCTGACCTTATGCCAATAAAGAGATCAGCTAAGCACAGTAAACTTAAATCATCACAAGTTAAACATTCAATCATAACTACCACTTTGAATTCTCTGATCAAGGGAGCTCTAATTAACTAAAGATCTCTAGTAGCACATGCTACAGAAAATGCTGACTTAATTATTAGTGAAGACTTAGACTACCTTGCTATCACCGAGACCTGACTACACCATGCAGCAGGCCCCATGCTCATGTTAGCAGTCCCGGACAGCTACGCCATATTGAGACAAGACAGATTAAAATCTAGAGGAGGTGGTATCGCCATCATCCACAAATGCAGCCTCCCTATGAGAATAATCACTTCTATTAAAGTCCTTTCATGTGAAATACTATCTGTTAAAGTCCCTCTCACCAAAATGCCCATACCCTTAATATTCACCTGATCTACCGCCCCCCGGGCCCTCCTGGAATCTTCGAGGATGACATTAACACTATTTTGTCTAGCAACCTCGAAAGTTCTACTCAGGTACTGGTACTTGGAGACTTCAATATGGGCTTTAATGACCCATCAGACCAGCTTGCCCTTACGACATTCAATACCCTCTCAGAATTAGGCTTTACCTAAAGAAGTAACGCACCCACCCACAATAAAGGCAGAATACTTGATTGGGTGGCAGATTATAACTGCCATGCCAATATCCTCGCTATATCACCCCTAGCTTGGACCGACCACCACTTTGTGTCTTTTATGCTTTCTACCAATAGACCCCCACCACCACCAGCCATCAGGGCTTCACCTACGCTAACCAGAAATAAAAAGAGTATCACTGTGGATAGGCTTATCCTGACTTTACTCCCTACCCTCAACTCGATCCCAGACAACACAGATCCTGAGATCCTGGTCGAAGAAAATAATAAAATCATGACCACCTCCTTGGACTCGATCACTCCCCTCAAACTCAGACCAAGCAAGCCTAAACCCCATTTGAATAAATGGTCCACCCCTTTCTTAAAAAACTTAAGGCAACAAAAAAGAAGCTGCAAGGCTGCCTGGAGAAAATTACATTCAGCAGCTAACAAACTTAAACTCACTAAATTCAACAATGGTAGCAGGCGCCCCTCTCTCGGAAGAACAAGGCATGATAACCTGTTCAGTGGTTGTTAACCACATTGAGAGTTCGCAGCCATCTGCTTTTTGCTCACTGTACCTTTCACAGATGGGAAATATCCATTTGCATATCAGTCTTTGTCCCGCCCACATGGGCAGTCCAGCACCGAAATGCTATGGCAATTCCTTTCTGAACAAGAGTACCACCAGCAACCCCATACACGTGTTTCAGCCTTGTTGGGCATCATCAGTGAGGTGAAACTGAGCCTCTCTAAGCACAGTGAGCAGGGAGTCCACGTCTGGTTGCCCCCAGGTAACCTAGGGTGACCAACCCCAAGTTCCTTCAAAGAATTCAACAAAGGTAGCAGGCGCCCCTCTCTCGGAAGAACAAGGCATGATAACCTGTTCAGTGGTTGTTAACCACATTGAGAGTTCGCAGCCATCTGCTTTTTGCTCACTGTACCTTTCACAGATGGGAAATATCCATTTGCATATCAGTCTTTGTCCCGCCCACATGGGCAGTCCAGCACCGAAATGCTATGGCAATTCCTTTCTGAACAAGAGTACCACCAGCAACCCCATACACGTGTTTCAGCCTTGTTGGGCATCATCAGTGAGGTGAAGCTGAGCCTCTCTAAGCACAGTGAGCAGGGAGTCCACGTCTGGTTGCCCCCAGGTAACCTAGGGTGACCAACCCCAAGTTCCTTCAAAGAATTCAACAAAGGTAGCAGACGCCCCTCTCTCGGAAGAACAAGGCATGATAACCTGTTCAGTGGTTGTTAACCACATTGAGAGTTCGCAGCCATCTGCTTTTTGCTCACTGTACCTTTCACAGATGGGAAATATCCATTTGCATATCAGTCTTTGTCCCGCCCACATGGGCAGTCCAGCACCGAAATGCTATGGCAATTCCTTTCTGAACAAGAGTACCACCAGCAACCCCATACACGTGTTTCAGCCTTGTTGGGCATCATCAGTGAGGTGAAGCTGAGCCTCTCTAAGCACAGAGAGCAGGGAGTCCACGTCTGGTTGCCCCCAGGTAACCTAGGGTGACCAACCCCAAGTTCCTTCAAAGAATTCAACAAAGGTAGCAGGCGCCCCTCTCTCGGAAGAACAAGGCATGATAACCTGTTCAGTGGTTGTTAACCACATTGAGAGTTCGCAGCCATCTGCTTTTTGCTCACTGTACCTTTCACAGATGGGAAATACCCATTTGCATATCAGTCTTTGTCCCGCCCACATGGGCAGTCCAGCACCGAAATGCTATGGCAATTCCTTTCTGAACAAGAGTACCACCAGCAACCCCATACACGTGTTTCAGCCTTGTTGGGCATCATCAGTGAGGTGAAGCTGAGCCTCTCTAAGCACAGTGAGCAGGGAGTCCACGTCTGGTTGCCCCCAGGTAACCTAGGGTGACCAACCCCAAGTTCCTTCAAAGAATTCAACAAAGGTAGCAGGCGCCCCTCTCTCGGAAGAACAAGGCATGATAACCTGTTCAGTGGTTGTTAACCACATTGAGAGTTCGCAGCCATCTGCTTTTTGCTCACTGTACCTTTCACAGATGGGAAATATCCATTTGCATATCAGTCTTTGTCCCGCCCACATGGGCAGTCCAGCACCGAAATGCTATGGCAATTCCTTTCTGAACAAGAGTACCACCAGCAACCCCATACACGTGTTTCAGCCTTGTTGGGCATCATCAGTGAGGTGAAGCTGAGCCTCTCTAAGCACAGTGAGCAGGGAGTCCACGTCTGGTTGCCCCCAGGTAACCTAGGGTGACCAACCCCAAGTTCCTTCAAAGAATTCAACAAAGGTAGCAGGCGCCCCTCTCTCGGAAGAACAAGGCATGATAACCTGTTCAGTGGTTGTTAACCACATTGAGAGTTCGCAGCCATCTGCTTTTTTTAAACTCACTAAACTTTCATCCCTCTATAAAAAAGAAATATGTCTAGCAAAACGCATATCCTTCGATACGCGTATATCCCAAGCCAAATCTAATATGAAAGAACTATTCTCTATTCTCAAAGAATTAGAGACTCCCATAGCTCCCCCCAACACTTGTATTAAAGATAAAAAATGGTGTTCTGAGATCCAAAACGCACAAGCCAACAAAATATCCACTCTACAAAATAACATTTCCAGCAAAAGAGCTTCTTTAAACGATTCCACCCAATCCAAAACATCTGAGAGCAGCACCGCCACTGAATCCACCCGATTCAACTTCATCAAAGTCTCTATTCTCATTATCTTGTCCTTGAAGCCGTCTAATTGCCAGGGCGATCTCTGCCCCGCACAGCTCATCAAGGATGCAGCCCGAGACCCCTCTCCCTTCATTACAAAGCTAATTAATGCGTCCTTCTCCACTGGAACTATCCCCACCAACCTTAAACAATCCTGGGTACTCCCACTCCTAAAAAAACCTACTCTTGACACATCCACACCAACCAATTACAGGCCAATTACGACAGTACCCTTTCTTCTAAAAATCTTGGATAAGGTCGCCTATGTACAAATCCAAAAACACCTGAAAGTACACCACCTACTGGGAGCCAGACAATCAGGCTTCCGCCCTCACAGAAACAGCTCTTATCGACCTTAAGACCCAAGTTGACGAGCTTAGAGACAATGGCAAAGCTGCCCTACTCCTCCTCTTGGACCTTTCGGCCGCATTTGATTTAGTCGATCATGCTATACTCTGCCACCTCAACACAGCGGCACACTTTTCTGACAATGAAATTACATGGATTAGATCCTTCCTAATTGATAGAACCATGAGGGTTTTCTCTCTTACAGCAGCTGCCGACCCTATACCAATCACCTGTGGTGTGCCTCAGGGTTCTTGTGTCTCGCCCACATTGTACAACATTTTTTACCAAGCCCCTTTTCGATGATCTGGATCATCTCGGTATCACCTACACTAACTATGCAGATGATACCCAGATCCTCCTCCCGCTTTCTGGGGATTATGAAATGGATTTGGCCTTGGGGAATAGAGTGTACATCATCATCCAGGCATAGATGGCCACGCATGGTCTATGCCTGAATGATGATAAAACTGAACATATCATCCTGGGCACTACATCCAGTCTAAAAAAACTAGGACCCGTCTACTCCTCATTCACAATTGATGGCAACAGTATCACTAGGTTTTTATCTTGACTCTAACCTCACATTCAGCAAACAAGTGAACTCGCTAGTGTCCTCCACGGCCTACACGTGTAAACTTATCCGTAGAGCTAAGCCATTTCTCTCTGACACTAGCTGCACTACCCTAGCCAGAGCCCTCATCTTATCTCGCTTGGACTATTGCAATGCTCTTTATCTGGGGTTAACCAAAGCTACTATCAGAAAAATCCAAACTCTTCAAAATAACGCTCTTAGAGGGGCACTAGGCATCTCCAGAAGAGACCACATCTCCGAGATTAGCCAACAGAACAACTGGCTTCCAACAAATGATAAAAGATAAAATCCTCCTAAAAACTCTGTCACACACACACAAATCCCTTAATAATGCTATGCCCACCTACTTGGTCGACAGATTCCACTGAGAGATATCCTTGGGACCATCGAGAACTGCCTATAAAGATTGCCTCTCTATTCCTAAGTTTAACCGTTCTACAATTGGTGGTAATAGTTTCCCGGTGAAAGCAGCTAAACTGTGGAACTCCCTACCTCCCACATTGAGAACTGACCTACCCTACCAAAACTTCAGGACTAATTCTATCTTGTGGCTGAAAGCGAATGCTCATTAACATAGTATGTAGTTAGGATTCTTTACCTGGAACTACTCATACCATCACCAGTTGTGTGCCTGTTCATTTTTACCTAATCATTACTTACACCTACATATACTGTCGATGCAAGTAACTTGTATGTATCATTTGCACTCCTGTTTTTGCACCATTCACCTGTAATATGTCTTATCTGTATATACCTGTATTTAATACCTGTCTGTAAATATTTACGATGTTGTACCTAAGCTTTGCATATACGTGTAACTGCTGTGCCCTGGGGCCTGAGGGTATGACGCGCATTAAAAATAATAAAACAAACAAAACAAACAGTGTGGAAAATAATAATACTGCACACACAAACAACATGGACTCAAATGAATAACTGGGATAAACATATCTCCTTCTTCGATTTCTATCTACAATATTAATCATGCATATCACCGTTTTGTAATTTACACATCATACATTTTGCCGCTTAAACTGGGCTCCTTCTATTCTCATTGTTCCCTCTTTTTTTTGCTTTCATAGGTGAACTTCAGGGACATCATTATTTCACTATTTTACGTCCTTCTATTTTCCTCTCCCACACTTCAAGTCTGGGGGAGGGGAACTGAGGGAGGCAAGTCCCCATTGACTAACTTTATTGCTGAGGAAGGAAAATTCATTATTATAGACATTTTCAACCATTAGATCAGGAAGGAAAAGGATGAAAAGAGAGAGAGAGAGAGAGACAGAGAGAGAGAGAGAGAGAGAGAGACAGAGAGAGAAAGAGAGACAGGGAGAGAGAGAGAGAGAGAGAGAGAGAAAGAGAAAGAGAGGAACCATTTCATTTTGTATTTCATCTTGTTGCACATACCACCGATGCTTGGAGAAACTATACATTTACATTTTTTCTTTATTATGTCTTCTATACTCTTCTCTCCTTCCTGACACATCTCCTTAGATTCCCACAGTTCCCAGTTTTTACATTTGGGTGCTATGCTCGTCCCTATTATCTTTGTGATCAGTTCAATCCATGCTCCCATGGGCCCTACGAATATCTGTCAAATGCACTCAGTACTTCAAGCCCTGAACCTTAACTGCAGTAGGCGTGCAGTATATTACCTTGTATGGACCGTGGACCCTTGGCCTGTTCCATCTTCGCACAAAACTCCTCACGTATACCATGGCACCTGTCATCAACTGGCAGTCCAGGCTGTCTGTGGCTAGTGTTACTGTGTCAGTAGCGCTTTCCTGTGTGAATGGAGGTGCTAGTTGTTTTGCTATGGCTCGAGCTGCTTTTGTTAAATTTCTGAGGTACTTGTGAAATTCTTCTCCTAGAACTGTTGCGCTTTGGTGTGCGTCTGATTGCCTGCGCAAGGGAGAATGGGCCATGTGCATTCTCCTTTCTGTCACAATCTCATGGAGTGATAGGTGGTGGTCCTTGCTGGGTTGGTTACTCATCTCAAAAAGCACCAGGGGTAAGTAAACAGTACACCCAGTTCTTCTTGAGGGTGTGGCACAGTTTTGACAGTCTACTCTTGAGCAATCCGTTAATTTTTTCCACAATCCCATTTGATTGCGGATGATAAATCGTACAGAGCTTGTGGGTTATCCCTAGCATTGCAGTAATATGCTTAAACATGTCATTCACAAAGTGCGTTCTGTTGTCGGAACGTATGATGTCACAGATGCCCCAGCGGGGAAACACCTCTCTCACTAAAAATTTGGCGCCACTTACCGTGCGTATGGGTGAGCACAGGACCGGCTTCCACCCACCGGGAAAAGGGGCATACAACAACAATCAAATATCGAGCCCCATTACAACGCCCTCCCATATCTGCATAGTCTATATGTAGTTCTCTGAGGGGCTCTTCGGGTTTTGGCAATGTTCCCCTAAGGGTCCGTAATGTCATGCCGGAGTTGTACGTTTGGCAGGTGATGCATTCTATTATCAGCTTGGTTACCTGTTCCTGTATTCCGGGGGCAAACCAATTTTCCTGTATGTCTGCGATGATGTGCTGCTTTGCATTGTGAGCTGGGAAGTATAACTGTTTAAATGCAACCTCTAATAATTTTGCTGGCATGACTACCTTGCCAGTGTTATTCCATCTCCATAGAAGATCTGTGGATGACTGACTGCACCCTCTTTTTACCCACATCTCCTTCTCTTCGCTTGATGCATCTTGTTAGAGCTCAATGATTTGAGAGACTGGTAATTAATTAAACCCATCTGGTTGTACGTCTTCCACTACCTTCTGTAATATGTACCCGCCTGTCGAAGGTTTTGGCAAATAGGAGGCATCCTTTGCGGCTGCGTCCGCTGCCGCGTTTCCTAATGAGATGACATCATTAACTCGCGTATGGGCCTGACACTTCACAACTGCTACAAGTGCAGGTTCTTTTAATGCATCGCTTAATTCCCCTAGTAGTGTTGCGTGCTGAACTGGGGACCCATCTGCCCTTCGCAACCCTCTTCTCCCCCATCTTGCTAACCCTCCATGTACTGTTGTTGCCATATAAGCAGAGTCTGTATAGATCTTTCAAGGATGGCAAACAGGGAGTGTTCTACGTACAATGTGACAGAGCATCCCATCACGATAGTAGAGCTTTTTTCTATCGCGAACATGGCAGCTGCGAGAGCCTGTTCGCATGCAAAGTGTCCCTGCATTACTGCATCTAGCGTTCCACTGTAGAATGCTAGGGGCTTGTGACCCAAAGATGTCTTTTGTGTCAGTACAGCTGTCATTGAGTGTGCCATTACAATGTGAGAATGTGTACATTTCCTGTGTCCGTTGTAAATTTGTGTTTTCCCTTTGTGCTTCCTTGAGCGCCTGCAAAAGGGGCTTTGTGTATGCTGCATAATCCAATATCCATGCACGGCAGTAATTACACATTCAGAGAAACTTTTGCATCTCTTTTACTGTGTTGGGCTCTTTTACTGCTTTTATTGCCGCTGCTCTGTCAGGTATGATTCTTTTACCATCTTTGGATATTAACTGACCTAGGTATAGCACCTCAGTCAAGCAATATTACAGTTTATGTCTGTCCACCTTGTAACCTATCTGTGCAAGATGTGTTAGCAGAGTGATAGAATCCTTTCTGCACTCGTTTTCATCCCTACCTCAGACTAACAAATAGTTTACGTATTGAATTATGGGACTGGTTGTGTGTATGTTTCCAAGGTCTTCATGCAATATTCTGTTGAAAATACTAGGGCTTTCGCAGTAACCTTGTGGCAGTCTGCAGTGCTCATATCTCTTCCCCCCTAGGGTGAATGCCGTCAAATACCTTGAACCTTGGTCAGGTGGAATTGAGAAGAAGGCGTTTTTTAGGTCCACTACCGTGAAGTGAGCGGCCTCTGTTGGGATACTACATTAGATTGAAGCAGGATTCGGGACAAGAGGGAACTCCTTTTGTACTATGTCATTGAGGGGGCATAGGTGGTGAATCATCCTCCATGCCCCTCCCTTAGCCTTTTTGATTGGGTGAATGCAAGTGTTACAGGGCGAATTAGATGGCACTATTGTTCCTTGTGTCATTAGTGCATAGATTGTGTCTGTTATCCCTTCCTCAGCTTCTCTAGACAGGGGATATTGCTTTACCGAGGTAAAATGGCCCCGTGTTTAAGCTTGATTTTCACTGGGGTATCTTCGTGTAGTAGCCCTACGTCATGTGGGCCTGTGGTCCACGAATGCTGTGGCACTTGGGACATATCTTTCTCAAAGTATTCTGGTGGGGCTTTAATCACTGCTACAAGGGGTAGCGGTACTTCTCTTCTTTGAATCATAACATCACAAGGGATAGCGATTTCTATCACCACTTCCCCTTCATCCTCTGTGTCATAAAAAAGTTCCTCTGCTGCGGTCAGCTCTCGCAGGGCCGTATTGGCATTGATGCACAGCACTCTTCTCCACTGGCATCCCTGCATGTCCATTGCTGTTACTGTTATTCTTTGAGATGACACTTGTATTGCATGTATGTCTAGGGATACCATACCCATTTCATCAGCATCGCTTGGGTGGGAAGGAGCCCAGCCCACATCATCACCGAAGCATTAGGAAAGCAATGCAGACTTCGGCACCGAGCGTGCTTCGGGGGTAAGGTGCTGAGATCGTGCATTTGCCACTTTTCACCTGTGCCCCTCAGCCTTGTAAGCTCATCTATCTTCCCGTGCACGCAGATTGTTGCCATTCATTTGTTTGTTTCAACTAGAGCGCCGTAGACACGAGGATCGGTCTAAAATGGTGACTGCACTAGTTGTTGATTGAGTTGCCCAGCAACAAGCAGCAGACAAGCCTGCTGCCCATTGGCCCAACGCTGCTACTTCCTACTCACCGCACCGCCGGAAGCCGGCCCTCCCACAAAGGCACCCCAATAAGGCACAGGCCTGTCTGTGCTCTTTCCCCATTTCATCAGCGTCGCTTGGGTGGGCAGGAGCCCAGCCCACATCATCACTAGAGCATTAGGAAAGCAATGCAGACATCGGCACCGAGCGTGCTTCAGGGGTAAGGTGCTGAGATTGTTCATTTGCCACTTTTCACATGTGCCCCTCAGCCTTGTAAGCTCATCTAGCTTCTCCGACGCTCAGATTGTTGCCATTCATTTGTTCGTTTCAACTAGAGCGCCTTAGACATGAGGATCGGTCTAAAATGGCAGCTGCACTAGTTGTTGATTGAGTTGCCCAGCAACAAGCAGCAGACGAGCCTGCTGCCCATTGGCCCAACGCTGCTACTTCCTACTCATTGCACTGCCGGAAGGCTGCAGCGCCAGCCCTCCCACGAAGGCGCCCCCATAAGGCACAGGACTGTCTGTGCCTGTCTAGGCCGGTCAGGCCGGAAACTTTGCGCTTGTAAGTACTTTTCAGTCCTACCTACCTGCTTCCAGCACCCGGACTCAATACGCTGCCCCATCAAAACCCCTGCATTTGGCATATCTGTCTATTGTCATTGTGTTCCTTCTACATGCTCACGGCCTGCTATCGCCTATTTCTACTTATAACAAAAGTCTAACGTGCCATTTGTTTTTGTTACTCTGTGTTTGATTTTGTACATGCGCTCGCTATCTGCTACGGCTCCCCCGCTGTCACGGTAGCCATTGCATATCTGTGCCTCGACCACTGTTATATTTGGTTGCCTATATCCATGTGACTGTGTATAGTGTGATTATGGTGATGTTGCTTACATAGCATAGCCCTTAGCCTATCTCGAGGCCAGTCCTATTGAACGCTCACTTAGAAGCCGAGGGGTAGCTCTCCTTATCGTTGCAAACTCACAAATGTGGCGAGACTACCTTTGGTTTTCACCTGCCTGTATGTCTAGTGTTAGCTCAGCGGCAGCTCCGAAATTTGACTAACTTGATCAGTGTGGCTTCATAAGTATATCCAAAGCAGTTTCCGTAATCTAAGTCGCTATCACTTAGCCACTCCCTATTGCTCAGTGGCCGTTATTGCCTGCTTACTTACATAGGAAATGCCACTACCTTAATTTGATAGCGTACATCTTTGGTCACTAACACCTGCTGCATCCCCTGCTTTTTTACTACTACTGCATGTATGATCCTACTGTCAATAGACTGTTTCAATAGTGGCCATAGTCATTTTTCCCCATACTGGGCCTTCAACAATTTATCATGCTCTTAGGTAACGTACTACAGCCTTGTCTATTGCTAAGCATACAGCTAATCATCAAAAATCGCGAGCACTAAGCTTGCTTGCCCAACCACCATGTGCCAGCCTACAATCTACTTCTCTCCACCTTGCCATGATGCCAAACCTCACACACTATGCAACACTGCATCAACTACCCCTACTGGCTTCTCACCGCGTTAGATACACTACGGGACAGTCCCAGATTGGTGTTAACAACTTATCCACCAACAAGTCCCTCAACGATCCTGCCTTATGGTTGATACACTTCGCTAAAAAACTGACACCTAACCAACCTTGTGCACTACACCTGAGAAATAAGAGATTAGGATCTAGATTCTCCCACTCGAGGGCTCACCCGAAAAACCCTATCCCCATTGCCAAACCCCCATCGCCCGTTCCTAGCCATCACTCTCCGCTTAAGCTTAATGATTATTGCCAAGCATCCGCTAGTAAAGAGACCCTGATTAAGGGCGCCCTGGTCAATGCCAGATCTCTCACTGCCCACGCACTAAACATTGCTGACCTCATTAAGTCACATAAGCTTTACTTCATTGCAATATCAGAAACATGGCTACATGTAGCTTCCGGTCCCCTACTCTCACTTGCCATTCCTCCTGATTACCCTATCACGAGATGCGACCGTAACATATCACAATCTAGAGGGGGCGGCATTGCCTTCATACACAAAAACTCTCTTGGTCTGAGAGCTATTCCCAACCTAAACATCAAGTCAGCTGAGCTCCTCTCGGTAAAGATACCTTTATCACTGAATCAAACTGCTACATTACACCTTATTTATAGACCACCGGGCCCTGCCACCTCCTTTGTGGATGAGATCACATCCCTAGTTCTAGACAAATCTAAATCTAATTCGCAAATTATCCTCCTGGGAGATCTTAAAGGGGTAGTCCGGCAAAAAATGTTATTTAAAAAATAGATAGGCAACATTAAAAAAAAAATACTAGCACTTTTTTTTTTAAACTTCCTATGTAAAATTGTGAGCTATTCAAGCTCAAAATTCGCAAAAGCAAGCACATGGGCGCATCCATTTTGTGAAATGGATGCCCGCCTGTGCTGGCTTTTGCTTTTGCGGCACTAATGAAGGAAAAGCCAGCCAGCTGTAGTAAACAAAAGCTACCGCTGGGTGGCTTTTCCTTCATTGGTGCTGTACGCGGAGGATGGGGACTGGAGACCAGAGCAGGAAAGCTGCAGCTGAATCTCGGTAAGTGCTATTTATTTTATTTTTTTAAAATATGCACTAGCTGAGTTTTTTTTTCTAAGTTTTCCGGGCTGGAGGAGCCCGGAAAACTTAGAAATAAAACCACAGCTTTAAGAACATTGCATTTATGTTTGCGGTCGCTTTTGAAGCGACCGCAAACAAATACAACGTTCTTGTGTTTCAAAACGCGGCGGTTTTTCTTTCCAAGTTTCTCAGGCTCCTCCTTCTCGGAGGAGCCTGAGAAACTTGGAAAGACAAACTGCAGTGTTTTCAAACACAACGCGTTGGCTTTCTGCCTAAATCTGCTTTCCCATTTGGGGCTCTCAGGCTCCCCACGGGGTGCCCGAAAGCCCGAAATGGGAAAGCAGATTTAGGCAGAAACACTGCAGCATTTAGCGTTGCAGAAAACAACTGCGTAGTGTTTCTGCCTAAATCTGCTATCCCATTTGGGGCTCTCGGGCTGGAGCCCGAGAGCCCCAAATGGGATAGCAGATTTAGGCATAAACACTGCAGCATTTAGCATTTCCCATTTGGGGCTCTCGGGCCCCCCAAGGGGAGCCCGAGAACCCCAAATGGGAAATCAGCTGTAGGCAGAAACACTGCGGCATGTAAACACAACCGTGTTGTGTTTCTGCCTGCCTTGGCTTTCACTTTGGGTCTCCGTTGCTCCCCTGGGTCTCCGGTGCTCCCCTGGGCAGCAGCGGAGACCCAAAGTGATAGCCACAGCAGGCAGAAACACAACGCGGTTGTGTTTGAAAACGCTGCGGTTTTTCTTTTCGAGTTTCTCAGGCTCCTCCGAGCCGGAGGAGCCTGAGAAACTTCGAAAGAAAAAACGCAGCGTTTTCAAACACAATAACGTTGTATTTATGTTTGCGGTCGCATCAAAAGCGACCGCAAACATAAATACAACGTTTTTAAAGGTGCGGTTTTATTTCTAAGTTTTCCGGGCTCCTCCAGCCTCCATTTTTAAAATAAATAGCACTTACCGAGATTCAGCTGCAGCTTTCCTGCACTGGTCTCCGGTCCCCTTCCTCCGCGTACAGCACCAATGAAGGAAAAGCCACCCAGCGGTAGCTTTTGTTTACTACAGCTGGCTGGCTTTTCCTTCATTAGTGCCGCAAAAGCCAGCACAGGCGGGCATCCATTTCACAAAATGGATGCGCCCATGTGCTTGCTTTTGCGAATTTTGAGCTTGAATAGCTCAAAATTTGACATAGGAAGTTTAAAAAACAAAGTGCTAGTATTTTTTTTTTTTTAATGTTGCCTATCTATTTTTTAAATAACATTTTTAGCCGGACTACCCCTTTAACTATAAAGAAGCTATTACCCAAGCTAAAAAAGGCAACTATAATGACTGCATAACCAAAGCTAAGTCCAGCACTAAGGAACTCTTTAACATCTTGGAAGAATTAGAATCGCCTGTCCAACCACCTGATATTTGCAAACAAGATACTTTGTGATGCACTTACATCCAGAACGCACTGCAGGACAAAATTACTATGCTCCAAAATAAAATAGAAACCAAAAAACTCCACATCACCAAGTCTGATCCTAATCTCATCCCACCAGCTCCTACAGGTAACACACTTACTCATTGAACATCACTCCTCTTTCCATCAAAGAAGTTGAAACTATCATCATGAAACTAAAACCATCAAACTGCCAGGGAGATACTTGTCAAACTCCTATTATCAAGGTGGCTGTGAAGGTACTGGCCCGATTCATTACTTCCTTCATTAATGCCTCATTTAAATCACGCACAGTACTTAATAATCTTAAAGACGCATGAGTACTTCAGCTTCTAAAAAAAAACCTCCTTGGAACCTAACAACCCATCCAACTACAGAGCTATTACGACAGTTTGTTTGTTTTATTATTTATAATGCGCAGATATACCCAGGGGTATCAGGGCGCAGCATTTACAAGAATATGCAAAGCTTAGTTACAAAGTGAAGAATGTACATAATGACAAAAGGGAGTATATACAAGGCAGAGTAGGAGAGCAGGCAAAATATACAGTATATACAAAGTACAAAGGTGGGCCCACGTGGTGACACCGTGTGCAGATAGCAAGAGGGTAGCCTTGGCACTTGGCTATCTTAGTGGTCCTTCAGTTTCAGCCATGAGACTACCTTTGAGCGGAAGTTCAAATAGGGCATGTCTACTCTCAGGTTAGGGGGCAAGGAGTTCTATAGTTTGGCTGCTTGAACCGGGAAACTGTTACCTCCTATGGTGGCGAGTTTGAAATTTGGGACAGATAGTGCCCTTTTTCTAAAAATACTTGACAGAGCAGCTTATCTGCAGATTCAGCATTACCTTGCCTAACAACTTGCTGGGTCTTAGACAGTCGGGTTTTAGACCCAGACATGGGACTGAAACAGCGCTCTTAGACAGTCGGGTTTTAGACCCAGACATGGGACTAAAACAGCGCTGATCGGCCTCAAGGCACAAATCCAATTCCTCAAAGACAAAGGTAAATTGGCATTGCTTCTCCTTCGCGATTTATCAGCAGCTTTCGATTTAGTGAACCATAAAATCCTATGCCAACATCTAACATCTGCTGCACATATATCAGATCAGGCAAACGCCTGGATCCAGTCTTTCCTCAACAACAGATCCATAAGGGTCTTTACACCCACAGTCTTTGCAGAACCTACTCCGGTCACTTGCGGAGTTCCCCAAGGGCCCTGCATGTCCCCCACTATCTATAATGTATTCACCAAGTCTCTATTAGATGACCTTGACTAAATGGGTGTCACCGACACGAATTACGCAAATGACACCCAGATACTCATCCCCATCACTGGTGACTACACTACAGACAGTAAAACACTAAATGATATATACCTCACCATACAAGCATAGATGGCTAAGCATGGCCTCTGTCTTAATGATGAGAAGACAGAGTTGCTCCTTTTAGGGTCACCGGCTAACCTGATAAACTTGATGAACTATTTACCTCCTTTAATATTGACGGCAACATAATCAAAGCCTCTAAGGTTGTTAAAACCTTAGGCATATATATTGACTCTGCCTTATCCCTAACTTAACAGACAAATGCCATGGCATTTTCCTCGACCTTTACATGCAAACTCATCACTGCATGTAGACCTTTCTTGACCCCGGCTAATTGTATCACATTTGGAAGAGCCCTTGTCCTCTCCAAATTGGACTATTGTAATGCTCTCTATTTAGGCATGACACAACAGAACATTAATAAGATGCAAATTATTCAAAATAACACCATTAGGGCAGTTTTGAATATCCCAAGGAAACAACATATCTCTGAAACCAGACATACCTTAAACTGGCTAAACATCAAGCAAGAAATTCCACTTAAAACACTGTCACTCACACATAACTGCCTTTATAAACAGGCTCCCAAATACTTGGCAGACAGCATCACTCGCCACACCTCAACATGTCCAACCAGAATAGACCAGACCATCTGCTTCAAAATCCCACCGTTCAAGATACAAAGAGCAGGGAGAATTAGCTTCCCGGTCTTGGCAGCTAAAAATTGGAATGCCCTCCCCATTGCCCTAAGAAATGAACCGTCCTACCTCCTATTCAGATAAAATGTCACGGTATGGCTGCATGAGAAAGATCACAACCCTATTGTATAACCATGCCCTCATGCCTAAGGCACAAATAGGCCATCCAACATAATAGTTATACAACATACCTATTTGTCCTGCTATTCTGCTCACGCATGTCTACCTTTGTCTTACGGTGTCTGAACCATTGCAAACATCCATTTGTACTTTGCATAACTGTTAAGTTTGTCTTATTAATCCTATCATGTGCTATGTACATGTACATATGTAATATATTGTCCATAATTCTCAATGTATAACGGTACCTGTTCCTTATGTAATATAATGCAGTATCTTCCTGTAACTTGTATTATAATGTAATATAATGCTGTATTCTCCTGTAACTTGCAAACATAGCGCCCAGATGCCTACGAGCTTGGTACGCTCTATAAATAAATAAACTAAACTAAACACACAGCCATCCACGGCCAAGGAGCAAAATTCATACAGGGAAAAATCTCCATCTGCAAACCAACACAAACACTAAGGTCCAGCAACAACATTCGGCTCGAACCGAAACAATACGCAAAACAAAAAAATTCAGGGGATCAGCGTTCTCCTTCATAGCAGTGAGACTTTGGAGCTCACTCCCAAAGGAAATATGAACAACAGAAGATCACCTACAATTCTGATACTGTTAAAACCATGGCTCTTTAACTCAAGAAGTGAAATAGGGAACCGCAAACGCAACACAATAAGAAACTCTGAAACTGGATCACCCAGAGAAATAAAACACTCAACCCCAAACACCATAGAATAAGATTAACACAACAGATCAACCCAAAGCAGAGAAAAAGACTCAAACAACCGCTAACTAACCCTCTCTAATACCCTGCACCCACCCTCAAACACTGAAGAAATCCGACACATACTTTTGCCACAAAAACACTGCAAACTACAAGCACTCTACTTACTCTTGTAACACCCAAGACGTGCATAAAGCACCAATACACAACCACCCGCCAAACACCACACAACCTTGATTAACTAAAACAAACTAGCACACAGTGACCGTTTTTCCGAACTGAAGCTAGCAACAGCACGTCAAAGCTCTCTTGCGCTGTTCCCTCTCAATCCTGCTAACTAACCCATCCCAACCCCGTTCCTTTTCAGATCCGCCTGGGCGCCTGGAGACCATGAAAATGGCAGCGTTGCGTGGTAGAAATCACAATAACATAAGAAATCACTGCTGTTCGCCTCTGGCCTCCTAGCTCCAGTTCTTTGCAAAAGGACATTGAGTCCAAGCCTCTTAGAAGCAGTGGCCTGGGAGGGACATGGCTGTAGCTGGGCTTGAAGAGGCACTCCGTCTGGTTTATTCTTGCCAACAGAGAAGCATTATGTGCAGGGCAGCGGGAATCTCACGCTTTACCTGGCAGCGAGTCACTCGCACTTTCTTTTGTACAGCATGATTGCGCAGCTTGGCCGGTCGGAAAAAGCCTGCTGGTAAGTTAAAATGACAGAACACAGCGAAGCGAGAGTAATCCAAGCTTCATGAATTCCACGCTTTACTGCGGGTTTTACGTTATTTCGCACTCGTACTCGGGCGAAGTAGGGCTCTCCCTGCATCAGGCATTACGCACAGTGAACAATATTGAAATCACATTGATGTAGTGTGTTGGAATGCCAAGAGAGATTATACAGGAAAAAGGCCAGCAGTTGTGGGCGCTTGTATCTTCATTTTCCTATTTCCCGCTGGTTACAACACACAGCCCTGTGTCTCAATCCCTCAAACTTAATTAGGTTTGGCAATAATCCAGTGTGAATATATTTTCCCTTGTTTATGCGGAAGAAACCTGGCAGGGGTTGACGAAAGGCGGTGATGTTTTTTTTCACTCTGTCATACAGCTATTTCTTAATCAATTAGACCTCCCACCATGGTTGCTCGCGAGCCCGTGGCACTATCTGCCCTCAGGCTCGATGTTGTTATCTTATCGAGTTCGCAAAGCAACTGCTGTGCGCCACCAAACCCACTACAACAACGATGGGCCGCTCTTGCCGTCGCCAATCACGTCTTTTATCCCCAATCAAGGGCATATTTTCTCCAAGGATATTGTAGTTGCGGCTTCTTGGTTGAACAAAATTCTGGCTATTATAATCTAGAATCTGTGGTGAGTGATGAAGACTGATGAAAAAGAGCGTATTGCCACTTTCCTGCTGAGTTCCAAAGGGTCATCTTCGTTCAAATGATGTTCATACCTCGCCTCGACATGTTCTATAATGCCATCATAATATCACAATGATGTACCCTTTCAAAAAAAGTATTTTTTAATTGAAAAGCAAAAATGGGAAATTACTGAAACGCAACAATATCCAATATCAACTAGGGAGCACCTGCTAAAAAAAGAGAAAAAGCAGTGGCAAAGTCAACAGTTTTTTCTTTTGTATAGGCAGGGGAAAGGCATCTTCCAGTCACAGACAAATGGGATTACCTGGCTATAAAATAGCAACAAGTGGAAAATTGTGGTTTTGACAAAACGCATACACCGCCTATTCAGCCCACACTTATACAAACCATCAGTCTTCCCAAAAATAAAGATAAAACGGGCCCAGCTAAGAGACATACTTATTTCGACTATTGTGGTATTGTGGGCCGAGGGAAGACTATACGCCCAAAAGGGGTGTGCATGTGATCCAGAGACCACACCCCCCAAAAAAAGTAAAAAATAATAGGGATGAGCAAAGTTCTAAACCCCACCCATGTAAAAGAGAACACAGAATAGGCAATAGACAGAAAATGCAGCACTCTGGGTAATTGAACAGGCCTGAAAAGGAAATAAGCTGTTCTTAGGCAGATTGCCAGCATTGAACCAGGCTTCAAGCTGTACTGTGAAGTTCCATGGAGTGCCAAAAGCAGCACTGGCGAATCCCTCTTGTTCAAGTGCAGCAAAGACGATTCAAATGCATTTCGACTGGTTTGATGTGGCAGAAAGGGAGCTATGGCTGATCTGGTCAGTCACATACTGTGAAACCCACTGCAGGGGCTCTAGGACAGTCTGAGTCCTTTCAGGTTCCGCTATCGCAGCCTAGAGTGGTTTGGTGCAGAGTGGCTGGTCCTGGACCTCAGCAAGAGTTAACCCCAATGCGACCTGGGGTGGGGAAGCGAGGGAGCTTGCCTCTGCCTAGGAACCCTCCTCCTTTATCTCAATGGCTGAGTGCTTTGAAAAGATCAACTCTCGCAAAAGAAGCTCAAATCAATTATTCCTTAAGTCTTGAAGTGAATCAAAGAAGGAGTTGGTACCTCCTCTTTTATAGGCAGAAGCGAACAGGCGATTGGGCTAAATCAAGCCTGCTTTTAAGGGGGTTCAATCTATGTCCTTAAGACAAGTGCAAGGCATAAGATAAGCAGTGTCACATAGCAATTTGCTATTCAATTCTGTAGATTTGCTAATCAAATTGACACGTGTGTAGCGAAGCTAGCTATTTAAGTTACCCTATTCAATGAAAGAACAGCTCACCCAGCAATCCTCTCTTGCCCCATGGGCTCTCTTCGCCCTCTTTTCTCTGTACACATTTCAAAGGAACTAATGGAGAAAGAGTGAAACAGTAATCATCTCATCCACTCTTAAGTACCAAAGGCCTGTGTGGGAGTGCTAGGCAAAAAATTATTTTTCAAACAATTGCAAACCAGAAGTAACTGGCATGATACTTTTATTAAGCTAACTATATTCTGTCTGGCAAAGACCGGTATGTGTTATCTTTTTTTTATTTTTAAAGACAAGTTATGCAATTACATTCCTAAACATTTTTATTGTTACATAATGCATAATTACAGTACTTATACTGTAAAACACTGCATCATCTCCATGCTTTACAGTAAACTTTAGGTTGGTGTATCTAAATATTGACAAGTGAACACTTTTGAAAATGTACATGATCACACATGCTTTTGATGGCAAACCTAGTTCTATAACTTGCTGGTTGCATACATCTGTGCAACTGGTGCTCAACCCATGAGCTGATCCCATACTCTTTGGCATTCTATCCTATCACCCTGTTGCTTCATACCAGTGACCATGAAAGTGAGATGGCTGCAAACAAAAATATTATTCCTAGTTCTCCCCAGTTCTCCGCCTACTATGCCACCACTCTGCTTAGTGGATTATTTTCTTTCCTCTTACATAAGGAATACACAAAGCTAACTAGATGTTTATGCAAAGTAGTGATCAATAGTTCCATCGAGTTTTTAAAATCGACAGATCGACTGCACTACTATACACTGTAGTTAGCCTCCCGAGCTTGCTTTGCTCCAAAAGTATGATTACATTATATATTGGCACCTGCAGGAGAGAGCTGGCCAAACTCTTTCCAGAGCCTTATTATCATATCTATTTATTTGTGTCCATTCAGAGACAAAAACAAGGAGAACAGGCTACCCCTCCCTTTTCCATGCTCTTACTGACTTAAGAGCTATGCTCTGTGCTATAATGGAATACATCCTCTGGACTCTTAACAGAAATCACAATGATTCATCATTTTTTATGACACAATTCAAACTACAACAAACATCATGGTTATCAATTTCCATGGATGCCCCACCTCATATTTGAAAATGGATCACTGTGTGGTTAGTATACAACAGTGTAAACACATTTTTCTTATTTTATTTGTACCATAAGACACAGAATAGTTCTGATGAATTTACAAACTAGAACAACCACATGTTTCTCCTCTCAGATAATGTCTGAGTTTGTACATATCACTGTATCTAAATTTTAAAAACTTATATGCAATGTTATATTATTGGATATCTTGGACAGAGAGGTAACACAACCAGATAGGACAACTGATTAGTGTAATCTCTAATCAGACTGTAGGTCGACACATTGGGCCTCATTATAATGTTGGCGGACACTATATGAACGGTGCCGGTAAGGCACCGGCATCATTCATACCGTGCCGCCGAATTACGAGTTCTGCTTGCGGGTGCCTGACAGCCCACCAGGTCTGACCTGGCGAGATGTGCGGCACCCGCGAGCATATCTTATAATTGCACCGGCACCGTCATCAACGGTGCTGGGGCAACCATGCTCCCGACCCCCATTCTGCCCTAAGGGCCAGGATGGGGATCAGGAGCCCGGCAATACCGCCACCCGCGAATGGGCAATTACCGGCCCATTCAACTCGTAATGGGCTGGTTATTGCCCAATCGCGGGTGGCGGTGCACGGTTACCGCCAAACACGTAATGAGGTCCATTGTGTTTCGGCCCCTAATAGGAAATATGTCTGACCAAAACTACATTTCCATCTGATCACCACTTCATCAGGATGTAGAATTTAATAACTGGATTTTCATTGCTTTCCAAAACCCCACCTTTGTGGGCCAAGTTCAAGGCGAACTTGGTTGAGACATTCTTATTACACCAAAATGGTGTTTACAGCTGCAATTAAGACATTACATTTCAGTAAGTAGAAAATCTCAGTGGCATGTGGTCTGATCCGGGCAGGTAGTGGGTGGGAATATCCAAAGGGCTTGACATGGCCATGGATGTCAATTTGTGGGTAAATAACCAAACAAAAGCACACATTATGTGTACCTCTCCTCACACCCCACCTCCCTCTAACGTGGCCTCTAATGCAATCGTTTTGTGACACAAACGCACCACCTAATAGCGAAAACTAAAATCGCTGTGCTGTTTTTGTAGTACTATCTTACAGCAAAGATAACACGTCGGTGCAAGATAACAGAGGAGTGGTCTTAATCATATACATTTTAACTTCAAACATTTCAAGCTCAGCCTCAAATGCTCAATATAGTCAATACTTTCACGGATCTAACTTGCAATTAGAGAACCAGACATTTTAGGCTTTTGCACAAGACAGAACAGTTGTTGAAATTCTACTGCTAAATATTGAATTACTGCAATTTGGGAGATTCTGAGCAGGCCTGCTAAGGGTGTTCAATGGACCGTAACCCCTGAATATTGGGGTTTACATCAACATGCAACAAAGTACTCCTGTAGGCCAGCGATGCCAAGCAGTTGGATGGCTGAAGTTGATGCTGTTCAGGTTGGATGCAAGACATCTTTACACCTGTGTCAATGTATGCCATCAGAGTTCCCCTGATCAATTTCAATCTTCCTTTTATTTGAGAATTATTTGTAGGTAAAGCTGCAAAGCAACTGGCACGAGTGGGTATTATGTTAAAAGAAAATTACGGCAATGCTTTGGTGTTTGGTGATTCAATGAAACTGACAGAAGTGATTTTTATTATTAAGGTATTTATTGAGCACAGATCTACATTTGCGACGTGCCATAGGTCGGTCATGTCCAGTAAAATGCTGGGGGTGTAATTGTAGGGAGAGGCTCATCTGCCTGAAAATCCTATGCCTCCCCTATAACTAGGTATGTGGAGAGTCTGCGAGGATATACATCTTTGTTTGATTAGAATGCTCGTTGAATACAAATGTTAGTTCTCTGAGATCTCCATCCACCACATCTTCTATATTGGAACATAACTATCCTAAATTGCAAAATTGCATACATGGGGCTGGATTATAGATGGTTATTCTGCTCACAAATTAACATTTGGTTAAAGCAATGTAACTCCTATACGTGCAAAAGGAAAATGATTCGCAAAAATTGCTAAGTATAAGAAATGCTTTCGGAAAATGGCCATGACATTTGCCGGATGTGAGTGATAACAAAAAGGTGTGTGAAAAAGAGACAGAACAGTCAAATCACTCAATATGCATTTCCAAAATTGGAGTTCCCAAGGAGAGGCATCGCAACCAGGTCCTGGTTGAAAATACGTCCAAAGTGCAATAGGTTAATTTTAATATTATTCTACAACAAAGGCATGAACATTTCGCGCCACCGATTTCCATGGATACAGCCATTCTTTTCCTTAAACCATCTTTCCCATGAGCGCGTTGTGACAGTGCCTGAAATGCATTTTTTTCCTAATTCAATCACATTTTCATGGAGATCTTGCGCTAAGTGCATCTTGCGCATGATGTAGAGTGAAAGGTTTGCGAATGATCAGTGTGTATTTTGTGCACACGAATGCAGAACGGTGCATAGCACACTTGTCAGTGTATTTTCAATATCATTGTGAATCGGGTCTATGGTGACTGGTATTTTTAGAATTGGCGTACTCTATCACTAAAGATGGTAACCGCTGACACCCTATGGTAGCAAGGGAAAACTGCACCCCGAGAGATGCCATACGAGGTTTCACAAGCATTCAAAAAGAAGATTGTTCTGGTTTCTATAGTGAAACCATATGATACTTTCTGCCAACCAGCAGTGGGGGGCAAAATGTGGGAAACCAAAAGAGGCTTTATGGACATTCATACCATAGTTTAAATAAGAGGAAATCTAGGTGATGAAGGGATGTGTGTTGCTATGCACTCAGTATATCGCCTCTATCAAATAGATGCTGATGTGGACTTAACAGTCAACAGGTGCTCAGCTACAGCGAGTGTAGTGCATACATGCGCTGTTACGTCATGTCATGTTATATTTATGCAGCAGTGCATTTCGGGTGGCACCAACTTTCAATAGTTGTGTGTAGGGTTCTGGGTTCCCCACAGATGACTCTGGCCTCAGGTGAAGTTCCAGCAACTTCTTTAATTAAGTTTCAGTACATTGTGATAATCATATAAGGTCAAGTACATCTGGGTTCAGGGCAACATACACCTGCATCCTCCCAGGTAGGCTTAAATCTCTCAACTCACCAACATAAAACTGTTGAATCATACATCAACATTCTCACAACCCAGATTCTGTGTCACCTTCTCCACAAGCAACAAAGAAACCTAATCACTACATATCTCCCTTCCTAACACCCAACAGACACAACGGCCAAACATGACATACACAAAACATAATGCATCCACATACTCCAATTCCATGCGCGTACATCCCTACCGCTAGAACTAAGACTACATCCAGAACCTGAAAGCATCCCCAATAAAAATGGTACCATGACACCCACTACAATGCCCCTCCGCTTTTCTACCAAATAAGGGAAAGACACTACCATAGAAAATTGCACCGCTTACAATCTATACCTCAGGAAAATCAATAATCTCCCCTCCTCTACCACACAACAACACACAACCCATGCTAACACACCACATCACTACATAGCTCCAAGCTAAATCACTAAATTACGCACCAATGAACAAGGCTGGCTGGGTATTCCAAACACCTGAGTAAACGACAAAACAACAAATGCACAACAAATGCCTATGCTGCCACCCCCAATTTGTCGCCTGTATTCAAAAGGTCCACCTAACAAACCTCAACCACTGAATGAGTAAGCATGAAAACACATCCCACACAACTAGAAGCATCAGTCACCGAAACAACCACATCTATTCAAATCCCCGCAGCCACTAAAACCAACACTAAGATGTGCACCTCACACTAAAAAAAACAGTCTGGACGTTCCAAACGTCCGGGTAAAACAACACCCATTGAACACAACCAGTGTGATATTGCTACTCCTTATTCGTTACCTGTGTTCCTCAAAACAACCTAACTAACACCACTGCTGCGAGTAATCATTTACACCACACACTCTAATTCATACAAGCACACAACTACAAAATTGCCAAAATGTTAAATACCTAGCACACCACAATTACTCACACATGCATATCCCCACACTGCCCTCTCAAAACAGTGTTACCAAATATTAACATCACTGCCAAATTATTTCTACACTTTAAAATTCTTAACATTTTTAAAAATTCTAAGTTATTTGGTTCTCCTACAATGGTACATATGCTCTATAAAACTAGGCACAAAAAAATCCTTCCCCAAAAATTATGCATAAAAGTCCTTTGAACAGTCCCACCTGTGGAAAAATATAAGTGCAGACAAACTCTTCCACAACCTATTTTGAAATTCTGACCAAACCACTTAACTTCACTTCAATTTAAAGTCCATCTGTGGAAACAAATATTAGTCAAATGCATTACTACAACGTTTCCTATTCTTAAAAAATGGCCAACCAGAAAAAAAATGTGTTAGTACAGCAAACACATATATTATCCATTAAACAACATTGCTATACTCATTTCCAATCTACCATGCAATTCACATAAAATTGCATTTCAACCTGTATTGTGTTAACAGAGGCTACAACATTCCCACTTCTTGCATTCACTCTCTCTCTCAGCTACACACAGGGATGTCTAAATCAAAAACAAGCCTCACATGACATCTATCACCAGTAAACTTTCTTTGTTATACCATAATATACAAAATCTCAAAGGCAAAGAAAACAAAACATTCCGTTTCTTGCTCCTGCCATCCACGTCTTTTAATGACAATACCTTCGGGGACACGGCCCCACTCAGGTGTCCACCCCTTTAACTCAAAGTACCTCTGAAATATCCATTTCGGCAATTTGCATCTGTTGCTTCTTCAACTCCTTGAAATAAAAGGCAACACTGGGCGGAGACACGGCAGCAAATAAGCACCACAACGCCTCCAGGGGCCGCTCCCAAAAAAACGCTCACAGCTACACAGCATCATTTAGCTCATGGATCCTGTAAACCCTTCCGGCACAGCTTTTTCTAATTGTCAGCAAAATCTCATTTGGACTGCCTCCAAGCCACTCCAATGTTGTACCATGGGCTTCCAGCCCATCCAAACACTGCAAGTGCTGTCTTGGGCACTATGCCCCTCCAGCAATGCCATGGGCTCCAAGGCCCCAAGTGTATTCACGGGCTACAAGTCTCTTAGGTGCAGGTAGGGGCTCCAAACCCCCTCAAATGCTGGAATGGCCCCCAGAACCCTCCTCTGCTACAGGCGCTTTACACATTAGCCACCAATCTTCCATTTAACATCTAGGTGCAGCATAGGTTCCAACCTCTTCTGATGCTACTGCCCTGGGCTCCAAGCCCCAGCTGCACAGCATGGCTTCCTCATTTTCCAGGCGTAACTAGACCCCAGGCCTCTTCGAATTGCTACTGCCTTGGGCACCAAGCCCTCCATGCTGCAGCCTGGGTTACTATACCCCTTATACCAGTTTCTGGGCCCTCAGCCCTTTCTCAGTCTCTTGATTTCCTCTGTGCTTGACCTGTCTTACTAGTGACAGGCCAGCTGGCCCCTGGCTCTGGCACAGCCCCGTACTTTCTGCGCCTGTGCCCCTTGCGCTGGGCCCTTCTGCGCCTACAGCATTAAGCACTCGTCCTACCTACGAGGGTCTTCTTCTTGGGTTGGGGGGGAGATGTTTGTACCAACTTCAATGCTGTCCCCCCAGCACAGCCTGCATCCTCGTCGCCAATGTAGGGTTCTGGGTACCCCACAGATGACTCTGACCTCAGGTGAAGGAGGCAGACTAACGCAGAACTAGGGGCATACCGTGTGTACAGAGAAGTAGTGAAATCTCAAAGATATCTCATCACTTCTGAGTTACCCTCTTAACCTACCTCTCCTCTCCTTGCCTGCTAGCTAACATTTTTCATTGCCTCTAACCTGCCTCTGTCCCCGACTTCCTCTGCCTCCACTCTAGCACTTCACCCATCATGGTCACTTCCCGAGCACAGCTGGCCCTACCGGCGACTACCTACACTTAGAAATGTCCTATGTTGGTTGCCCTTAATCTATTTATGTCCAGTGACCCACTTATGTATTGTCCCAGGTGACTGTTCCATTAACCCCCCACAACCCGGTCAGAATGCCCCTCAAACGCAGCCCACTGCAAAAATCCCACTGCTTCCTGTCAAATCTAATTTTGTATATATTGTACGTTCTTTTGTGATCAAAAGAGAATTGTTCAAACTGTATAAAAATAAATGAATAAATAAATATCTGCTTCAGAATTAAAAACCCATTTCCACCTTAATCTGGCTTGTAGGCAGTCTGCTGAAAATACTGAGCTTTAAAATGAATTTGTACGGCTCGGGAAAGTTCTAGAATGATAGGTGTGAGGCAGGAGAGTTTGAGGGAGGGGCAACTGCTAAATGTGTCATTTTTTGGTGGTGGGAGCGTAGGTTTCCCAATATGTGGTATATGAAGGAGTGAGACCTAGCCAGACATATCCTTGGCTCAAAGAAAGTCACGAGACTGGTCTCAAAAAGGAGATCATAAGGTCTCCCAACACAGTGTTTTATTGTATAAAAGTGCATTGACAAACCGCCCATATATCCAGCTGTCATTCATAATGGCAACCCGCGTAACACTGCAAAGGCTGCATGTTGCCCTGCTCAGTAGGTAGAATACAGATCGACCCTTTGCCACTGGCATATGTATACGCTGCAGCAACATGAAACACATGTCTGGCTCCGCACAGTAGAAGGCGCAGGCCCTGAGCTGTCACTTTCATCAAAAATGAGTCGTCTGCTGCCTGCATGGGCCAGGGCAGCGTAGAGATCATTGCATAGTGGAAAAGGGGGATCCCATGAAACGTACAATGCCGTGGATCTCTGATGTGGACATTATTGTTAACTGTTTCCGAGTCGCTCTTGAGTTGAGCTATTTGGACCTGAATGCAACAGACTACGCATTACCACACTTTTATGTTCATTGTACACAAAGAAGATCCTAAGTCTTGTCAACAAGATTTGCCAGTGCTAACCCCTTTAATGCTGCTTTTGCCTACAGAAAATCATGAAGACTTTCTCAACAATATTGACAGCATTGTCCCTGTAAATCACATTTTTATGATGCTGATGACCAACAATACATGCCATCAATGCTGGTGTAAAACATTTCCATACTACTAGTGCCCAAACAATTAGGCCCGTTTCCACAATATATACCCGTGCTCGTTGTGCCAGAGGCAAAGCATGTCGTTTGTCTCAACAATATATACCCATGCTGCTGTGCCCACACTAAATCATGCATTCTACCTCCTCTTGCAGTGCTCTCCTTGATGCAGCTAGGGCCCAAAGTAAATCATGCAGTCGGTCTCCACAATTTGTGCTGCCCCCAGTTCTCCTTTATGCCCCTCTGTGCCTACAAATTGGCATAAGATGCACGTTTCACCCACATACACATTCTTGCAAACAATATATTTTTTAATGTAGCCTTTTTCCTGACCAGTCCCTTTTCATACCTATATTGTTGTGAATGGTCGCTTGGAAAAGCTTAAACCTATGCTAAAACTTGATGTCCCGTCTCTGAAGTTCCCATAAAAGGTTATGAGGGATCCATTTATGATCCTCGGGCGTCTGTTCTTCTGACGAGCTGATGGTTCAATTCAGGTGGGCTCCTAAACACCATCTGTGCATACAGGGTCAGAGGGACATGGATACAAGGGCCCCAGGAAGTCTCAAGGATATCCGGCACAAGGAGTAAACTTCACTCAGTCACAGTGAGTGCCATTCGCTTTCCTGCATCTTGAATCACAGATAATAATATTACCGAACTAAAAACCACTCATTCTATACTGCGTAAGCAGGGACGTCCCTCCTAGAATTCTAACCTACAAATACAGGTATCACAAAGTTCTCTGGAGATCTACATCTATGGGTAACTTGTCCCACTGGAGGAAGCCCTTCAACTGACAATCAACATTTTTACTTATGCTGCACAATAATAGTCTACATGCCAAGTAATTGGCTATAATTTTGAAGTCTGATTTTAAGGTTGTCCCTATCCAATTCAATCACTCACTAAATATGGATGGGATTCTTATTGGTATTCCGCTCTCTGCTACTAGCACCTTATTTGCTCTCCTGATATATCGCCCTCCGGACTACGACCGTGAGATTTGTGATTAATTTCCGGTTCTTGTGGCCATGTTGCGTCAGAAATATATTAACTTGATTGTTGTGGGAGATTTTAATCTTCCAATAAACAAATCCAACAGCAATCTAGCCAGTCAATTGCTGGACACGATGTCAGACTTGGGTCTTTCCCAGCTGATTACCTACCCCACGCATCAGCTGACTAAAATGCCCTTGATCTAATCTTTGCCCCTCCAGTAGTTCTGTCTGTTTTTCCTGCGTTTCCCATTATTTGGTCTGATCACATGGTGACTCCTTTTTCTAAAGTAGCTGTGGTTTCTCTTTCTCCCCGCGCTCGGCTGTTTATTGCAAAGCGCTGCTGGCACTCTGTTAGTACTCAGAACCGTAGTTCTCTGATTTTGAAGGATTGTACTAATGTCCCCCACTGCACACTGGTGACAGCCTCCCAGATATTTAAGTCAGTGGAGGATACTCTTGCACCCAGTAAATGCTGTCTTGTGAAGTTACATTGCTCTGAGCCTTGGTTCACAGCAGAGCTGAACATCCTTAAACTGCACCGCAGACAGGCGGAAAGAAAATGGAGAATGGCTTATTTGCCATCTGACAGAGCCCGTTATTGTCTTGCCACTGTAAAATACCAAAACAGGCCATTAATCAGCCTAAAGCCTTACTTGGGGCTGTTCAATCTTTAACTGTGCAAGTCAAATCTCAGGCTACTACTCCTTCTTCACAGGAACTCTGTGACTCTCTTTCATCCTATTTGATGATTAATCACTACTTGTATGGCCATTGACCTGAGTTGCTCTCAAGTGATGCAGTCAGGTCCACTGCTTGGCCTACCCACCACTCTGGATACAGCGGTTGGGCTCTGGTCTTCCTTTCTGATCTTCTCAGACAAGGAGGTTTTGACCGCTATAAAAAGTCTAAAGTCAGCATCGCCTAGCTACCCTATCCCGCTTTCGATTCTGAAAAATGTCTCTGACGACATTGTTTCGTGGCTTACTATAGCTGTTAATGACTCTTTTTTGACACGGACGATCCCTGACAATCTTAAGCACGCTCTTGTTATTCTGCTGCTGAAAAAGCCCAACCTGGACCCTTTAGTTCTGTCTAACTTTCACCATATCTCTCTGCTTCCTTTCCTAATGAAACTGCTTGAGTCCCTGGTCTCCCCACTCCTTAATGCCTTCTTGGAATCATCTGGCTTCTTTGATCCTTTTCAATCAGGCTTTCGCCCCGGTTGAGGTACTGAGCCAGTACAGTTATCAGTTGTGGATGAACTGGTGTGTTTGGTCGGCCAGGGCAGGGTGGGGACTTGATTCTGTTAGATCTGTCGGCGGCGTTTGACACCGTTGACCATCCTACCCTGGTCACCCGCCTCTCATCGGCCGGCCTCTTTGGTCAAGTTTTGGCCTGGTTTTCCTCCTTTTTGTCGGAGCATTCATAATCTGTTTCTTGACCTCCCTTTCACTCCCCCCTGTCCCACTGCTGTGGGGAGTCCCTTAGGGCTCCTCGCCGTCTCCTACTCTGTTTAATATGTACATTTAGCCTCTTTTCACTATAATCCATGCACATGGTTTTATGTGTTACTCCTACGCCAACGTTATGCAGATTATTGTGCATCTCGACTTAACCTGTCCTGAGACAGCTGGTCGGAGAAGGATTTGGCGACTGGATGGCCCTGATTGGCTTAAATTGAATGGTGAGAAAACAGAGGTGCTGGTGATTGGCACAGCTACCCTCTCCCTGCCTGTTCTGGACCGTGAGCCATGATCCTTTTCCCTCTCCCGTCTCATCAGAGAAGGACCTGGGTGTAAAAATTCCCGCCTCACTACCCAAGGCTGAACAGGTCTCTTTTTCCTGTCAGAAGGCTCATTTTAAGATGCGAACCCTGCGGAAAGTCCTTCCTTGTATTCCTTCTAAATTCCATGCACCGGTGGTATCATCCTTGGTAATTAGTAACATCGATTACTGTAACGCTTTGTATTTGGCTCTTCTGCGACACTTGCTCCATCGCCTGTAGCTGCTGCAGAATATGGCAGCTAGATCGGTACTTCACCCGCCTTTCGGCGCTCATATGACGCCACTCCTGCACCAGCTCCGCTGGCTTCCAGTTGAACAGCACATTACATTTAAGTCACTGTGTCTGGACCATAAAGCCTTCTATAAAACAGGAGCTGAATACCTTCAAATTATGTTTTGTCCATACAAACCCTGCAGGTCCCTTCGCTCCCAATCTCTGAAAACCGTTCAGCCCCTTAGGGTTAGACTCTCTCGGGTTGACGGCTAAGCCTTTTCTGTGGCTGCAGCAAAACCATGGAATTCTCTCCCTTTTTGTCTGCATGATATTGAGGCCCAACACCCTTTTCGGCAGGTTCTCAAAACCTTTATTTTTTAAGTATTCTTGATTCCCCCGAGTGCCTCCATCCTCTACAGTTGTAGCACCATGATCCCTTTGGGCGAATGATGCGCTTTGCAAGTACTGATAAGATAAGATACGACAACTGCTCAATATGAAACTTCAAAAGCTTGCCAAAGCTAGTAATGCAGACAAACCACCACCCCATTTTCTCACCTAACATCCCTACTTCATTCACTAAAAGCTCATAAATGTGTGAACACCAAGCTCCAAAACAATTCCCTTTTACTCCTAGTTACTGTACTCCAAATCATGTCGTATTCCTGAACACATTCAATATGCTGTACTGCAAGTAGCAAGATGCAACATACTATGACACCACAGTCGGAAATGGGAGGTAATTTCAAACTTAACTAGACGAATTGAGACTTCCGTAAATTGTCTTCCAAGTCTTGCTAAATTCAACACTCATCCTAGAAGAGCCTTTCAGATCCACCCATCTGACTGCTGTTACCGTTTGACAAAGGCATGCCTTTTTTTGTCATGCTTAATGTGCTCATCAAAACATCAGCCTTAACTGGAGCTGGGACTTTTCATGGCCAAGCCACGCTGTTTGCAGTAACTGCTGCAGTCATGAATTATACTGCTGACCTTTAGAAGGGCCTTACTGATAACAAAGTGTGGAACAAATAGGAAATTGCTGCCAGGGATGCCTGGTAGAGGATACGCGAGCGGCCATAACACTTTCGACCACCTACACGGCTATTCTGATGGATCTGTCTGTGGGAGCAGCTGGCAATAAAAGTCCGATAGAGTGGCCCAACATGTTCAATTTCCCTTTAATGTGGAGCCACTGTGGGGACAAGCTGATCGCCCCCCCCTCCCCGCTCGGTATGCCCCCGGGGCTTCTGGCAGCTACCCTAGTGCATCTTAATTCAGGAGGAGGGCTGCCCTTATGAGTGGCAAGGCAATGATCAGTCTACTTGGACCTGTCTACAGAGATGCCTACATTTGAAAATCCAATTAGCAAGGGGGTAGGGTCTAAATATTGTACCCCATGGTTTAGAAGCGGTTACCATGCCCATACTTTTTTTAAAAAAAGTGGCGTGAAATGCTGCATGTTCTATATCGATGCTTAGTGAAACTGATTTAAAACGCATCCATAGAATTTACAGGTAGGTAGCTCAGGAAGTGAACACGTGACATTTCCAGTCCTTCAGATGCTATGTCACAGAGCAGAGGAGCAATTTGCAGTAACAGCTCATGTGTGTACCAATCAGAGAATTGCTGGAGAAGTAGGTAGGTGGCAAGTGAATCTTCCGACTGCCAATACAGTGTAAATCTGTGGGGAATAATACATTTTAATTTTTTTAAGCGTACTGCTAAGAACTTTACCAGATACGTTCATTAAAGCTCGAGCAACATTGTGAAAAAGACCAGTGTACAGTGGAAGATGATGTTTGGGGAGAGCCTGTCATAGTTGTCAAACGTCAGTTACTGCAACTTAAATACCTCCACAGTGCCCCCTACAGGTAATATGAATCACTGGAAACGGACGGTTAGAAACCTCCTGGGCATCTTAGTTATTCGGGGGTGAAATGGCACTAAATCCCTTCATTTGAAGCATTAACTTTGGCGTTGAAGTCCTCAGAGCTGTTTTCTTTAAAGTAGTTGTAAGCCACACAAACACACGGGCTGCAACCAGTGTGGGGATAAGGATCTCATAGAGGCACAGAACTTAACATTTTGTTTTGATTAAACCGTCTCACCCTAAGTTACTAGGGGAATCCAGACGTGGACCCCTTGCTCACTATTCTTAGAGAGGCACAGCTCCTCCCTACTGATGAGGTCCAACCAGACCGAAACACGTGTCTGGGGATGCTGTTGGTACTCTTGTTCAGAGAAGAATTGCCTAGCATTTCGGTGCTGGACTGCCCCAGGGCAGGACAAAGACTGATATGTTTGGG
Organism: Ambystoma mexicanum; assembly: GCF_040938575.1. Classification (NCBI taxonomy): domain Eukaryota; kingdom Metazoa; phylum Chordata; class Amphibia; order Caudata; family Ambystomatidae; genus Ambystoma; species Ambystoma mexicanum. Next base: position 120,312,158 of record NC_090923.1, read on the forward strand.
ATATTCCTTCTCTGTGAAAGATAGTGAGCTAAAGACTCTGGGTAAGTCTCTCGTACCCAGGACTAATGTCTGGCAGAGAGACTCCCAGGACCCCCCTTGTCAATTAGCATATTTAAGTAACTTTGGGTCTCACCCTAAGTTACTAGGGGAATCCAGACGTGGACCCCTTGCTCACTATTCTTAGAGAGGCACAGCTCCTCCCTACTGATGAGGTCCAACCAGACCGAAACACGTGTCTGGGGATGCTGTTGGTACTCTTGTTCAGAGAAGAATTGCCTAGCATTTCGGTGCTGGACTGCCCCAGGGCAGGACAAAGACTGATATGTTTGGGATATTCCTTCTCTGTGAAAGATAGTGAGCTAAAGACTCTGGGTAAGTCTCTCGTACCCAGGACTAATGTCTGGCAGAGAGACTCCCAGGACCCCCCTTGTCAATTAGCATATTTAAGTAACTTTGGGTCTCACCCTAAGTTACTAGGGGAATCCAGACGTGGACCCCTTGCTCACTATTCTTAGAGAGGCACAGCTCCTCCCTACTGATGAGGTCCAACCAGACCGAAACACGTGTCTGGGGATGCTGTTGGTACTCTTGTTCAGAGAAGAATTGCCTAGCATTTCGGTGCTGGACTGCCCCAGGGCAGGACAAAGACTGATATGTTTGGGATATTCCTTCTCTGTGAAAGATAGTGAGCTAAAGACTATGGGTAAGTCTCTCGTACCCAGGACTAATGTCTGGCAGAGAGACTCCCAGGACCCCCCTTGTCAATTAGCATATTTAAGTAACTTTGGGTCTCACCCTAAGTTACTAGGGGAATCCAGACGTGGACCCCTTGCTCACTATTCTTAGAGAGGCACAGCTCCTCCCTACTGATGAGGTCCAACCAGACCGAAACACGTGTCTGGGGATGCTGTTGGTACTCTTGTTCAGAGAAGAATTGCCTAGCATTTCGGTGCTGGACTGCCCCAGGGCAGGACAAAGACTGATATGTTTGGGATATTCCTTCTCTGTGAAAGATAGTGAGCTAAAGACTCTGGGTAAGTCTCTCGTACCCAGGACTAATGTCTGGCAGAGAGACTCCCAGGACCCCCCTTGTCAATTAGCATATTTAAGTAACTTTGGGTCTCACCCTAAGTTACTAGGGGAATCCAGACGTGGACCCCTTGCTCACTATTCTTAGAGAGGCACAGCTCCTCCCTACTGATGAGGTCCAACCAGACCGAAACACGTGTCTGGGGATGCTGTTGGTACTCTTGTTCAGAGAAGAATTGCCTAGCATTTCGGTGCTGGACTGCCCCAGGGCAGGACAAAGACTGATATGTTTGGGATATTCCTTCTCTGTGAAAGATAGTGAGCTAAAGACTCTGGGTAAGTCTCTCGTACCCAGGACTAATGTCTGGCAGAGAGACTCCCAGGACCCCCCTTGTCAATTAGCATATTTAAGTAACTTTGGGTCTCACCCTAAGTTACTAGGGGAATCCAGACGTGGACCCCTTGCTCACTATTCTTAGAGAGGCACAGCTCCTCCCTACTGATGAGGTCCAACCAGACCGAAACACGTGTCTGGGGATGCTGTTGGTACTCTTGTTCAGAGAAGAATTGCCTAGCATTTCGGTGCTGGACTGCCCCAGGGCAGGACAAAGACTGATATGTTTGGGATATTCCTTCTCTGTGAAAGATAGTGAGCTAAAGACTCTGGGTAAGTCTCTCGTACCCAGGACTAATGTCTGGCAGAGAGACTCCCAGGACCCCCCTTGTCAATTAGCATATTTAAGTAACTTTGGGTCTCACCCTAAGTTACTAGGGGAATCCAGACGTGGACCCCTTGCTCACTATTCTTAGAGAGGCACAGCTCCTCCCTACTGATGAGGTCCAACCAGACCGAAACACGTGTCTGGGGATGCTGTTGGTACTCTTGTTCAGAGAAGAATTGCCTAGCATTTCGGTGCTGGACTGCCCCAGGGCAGGACAAAGACTGATATGTTTGGGATATTCCTTCTCTGTGAAAGATAGTGAGCTAAAGACTCTGGGTAAGTCTCTCGTACCCAGGACTAATGTCTGGCAGAGAGACTCCCAGGACCCCCCTTGTCAATTAGCATATTTAAGTAACTTTGGGTCTCACCCTAAGTTACTAGGGGAATCCAGACGTGGACCCCTTGCTCACTATTCTTAGAGAGGCACAGCTCCTCCCTACTGATGAGGTCCAACCAGACCGAAACACGTGTCTGGGGATGCTGTTGGTACTCTTGTTCAGAGAAGAATTGCCTAGCATTTCGGTGCTGGACTGCCCCAGGGCAGGACAAAGACTGATATGTTTGGGATATTCCTTCTCTGTGAAAGATAGTGAGCTAAAGACTCTGGGTAAGTCTCTCGTACCCAGGACTAATGTCTGGCAGAGAGACTCCCAGGACCCCCCTTGTCAATTAGCATATTTAAGTAACTTTGGGTCTCACCCTAAGTTACTAGGGGAATCCAGACGTGGACCCCTTGCTCACTATTCTTAGAGAGGCACAGCTCCTCCCTACTGATGAGGTCCAACCAGACCGAAACACGTGTCTGGGGATGCTGTTGGTACTCTTGTTCAGAGAAGAATTGCCTAGCATTTCGGTGCTGGACTGCCCCAGGGCAGGACAAAGACTGATATGTTTGGGATATTCCTTCTCTGTGAAAGATAGTGAGCTAAAGACTCTGGGTAAGTCTCTCGTACCCAGGACTAATGTCTGGCAGAGAGACTCCCAGGACCCCCCTTGTCAATTAGCATATTTAAGTAACTTTGGGTCTCACCCTAAGTTACTAGGGGAATCCAGACGTGGACCCCTTGCTCACTATTCTTAGAGAGGCACAGCTCCTCCCTACTGATGAGGTCCAACCAGACCGAAACACGTGTCTGGGGATGCTGTTGGTACTCTTGTTCAGAGAAGAATTGCCTAGCATTTCGGTGCTGGACTGCCCCAGGGCAGGACAAAGACTGATATGTTTGGGATATTCCTTCTCTGTGAAAGATAGTGAGCTAAAGACTCTGGGTAAGTCTCTCGTACCCAGGACTAATGTCTGGCAGAGAGACTCCCAGGACCCCCCTTGTCAATTAGCATATTTAAGTAACTTTGGGTCTCACCCTAAGTTACTAGGGGAATCCAGACGTGGACCCCTTGCTCACTATTCTTAGAGAGGCACAGCTCCTCCCTACTGATGAGGTCCAACCAGACCGAAACACGTGTCTGGGGATGCTGTTGGTACTCTTGTTCAGAGAAGAATTGCCTAGCATTTCGGTGCTGGACTGCCCCAGGGCAGGACAAAGACTGATATGTTTGGGATATTCCTTCTCTGTGAAAGATAGTGAGCTAAAGACTCTGGGTAAGTCTCTCGTACCCAGGACTAATGTCTGGCAGAGAGACTCCCAGGACCCCCCTTGTCAATTAGCATATTTAAGTAACTTTGGGTCTCACCCTAAGTTACTAGGGGAATCCAGACGTGGACCCCTTGCTCACTATTCTTAGAGAGGCACAGCTCCTCCCTACTGATGAGGTCCAACCAGACCGAAACACGTGTCTGGGGATGCTGTTGGTACTCTTGTTCAGAGAAGAATTGCCTAGCATTTCGGTGCTGGACTGCCCCAGGGCAGGACAAAGACTGATATGTTTGGGATATTCCTTCTCTGTGAAAGATAGTGAGCTAAAGACTCTGGGTAAGTCTCTCGTACCCAGGACTAATGTCTGGCAGAGAGACTCCCAGGACCCCCCTTGTCAATTAGCATATTTAAGTAACTTTGGGTCTCACCCTAAGTTACTAGGGGAATCCAGACGTGGACCCCTTGCTCACTATTCTTAGAGAGGCACAGCTCCTCCCTACTGATGAGGTCCAACCAGACCGAAACACGTGTCTGGGGATGCTGTTGGTACTCTTGTTCAGAGAAGAATTGCCTAGCATTTCGGTGCTGGACTGCCCCAGGGCAGGACAAAGACTGATATGTTTGGGATATTCCTTCTCTGTGAAAGATAGTGAGCTAAAGACTCTGGGTAAGTCTCTCGTACCCAGGACTAATGTCTGGCAGAGAGACTCCCAGGACCCCCCTTGTCAATTAGCATATTTAAGTAACTTTGGGTCTCACCCTAAGTTACTAGGGGAATCCAGACGTGGACCCCTTGCTCACTATTCTTAGAGAGGCACAGCTCCTCCCTACTGATGAGGTCCAACCAGACCGAAACACGTGTCTGGGGATGCTGTTGGTACTCTTGTTCAGAGAAGAATTGCCTAGCATTTCGGTGCTGGACTGCCCCAGGGCAGGACAAAGACTGATATGTTTGGGATATTCCTTCTCTGTGAAAGATAGTGAGCTAAAGACTCTGGGTAAGTCTCTCGTACCCAGGACTAATGTCTGGCAGAGAGACTCCCAGGACCCCCCTTGTCAATTAGCATATTTAAGTAACTTTGGGTCTCACCCTAAGTTACTAGGGGAATCCAGACGTGGACCCCTTGCTCACTATTCTTAGAGAGGCACAGCTCCTCCCTACTGATGAGGTCCAACCAGACCGAAACACGTGTCTGGGGATGCTGTTGGTACTCTTGTTCAGAGAAGAATTGCCTAGCATTTCGGTGCTGGACTGCCCCAGGGCAGGACAAAGACTGATATGTTTGGGATATTCCTTCTCTGTGAAAGATAGTGAGCTAAAGACTCTGGGTAAGTCTCTCGTACCCAGGACTAATGTCTGGCAGAGAGACTCCCAGGACCCCCCTTGTCAATTAGCATATTTAAGTAACTTTGGGTCTCACCCTAAGTTACTAGGGGAATCCAGACGTGGACCCCTTGCTCACTATTCTTAGAGAGGCACAGCTCCTCCCTACTGATGAGGTCCAACCAGACCGAAACACGTGTCTGGGGATGCTGTTGGTACTCTTGTTCAGAGAAGAATTGCCTAGCATTTCGGTGCTGGACTGCCCCAGGGCAGGACAAAGACTGATATGTTTGGGATATTCCTTCTCTGTGAAAGATAGTGAGCTAAAGACTCTGGGTAAGTCTCTCGTACCCAGGACTAATGTCTGGCAGAGAGACTCCCAGGACCCCCCTTGTCAATTAGCATATTTAAGTAACTTTGGGTCTCACCCTAAGTTACTAGGGGAATCCAGACGTGGACCCCTTGCTCACTATTCTTAGAGAGGCACAGCTCCTCCCTACTGATGAGGTCCAACCAGACCGAAACACGTGTCTGGGGATGCTGTTGGTACTCTTGTTCAGAGAAGAATTGCCTAGCATTTCGGTGCTGGACTGCCCCAGGGCAGGACAAAGACTGATATGTTTGGGATATTCCTTCTCTGTGAAAGATAGTGAGCTAAAGACTCTGGGTAAGTCTCTCGTACCCAGGACTAATGTCTGGCAGAGAGACTCCCAGGACCCCCCTTGTCAATTAGCATATTTAAGTAACTTTGGGTCTCACCCTAAGTTACTAGGGGAATCCAGACGTGGACCCCTTGCTCACTATTCTTAGAGAGGCACAGCTCCTCCCTACTGATGAGGTCCAACCAGACCGAAACACGTGTCTGGGGATGCTGTTGGTACTCTTGTTCAGAGAAGAATTGCCTAGCATTTCGGTGCTGGACTGCCCCAGGGCAGGACAAAGACTGATATGTTTGGGATATTCCTTCTCTGTGAAAGATAGTGAGCTAAAGACTCTGGGTAAGTCTCTCGTACCCAGGACTAATGTCTGGCAGAGAGACTCCCAGGACCCCCCTTGTCAATTAGCATATTTAAGTAACTTTGGGTCTCACCCTAAGTTACTAGGGGAATCCAGACGTGGACCCCTTGCTCACTATTCTTAGAGAGGCACAGCTCCTCCCTACTGATGAGGTCCAACCAGACCGAAACACGTGTCTGGGGATGCTGTTGGTACTCTTGTTCAGAGAAGAATTGCCTAGCATTTCGGTGCTGGACTGCCCCAGGGCAGGACAAAGACTGATATGTTTGGGATATTCCTTCTCTGTGAAAGATAGTGAGCTAAAGACTCTGGGTAAGTCTCTCGTACCCAGGACTAATGTCTGGCAGAGAGACTCCCAGGACCCCCCTTGTCAATTAGCATATTTAAGTAACTTTGGGTCTCACCCTAAGTTACTAGGGGAATCCAGACGTGGACCCCTTGCTCACTATTCTTAGAGAGGCACAGCTCCTCCCTACTGATGAGGTCCAACCAGACCGAAACACGTGTCTGGGGATGCTGTTGGTACTCTTGTTCAGAGAAGAATTGCCTAGCATTTCGGTGCTGGACTGCCCCAGGGCAGGACAAAGACTGATATGTTTGGGATATTCCTTCTCTGTGAAAGATAGTGAGCTAAAGACTCTGGGTAAGTCTCTCGTACCCAGGACTAATGTCTGGCAGAGAGACTCCCAGGACCCCCCTTGTCAATTAGCATATTTAAGTAACTTTGGGTCTCACCCTAAGTTACTAGGGGAATCCAGACGTGGACCCCTTGCTCACTATTCTTAGAGAGGCACAGCTCCTCCCTACTGATGAGGTCCAACCAGACCGAAACACGTGTCTGGGGATGCTGTTGGTACTCTTGTTCAGAGAAGAATTGCCTAGCATTTCGGTGCTGGACTGCCCCAGGGCAGGACAAAGACTGATATGTTTGGGATATTCCTTCTCTGTGAAAGATAGTGAGCTAAAGACTCTGGGTAAGTCTCTCGTACCCAGGACTAATGTCTGGCAGAGAGACTCCCAGGACCCCCCTTGTCAATTACCGACACATCTGGGGCCTTATCCTGTGCAGAGGCATGTACAGGTTGTATATTCCCATCAGGCGACCAGAACCACATAACCTTGCAAGGTGGCCATGTAATGCCGCCCAGCAAGGACAGCAAGGACAGAGTGCCCTCTTGGCTCCAAGGTCGCATGTTTCTGCCACCCTCACCTAAGAGACATGAAACCGTAAGTTATCTTGTAATAAAAGGGTCATATTGTCGCACATTCTAGTTTACGGGTTTACTCTAGCACAAGCAATCTATTACCATGCATTCTGACAGAATCGCTAAACCTTTTATATTTTGACATGTTACAAATTCAGATATAGTACATAGACATATTACAACCATCTTTGTACAGCGAATATTTATCAGGGGAATGGTGCAGCAATAAAGCCAAGGAAAAGGTGATGCACCAGGATTGGTTTAAACCATCATATTTGGCAGGCCTGCATTTATATGCCTCTAGTCCAAGATATCGATTGACAGAGTACAGATATTGAGAAAAGCATTTTTTTATTTACTTGGTTCAACTGAATAACAGTTTTTACAAGATAAAATAAAAAAAAATCCTTCAGTACAGACCTGTCAAAAAATATTTTGGTTTTCACGTCGAAACTATAGTCAACGGCCCAAAGCATATTAAAGTGAGAATGGGATCACCAGTTGCTCCGCTTATACACTCCCAAAGAATCACAGCATGCTATTGAACGATTTGTTTGAATGAATGCAGCGGTACCCAACGTTTTATGAGCGGGTACTGACATCTAATGGACACAAATATAACACATGGAGTATCTAGGCTTTGTCTGTTTTTCAGAAACAAAAGGTGGTGCAAAATTGCGTCCTACAAATATACAAAATAATAACACATTACATGCTAACTTGCCGATTGTAATTGGGGATGAGTGCATCCAGTTTTTATAGCATTAGCAGTAACCAGGATCAATCTTAAATCCGCTTAGCAACATCCATCGACAAAAGCCTGACATTACGACTTAGGTCTTAACTGTTCACAGCATCATGCCAGCATACGAAGCACCACCGGGGCGGGCAACCATACACACTTTAGCACACGAACAAAAAATACATGGCAGGAGTTGACAGGCTTCAAGTAAAAAGGGTACTCGGTACCTCCTTCCCAAAAGAAGCCTCCATCTGGAAGGAACGTCCAGGGAATAGGCTTACCTATATACATGGGGAGTAGCCTTCATGACCGCCCTCCAGATCTCAGTAATGGGCACATGCCTCGGACAAGCTACAGCTGCTGCCGTAGATCTGGTGGAATTTGTATGTAGTCTCTCAGGAACAGTAAGACAATGCAAAGTATATACTTTTGATTTGCAAGATATAATCTATGTGGCAACGGTGGCGTTCGCCATCTTGAGCTCAGATGGCACACCACGGTTAACAAAAAGATTTTCTACCCAATTAAAACATCTTGTCCTGGCCAGGCTAATTCAGCTGCAGGATCTCCACCTTCATGTGACCTGAGCCACTCAACCACCCTAAAACGCTCTCCAAACAACAAAGAACAATTCTTCTGACATTCCAGACTCAGAACATTCTCTCACACTCCCAAACTCACGCTCCCTTCACTTGGGGCCTCAAGACTTGCTAGACTCAACCAGCCCACTGCCCCGAAGACAACTAGTGAAGTACTTCAGTTATACCCCTGCAACCAGATGCCCTAAAATGTGCACTCATCAATGTACAGTCTTTAGCATGACCTACTACTGGAACACCAGCTAGACATCCCAGCCATTACAGAATCCTGATTATTTAATGCCTCAGGCCAGCTTCTCTCCCTAGCCATTCCCCCTGACTATACTATCTTTAGGGCGACCGCCTCAATGCCATAGGAGGAGGGGTTGCCTTTATAGCCAAAGCCTCCCTTCAGATCAGATCCTCCCCCATTCCTATCACCCCGGGGTCCTAAATGCTGCTACTCACGCTTACCACTAATCCCCAAACTACCTACAACCCCCCCTGCTTTACCGCCAACCTAATGGTGCAAATTGCCCTGACCTGGACATCCCACTCCTGATCACACCACTCATGAAGCCTATGACCACATTCATTATCGTGGGTGACATCAACCTCGGATTCAATGATGCAGCTGACCCTAAAGCTTCAGCCCTTGCATCAGCTTTAGAAGAGATGAATTTCACCCAATTTATTGACTCTCCTACACACACACACCAAACGTCGAATATTAGATGGATTATCACAGTCGATGTCACCAATGACATCACTACTATTAGTGAAATACCTTGGTACGACTACTTCCTCATTAATTTCAAACTCTGTATTGCCACTCCTCTTATTGTCCATTCATCCAAGCCAAAACCAATATTGGTCAGGAACACCCGTAAACTAACACAAAACATTTGACAATACTCAAGTCCAGCAACCCATCTAACACAAATCCTCAGGACATAGCCAACATCTACCATGCCTGTCTACGTCAAACCATAGACTTGAGTGGACCCCTTACTGCTAAGACATCGAAATCTCACAAACCGAATAACACCTAATTTACAGAGGATATCGTTATCTTATGCAGAAATAAAAGAGCCCTCAACACTTATGTAAAAAGAAACCATCCCCTAGCAACTGCAAAGCCCTCGCCACTACCTCCCAAAAGGACAAGACTGACGTTGTGACCCACAAAACTAACTCCAACAATGTGCGCATCTCCAATGCAGGCTCCAAATATGAATAACTTTTCTCCATCCTGAGAGAACTTGAGACCCCCATTCCTATTATCCCTTCAACCCAGGCTGACAAAGCCTGGTGCACTATCATGCAAGACACACTTATTTAGATGGATCACTTGTGATAAAATGAGGGCTAACAAAGCCTGTCTTGCTGCCAAAGCCTCCACACTTATCGTACTTGACCATCCTAATGTGAACCAGTACTCTTCCGTACTGCCATTCAAGTTTAGCCAAGTCACATAAGATCAGGTGCTAGCTACCATTCTCTCCCGAAAACTCTCAAACTGCAAAGGTGACACATGCCCTAATCACAAATTGAAACTCTGCACTACCACCTTGGCACCCATCATCACTTATTTTGTCAACTCTTCCTTCTCATCCAACGTTGTACCTTCAAATATCAAGTCAGGATGTATTACCACTCTCCTTATAAAACCCTACCATGATCCTACCATTGCCACTAACTACCGCCCCATACCACAGCACCTTCCTTGCTAAAGATACCCGACAATTATCCTATACTCAAGTCCAACAATTCCTTGAGCTTAATCGCCTACTTGGAACAAGACAATCGGGCTTCCGCCCTGAACATAGTACAGAAACGTCCCTTGTGGACCTACAAATCTAGATGGATAGTATCCGTGACTCTGGCAACTTTGCCATTTTCCTTCTCTCAGACCTATCAGCGCATTCGACCTAGTCGACCACGACACGCTCTGTCATCACCTCTGCCAGCACTTCAATTTCTCTCCTGAAGCCACCTTATTGATCCATTAATTCCTCAACGAACGCACCCCAAGAGATTTTATTGGTGAAGCAGCAGACTATCCAATCCCAGAGCCACTAGGGGTCCCACAAGGCTCTTGCCTATCACCCACACTTTACAACACCTACACCAAACCCCTTTTCGATTTCCTAGATACACTGGGATTATTTAAACAAAAATTGCAGATGACACCCAAATACTCATTCCCATCTCTGGAAACTATTCACAGGACACCATCACAATCAACAAGGTGGATTGTACAGTTCAAAACTGGATGGCCACACACAACCTTTGTCTAAACGATGAAAAAATGGAGCTCCTGATTGTGGTCTCCCCCTTCCGACTAAAAAACCTTTATCCCAGCTACACCTCCCTCTGCATCGATGGTACTGCCATCCCAGTGCTTAAACAGGTGAAAGCCTCGGGGGTCCACCTGGAAGCAGAGGTCACAATGACCAGGCACATCAATGCGTTATCTTCTACCACAGCCTACACGTCCAGGCTCATCTTCCTGAGCAGACAATTCCTGTCCCCAAGCAACTGCCTCACACTCGCTCGAGCATTGATCCTCTCCAAAATGGATTATTGTAATGTGCTGTGCTTCTCATGGGTACATCAACTTCCAATCTGGCCAAGCTTCAATTACTGCAGAACAAAGCCCTTGCAAGCCACCCTTGGACTAAAACATTGCAACCACATCTCAGAAATCAAAGAGGATGTGTTGCCTATCAAAGTGCGGATTGATTTTAATACCCTAACTCTTGCCCACAAGTGAATTTACAAAGAGGCACCCACTTATCTCAATGCCAGTCTCACCCAGAAAACTCCTGGGCACGCGTTAAGATCCTGCTCCAGTCCCTTGGTTATCTCTCGCTATAAAAGCAAAAGAGCAGGAGGCATTAGCTTTGCGGTTACCGCTCCAACACTCTGAAACAATCTCCCTGCAGCCATCAGAAACGAACAGTCGTACATGGCTTTCAAAAAACGTGTAAAAACATGGCTCTTTGAGAAGTATGAATAATGACTGTATATATAATGTACCTTCCTTGCTAATGATTTTTTGTACAATGTACCTTCCTTGCTGTCTGAATGTGATACATGTTATGATACCCCTAGATTTGGACGTTATATATATATATATGTCATAAATAAATCCTAATCTTGCAGATTCTCTTCTGCTGGAGATTTACGCGGTCAGGCTAAAACCCTGGTAAATACATGCCTTGATTCAAATAGAAAGCAGATATTGTAGGAATGAAAGAAGGAGCTGTCCTTAAAAACACTGTATCACCATGGAAAACTGAGCAAGTGTCCGAAAAGGAGAGCACATGTAGCAACTCATCCGTATGGCAGAAGTGACTGCAACTAAAAAAAAGTCGTCTTGCAGGAGTGGAGGCTAAGTTACTTTGCAGGACGCAATTGGCTTGAAATGCTTCCTCATGAGGTAATCAAGAGACCAATTTAAGTTCCACCGAGGTCAAGGATTTCTAACAGGGGGATAAAGATGAGGCAAGCCGTCAAAGTGGCAAGCAATGGCTTCATTTTTGAAGTAGAAAACATTCCCACACCTGTTGAAATCGGCAGCAGTAGCTAACCAACAGTGCTTACATTTATCAATCTTGATGACAGTGCTGGCCAAATATGACGGGGCAATCTTTACAGACAGTCAAAAAAGGTTAACACTGTGATACTTCCTCTCCGGCTAACTATCGCCCCATCTGCAACGCTGCTTTCCTGGGCAGACTCTTGGAAAAACTGTCCATTTCCCAGCTTAATCTGCACAAAGAATCTGTTGGTTGTCTCCACGACCACCATTCTGTCTTCAGAGCTCCCAGAAGCACGGAAACTTCTCTCCTGAAGACCTGCTCTCTAACCCTGATCCTAACTTTACTTCTGCCCTCATTTCTACTTGATCTTTCTTCTGCTTTTGATACGGTCAACCATGGCATCCTGCTCAATCGCATCCTTGATAACCTGGGTATCACTGAACAGGCATTGGCCTGGCTGACCTCCTTTCTCACTGACCAACCCTCTCGGGTCCAACTTGGGTATTTCCTCTCTTCTATTTCTCTCTCTACTTGTGGTGCTCCCCAGGGGTCTAACCGTTCTCCCTGGCTTTTCAACCAATACCTAGCACCTCTTCCCATCACATCGCTACTTTCTGCTCCAAATTTCAGTGTTATGTGGATGACACACAGCTCTCTTTCAGGCTCACCTCTTCTCCTCTCATTCCAGATTGTCTGGCCGCAATTCAGGAATGGTGTGCCACTAATGATCTATGCCTTAATGCCAGTACGACTAAGATCCTCCTCATCGGAACTCCAGCTCCCTCCTTTCCTCTACCTCTCTGGCCGCCCACTCTGGGCCTTCTTTCTGCTCCTACCTGTGAGACTAGGCACCTTGGGGTCATCTTCCACGCCACCCTCACCTTCTCTCCTCACATCTCTGATGTCTCTAAGAAGTCAAATTATCAGCTGCATCTCCTCAGAGGTGTTCTGACCTCTACTCTCCGACCTCTACAACTTATCCAGAACAGAACTGCGAGACGTATCCTTGGCCTCAAGCCCAGGGATCGTATCTCTCCAGCTCTGAAATCTCTTCATTGGCTCCCAGTGGCGGCAAGGATCAAGTTTAAGACCCTCTACATCGTCCACAAGGCTTTCTGGGGCCTGGGACCGCACTACCTCCAATGCTCTCTTCCAAAACATCTCCTTTCTCGAGCTCTCTGCTCATCCACCTCCACTCTCTGAGGGTCAGTCGCTTTTCCAAGCAGAGTTGGGGGCAGATCCTTTTCCTCGGCTGGGGCCTCCCCCTGGAACAGCCTCCCTGCCTCTCTCATACTTGACAGAACCACCTCCGGTTCTGGAAGAAACTCTCTTCGCTTCTGCTTTCTCTCTTCCTCTCCCCTGCTGATCCCGACTGCTCCACGCACTTGTCACCTGGCTACTCTTTGAACTTGGGTCAAGACTCCTGCATGTCCAGTCGCACTTCGCACTGCCTCCCGGCTCCCCCAGCACTTGTGTTCTGTATCTGCAACCCTACAGTCCCTTCTCTCTGCACTTATGAGCCACCCGTTGGCTGCACTTTCTGAGTTACCTACACTAGCCACCCACTGGCTGCACTTTGAGTTGCTGCACTTCTCCCCCCTCCACATTTCTCCCCTTCTGCTTCCACTTCCTTACACGATCTGAATGACACAAGGCCTAATAAGATTGCGGTTTTGTCCTCCCTCTATTTCCCCTTCCTTGTCTTGTCGCGCCTAGAAAAACTTGTGTACAGGCGCGTTATAAATGCCATATCATATCATATAATATACACAGCCCAAGTGCACCAAGGAACTGGTTGAATCCATCTTGGCCTCAAACATAATTTGAATGCTGGGCCTCAACATTCCCTCATGAGTGTAGAGTAGCTCTCAAACTGAGCGAGGCATGGCTAAGCGGCCAAACTGGTTGGATGTGAGCCTGCAGAGCTCCATTACATTAGCCTGATCCTACTTTTGGTGCTCATCTTGGCCACACTTATTTATTTGTTACAGGTTTCATAAAGCACGATCAAGGCACACATTTATTAGAGGGCTGTACAGTAAACATACACAATATCCAATCAAATATACAAAACAAGATAGACAGAATAATATTCAAAACATCAGACATAAGAAGTGATTAAAAAGCAGTGTTCCATAAAAAAAGCCTTCAAAGCTTTCCTGAACTTCAGACTGTCAACGATCATACGGAAATCAGGTGAAAGAGAGCAATACGCGCATTAGCACCATAAGTTTGCACAGATGAAATGGGGAACCCTGTTGAAAAAACATTCATTAATTTGGATCCAGAAATACTCTACTGCTAATGGGCAGATTCAACAGGCCACTTGGACTCAAGACAGCGACCATGGCAATTGTAGGGTGGTAATCAATGTCTCTGTAGTAAATGTATTGCAGGTTGAGGGCCGGCAAGCAGAGTACACCTGGCAAAATAGCTTGGGATTTGAGCCCCTGGACTGCACCCCAACATGGCCAGCTGCGGATTCTGGTAGCAGCCCACAGGTGCAGCTGGAACCGTACAGAAAGACCTTCAGAATGGATCATGATGCAGTGTTTGCAGCTCTCCTGGATTGGCAGAGTCATGACACAACAGATCAGGTGCAGTCATCAGATGTGGAGGACTGTGGAACAAACTGGCTATGAAAGAGTCAAAACATGAGTGTCAAGATTTTGCACAAACATCTGGTGAGGGCTTTGTAACCAATCTGACATAAAGGTGAGGCAACCGAAAAAGTTAACTAAACCGCTCTACAGAAGGTAGCTATGGCAGAGCTGTGAGGTGTAAATATCCAAGTCCAACGACCTAAAGGTGTGAGCAGGTACAAGATAAGAACACTCTTTCAGCAAAGCATCAGACCCTTGGTAGTGACATGTCAAATTCTTTCTGTGGTGTGACAATGGGGCGCATTACGAGTATGTGTGCAAAACGGCGTTAAATCTGCCACCACGGAATTACCATTACCACCATATCACAACATGGGGAGAGCGCACACCAGTCATTGGCAGCAACGGAAATTCTGATTAGTGGAATTACTGCTGAAAACCAAGTAAAAGACCAATTCTGCCAAATATTGGCAGAATTAACGTTACCCCTGGTCTTTCAGCGCTAAATCCGCTGGCACAATTTCTGCCGGCAAAAATAGCGCCATCGCCAGAACACTGCCATTTTGAAAAATGCAATCCACTCAAAATAATCACCATTAAGGTATTGCCATCCAAGCCTAAAACACCCTCCAAACATGTCATTAGGCAAAGAGAAGGTGCCAGAAATGCACCAAAGAAAGCCAAAATTCATTGAGCAGGAGCTCAATGTTCTGGCTGAGGAGGTGGTGGCCAATGCAGAGGAGTTATATGGGCGACACCAATCAAATATGTCCCCCCGGTGCAATAATGCCATATGGTACGAAATAAGGGACAAGGTGGCAGCCATGGGAAACCCCCTACGGGACTGCAATGACATAAGGAAGCAGTGGAACGACCTTATAGGCAGGGTGCAAATGCTTGTCAACACCGATTGCATGGGACCCAGTGGCCACAGGTGGAGGAACTGTGGACCAACTGCAGCTCACACCGTGGGAGGAGAGGGTCAAAAGCATCCTCCACATAGTGGGCCAGGAGGGCATGGGTAGGGTGGAGGTGGGAGCCAGCTGCCAGGAAGACCCTGGTGAGTGCATGAGTGGAACATAGCCCACAAGCACAACCACTACAATGGAATGACAACAGAATGCCAGAATACCTGCTGAGGAAACTACAACGAAAACAAAATGCGGCAGCCAGACACCTCCTCAATCTCAGCAGGAGAGATCACATCATACCAGCACTCAGGATGCTAGATTGGCTCCCGGTCAAAAAGAGAATCTCCTTCAAAGCCCTGTGCATAATGCACAGAGCAATAGACGGCCAGGGAGCAGACTTTATCCAAAAGAAATTCTCCATCTACAACCAGCTAGAACCCTGAGATCCTGCAACGACATGCGTCTTGAACCCAAATCGTATCGAAAGAAAATACTGGGCGGCTTAGCATTCTCCTTGTCAAGTATGGCAAGCTATCAGAATACCTGGTAGGGCAGGTGATGGACGAGAGTACTTGCCCACGTCGTGTAGGCGAGGAATTCTCCCTGCCAATGTAACCCACTGGTGAAATAAACACACAGAGGGATCAATTGATTGGGAGAGATGGGCACCAACTGGGATCGGGAATCGTCTGTTACAATAGGATGGTAGCAGAGGAACCAGAAGTCTGTAACATAAACAAGAACGTTTTAGATGAGAGATATATATAGGAAACCAGGACTAAACAAGCGAACAGTCAGTGGGCTGACCTGGGCAAGAATAGGATGAAAAGTGCCCTTCTGGTAATTGGCATGTTGGACTGGGAATAGTTGGCACAATGTGACTCCCACCTTATGAAAACAAGAGAACAGGACTTAAACAAGAAAACCCCCGGTGAGAGTAAATGAAAGGAGGTATGGAAAAAGACAACCACTTACCGGTCGTCAAGTGAGGAGTTCTCCTTTTCTCACCACAACACAGTGTATTGCCCCAAGAGGTAGTACCCGACGAAACGAGGACGTTTGAGCGACAGTGACCAACAGTCTCAAGTCCCAGGGGTCAACTACACCGATGGCACGCGAAAGTCTAACGAGACCAAAGCGCCAGGGGTGGAAGTCCAAAAGGTTCCTGCGCTAGACTTAGGGCAATACAGGTGCGCGGTGAGATCAGGTGGAATAGGAGGCTTTCCCGAAGTCCAGATCCGTCCCAAAGAGTTGGTGTTTCGGTAACCGGACACTGAGTTACCCTTGTTTAACAATCCTTATTCGTCCTGGTGCAGACAGCAGGGTAGACTGGATGGGCAGGCAGAAGCAAGTCAGTAGCGGTCTGGGTACGTTTGATGAGCAGGCAGCAGAATATACTGAATCGGCAGGCAGAGGCAGGTTGTTAGCATTCCAGGTTCGTTTTGGAAGGCAGTCAACGTAGAATCAAGAATCAAGAGAGAAGGCAAAGGAATGAGAGAAGTCAAGACAACAAGGTTTCAGGAAAATCAGAAGCGCCGGGTCTCGGAAACCCGGAAGCTAAATACTTGTTGCCGGGAAACAATGGCCCCGCCGCTTAGAGCGTATGTTTGAACGTATCGGGTGCCAGAGTCGCCATGGTAACCTAGTTGTTTGAGGAGAGTAATGGGAGCGAGGGGGCGGAGTTGCCCGGGAACGTGTATGGCATTTTGAACCAGGGGACAGTGTGATAGAGCTCATTGGGTGTGGGCTACAAAGACTGGGGATCTGGCATCTGTTACCTCGTATAGACGTGTCCCGGCGGGGCCGAATAGAGGCAGGGGTGGAATGCCTAGGAGGTACCACCCGTCCCGAAGATGGAATCCTGACACTCCTGCTTAGCTGCAAATCTACGGAACTCCATTCCGAGGGAAATTCAAACCGTGGAGGACCATACAAAATTCGGGAAACTGCTGAAAACCTGTCTATTCAACTCCAAACACAACAAAGCTGACTTAACAACATCCGCACACCTCCCGAGCAACCTAGCACAGGAAAAAAAGAGAAGTAACCAGGATAAACAGGATTGAGGGATAGGACCGGAAAGAGAAGCACCGCAGTCCTCCTCCCACCCCCCAACTCACCTGCCCGGACAACATAGAGCCCCAGCAAAGAGTGGGTGATAAGCCAGAAACGCTAGTTCCAGGGGAGTAGGCCAAGGAAAACCCAGGGATGGAAAAGGGAAACAAGAGGAAACTGGACCAAACACGAACTACGCCCCGACTAGAACTGAACCCTCCAAGGGAATCAGTTAAAGAACTCCCCGCACACTGATCACTCTCTGGGCTAGGCGCGGGCATCTAATCAGAAATAGGGACAGAGTAGCAAAGTTGTGCAAGAACCCTTCACCCAGAGGCGACTTTACCGACATAACTAGAAAGGGCACAAAGAAGAAGGGAAAATACAACTACTAAACCGGAAAAGCTGAAGAAGATCAGCCATGGCCACTAACAACCCAAACTGTGACTAACAATCAACCCTCCGCGTATACTTCTCACATACTGCACTAAAACAACCAGAACTCCTCAGCACAGCAAACCGCACACACTTCACAACACCGCAACAAGACATAGCACATACAACCTGGCACACCACTACATGACGCCCGCCTCCTGAATCTCGTACCCAAGCTCAGTGAATGCTACATCCGTACTGAACCTGCCAACAGCACATCACAGCTCCCTTGCTCTTTCTCTTACTCCTCCCACTAACCTACCCTCCCTCTTTATTTCAAAGAACCGCCAGAGAGCCAAGAGGCCACGCAAGTGGCACCTGTGTGCGGTATAAAAACCATTAACATTGCAAGTGTTGCAAGAAACCTGGTTAGTGAACCCAATTGCAGTGGAAGGGTTTTCAATAATCACACAAAAAGCAAAGGGCAGACCCAGTGGAGGCCTGCTTAAAGCATTCAAAAATTGCAAATTTAAAGATATTATTCCAATTGCTAATAACATCACGGGGTTCGAAAGCAAATTTGAGACAACAAAGAGGTGATATTTTGTAACATCTATTGGAAACCCGCGTGTTCAGCTTCGCTGCTGTTTCTCGATGAATTAGTAATGTTGCTAGGGAAAATCAGAGTTATGTTTGATGGGGCCCTAATAATATTGGGAGGTGACTTGAACTTGCAATGTACTCTACTCTCAAAAGAACAAACAAAACAAACATTGTGTAGAATATCTGAGAATGGCTGATTGTGGGTGCTGTTCTTAAAAGATTGGGGGTTAACAATGGCAAATGGGAAACTAGCGGGGGAAATCTCAGCTAAACCAACTAGATGTCAGGGAGTATCCATATCAACATTACATTACCTATTTCTGTCAGCTGACTTGTTTGAGCAAAAGGCCGCTTTAAACATCAGAGAAGGGGGAGGTAGTGACCATTTACGGTTGGAATTATTATTCCCAATGTTTCTGATAGAGCCCCAAGAGAGATATAAGCAAGCTATTGACTGCAGGAAAGGGAGAGCACGCCTCTGCAAATACAAATATGAAGGGAAAGAGCTCAATGATTGTTTAATGGGGATTCCAGAAAACATACAATTTGAGAATTATCATCCGGAATGGTTCGTAAAGTTTGTGTGGTCCATCTGCCCACCCTTGGGAACTGGGGGTGGGACAAAACAGATCCATCATCATTCATTTGATGAAGAAACCATATGGAGAAAAAAATAAATGAATAAAAGGTTAAGAAATATTTTTTAAAAAAGGTAATTTGAGCAGTGAGGCTAGCAAAAAAGAATCTAGATCTCTCCAGCAGAAATATACAGCCTGGTTAGTGTCCAGAAAGCTATGGAGGCTTCAACAGGATGGGGAACACATGTTGGAATTAATTGGGAAAAGGAATAAACGAGAGTTTTGGTCAGTGTTACATCAATTAAAGGGAAATTCAGAAACCAGGCAGTGTAATCTGGTCTCCGAAAAAGACTGGATCAAGCACCTGGTGTTGGTATTTGGGGAAACCACAGAAAAACCATTGTACAGAACAACAAGCCAGTGGTCTGGAACTTATCTTTTGATGAACAATATATTGTTGAAATAATTTGGAAAGGCTCGTCCTCAAAAGCAACAGGCCCCAATGGCCTGACGTATCAGGTTCTGAAAAATAATCCCTCCATATGGGCCAAATTGTTGAACTGGCTTTTTAGGAAGATTCTGGCAAGACAGGAATTACCCCCATCATGGAAATCCGCAATTGTCATACCTCTGTTCAAGGGGGGGGCGGCAGCCATTAACTACCGTCCTATCGCCCTCCTGGACATAGAAAGTAAAATCTTCATGAGGATTCTATCGGGTGGGTTAAGGGAAAGGAGGATTCTTTCGAAATGTCAAACAGGCTTTAGGAGGGGCCTGTCCACAGCTCTAAATGGTGTGGTGCTGAACCTAATGAGTGAAAACTCATGAAGTAGAAGTGGGAAACAGCTATTTGGGGCGTCGGTAGACTTCGCCAAAGCCTTTGACCAGGTGGACAGAGGGAGGCTCTGGTTAAAACTTAGGGCATGGGGGATCCCAGAAGGAATATTAGGGATGCTAATAGATTTCCACAAAAATAATAGAGTGCTTATAGATGAAGAGGGTCACTTGTCAGAGCCAGTGGGGATGGAATGGTAAGTCCGCCAGGGATGTCTGGGGGCACCACTTTTTTTCAACTTAGACGTGGCCGATATGGGTTAGCACTTGGCTCCGTCGGCATTGGCAAGTCCAGTGTTGAACGGGATAAAGATTCACTGGCTTGCCTATGCCGACGATGTTGTCTTACTAGATAGGACAGCGATTGGGTTGCAACGCCTCCCGAACAATCTGCATCTCTATGCAGAGGAAAATGGGATAGCCCGGAATCCCAACAAATCAAAGATAATAGTTTTCAGACAGAAGAACAAAAAAGTGGTTTATCAACAATGGTTAATGGGGGGCCAGCAGATCCCAAGGGTAGAAGAATTGCTAAAGCTGGGGTATAAAATCTATGGCTCAGTGTAAAGTAGAGCATGACATTCTGATGAAAATGAAACAACTGTCTGCACAGATGAAAAATACTGATGAGATACTGCATATTCTCTATCCTACCATTAATAAAATTCTATCAGGCTAAGGTAATCCCAGTTATACTGTACGGGGTGGAAGCAAAGCCACAGGTATGGAATGGAACATGGCAAAAACGGGAAGGATTCCTCTGGAAAATGTTCTTGATTGCCAATGTGTCTCCCGATGTCTAATATTAGGTTTAAATTAGGTATAAGATCATTAAACGCGCAAGCAGGATGTAAATTAGCCTCTCTTCTCCATCTCATAATCACAGCCAAAGACGGAACACTATATGCAGATATAAAGGTCCACATGGAAAACAATAAATAATGCTTTCACAATTGCGCACGCAAGTAGAAGATTGGCTGTTTAAGGCCAATATTTATATACAAACTCCAATGGAGAGCCCGGTGAAAGCAAAAAAAAGATGGGATGAGATGGATTGGATCAAAAGGATCGAGGAAGTGCGCTCTGCGGCCAACCCAAATCCACTGCAGAAAGTGGACAATAAACTGGGATATTTAAATAAATATCTGGTGAAATTCCCAGACTGGAGGATCAGGAAGAAATTCCTGAGATTGCGGCTGAATGTTATACATACAGGGGAGGTTCTGTCGAAAAGCAGTCTGGGTGACTGCTATCCAACTGTGCCAGGTCTGTAAAAATCCAGAAACCCAATCTATCAGACATTTATTAATGGAGTGTGAAGGCACATGGCAAGCAAGATCTCTCCTTTTTGGAAAATGTGTTTCTGAGTCATCACACTATATTCCAGACATGTTTTGGGAGAGGTTGATTGCCGGTCACTCACAAGGTATGACAATAGCAGTGATCCAGATGCTAGAAAGATGCAACATAGTATTCTGAATGGTTAGGGGCAAGATCCTTTGGATGGAAAGGGTAGAAATCTGTTGACTTCTCAATACTCAAATATGAAGCTGTGAGGATAAAAGAGAATTAGAAGGCCTGGTAGGGGGTTGCATTTTTATATGTTATTATTTGGACTGGATCTCAAATGTTATTGGTAAAATGAGATATTAAATTCGTCTTTCATCTAGGTTTCATATGGATCTTCTTGATGTTGTTTTACATTTTGTAAAAGGTTATGTTAACCAAACACAATAAAAAAAAAAAATGTAACATTAACAATCTTAAACATGATGCCACTTATACCATCATACAGCCTAAGGCCACCATGTTTGTTTGTTTGTTTGTTTTAATATTTATAATGCGCGCCAGACCCGGGGGTATCAGGGCGCAGAAGGCAAAAGAGGGTTGTTCAGCTTCGGTTACATTGCTGTAGAGTAAAATACATTATATACACATCAAGGCATTAAAGGTTGATCAGCTTCGGTTCCATTGCTGTAGAGTAGCATACATCAAATACATAGTTATGGCAGGCTACATCAAGAAAACAAATATATACAGTGTATACAGACAGGGCAAGGAGTGTTGACTGGATGTAGTCATGTGTTAAATGTCATTTTCCTTGATCCAGTGAATAAGGTTAGATCTAAAGCGAAGATATGGTAGGTCTTCTCTTAGTGTCGGTGGGAGAGAGTTCCTGCATTGGGCAGCTTTGACCACAAAACTGTTTCCACCGGTCTTTATGCGATTAAATCTCGGCACTAGTAGGAGGTTGGCGTTGACTGTTCTTGAAGGGCCATTGGAAGATTGTCTGGAGAATCTGGCAATGAGGTATTGTGGGGCAGCATGGTGTAGGCATTTATGTGTCAGGGTTGCTGTTTTAAGACAAATTTTATCTTTTGTAGAGAGCCAGTTGTTGGATCTTCTGAAGTCAGATATGTGGGCTTTCTTGGGGATGCTTATGGATGCTCGCAGGGCATTATTTTGAAGAATCTGGATCTTGTTGGTGATGTATTTATTGCTCCCCACATATAAAGCATTACAATAATCCAATTTGGATAAGACAAGGGCTCTAGCTAAGGTGATGCAGTTATTAGGTGAAAGAAAGGGCTTAGCTGCTTTAATTAGCTTGCAAGTGTAAGCTGTAGCTGAGGCCATGGAGTTCCCTTGTTTTTTGAAGTTTAAAGTGGAGTTAAGATAGAATCCAAGGGTTTTGAATTCCTTGGCTACTATGATGTCATTGTTGTCTATTTTAAAATTCGAGTAGAGATGGCCCAGTTTGTGGAGGTTAGCAGGGGTGCCGAGAATGAGGAGTTCCGTTTCGTCATCATTCAGGCATAGACCATGAGAGGTCATCCATGCCTGGATGATGAGGTACGCTCTGTTCACGAAGGCCAAATCCTTGTTATAATCTCCAGTCAACGGGATGAGGATCTGTGTATCATCCGCATATTTACAGTAGGTGATACCCACGCCATCTAGATCATCAAAAAGGGGCTTCGTAAAGATGTTGTACAGAGTAGGAGAAATGCAGGAACCCTGAGGCACACCGCAGGTGATGGGTATGGGGTCAGCGGCTGCTAAGGGTGAGAAGACCCGCATTGTTCTATTGTCAAGGAAGGATTGAATCCATCCTATAGCTTCTTGTGAGAAGTGAGCGGCAGAGTCCAAATGGTTATAGAGAATCTTATGGTCGACCAAATCGAAGGACGCCGAGAGATCAAGTAGCAGTAAGTGGCATGTTACTATGACCCCATTGCAGATTTCCTACACTGCAGGAGTGCACACCCTACAACATACGAACAAGGGAAATGATGCACTTATTGTCTCCCAACAGGCACACAAGACACCCAGGTCTCCATGGAGGCCACTCGTGGGTCCGGCATATCTAGACCACCAGGTGCAGGGAATGGAGCAAGCCATGCCACACCCATGGAGGACATTCTCCAGAAGGAGACCTCCAGGACACCCCAGTCCAAGGGCCCTGCTGCTGGAACCTCTGGGCACACCAGCTACGGTCATGGCAGTGGAACAGCATTCTACTGTGGAAACCGGCACCACACCCGCTGTCACAGCCGCACCTGACACTAGCGCCTCTGGCTCTCCTCCCCAGCTGCCCATGTGGTCTTCTCCCTTCCCCTTGTCTTCTCGCTGTGCCCTCCATTGGGCCATTATGGAGGACAAAGAATCACAGGCAGACAACGTCAAGGTGCCTGGTGAGCAGACGTCTGGCAGACAGGGAACGCACTATCATCCATCACCAAGGCCAGTGCGATAACACACAATGGATGACGGCAGAATGCAATGGAGTGCATAGCTGAGTAGCAACGTAGCAACAGTCTGGCACACAGGCACTCTGTGGCGTGATGCTCCATGTCTCCAAAAGGGTGTCCAGTGCCATGGACCGACTATTTCATTGTGCTGCTATGGGAACTGCAAGCACCACCCTCATGAGCCGAAGGGTACGGAAGTTGTGTGCACAAATGTCGGCCACCAATGAGAACATCTCCAGGGTCATCACCCTCACCCTTCAGCATGTCCGGTCAGTGAACCGGGCAGTTCTGTTTCACCCACCCCATCTGAGGGATCTGTGGCGAGCACACCACCAAGGCGCTCCCAGCGCTGCACCTCTCGTGCTGCTACTCCCACAACAAAGGGTGCCAAGAGGAGGAGGAGGTAATGGGCACAAGTGTCACACAAACTGCAAGACTATCATGTTGGGGGTGAGGGTGCAGGGAGGGTATTATGTTGGGGATGAGGGTTTAGGGAGGGTATTGTGTTGGGGATTTTAACACTTGCGCATTAAATTCAAGTTAAGGTGAAGCTATGCTGGGGCATCCCTTCTTGTATGAATGTGATTGCTTCTATACGTGCCAATGCACAAAGTTGAGCAGCATGGGAATATCGATGTGATCAGTCATAATTGCATATCACTAGACATCCATCCTTGCCCTCCTGCCTCTCACTGTGTCAGCACTGCACCCGGAGGTAGTGGGTCTGTGTCTTCTGGGGGTGGCATATCCTCATCGGGGTCAGGGGGACATTTCTCCTGAGCAAGATGTTGTACAACATGTTGTGCACCATGGCACAGACGAGAAATATTTGTCCGACCTCCTCTGGCCTTTGCATCAAGGCCCCTCCAGTATGGTGTAGACACCGAAAACGATCCTTCATAAGGCCAAAGGTCCGCTCTATGCTCAGCCTGGTTCTGATGTGTGCCTCATTGTAGGACACCTCCTATGACGTACGTAGATTTTGCACAGGTGTCGTTAGCCATGGTAGCTGGGGGTATCCAGAGACAACGGCAAGGGCAAAGGTCACAGATGTTAGGCACAGTGGATTGTGTAAGTGTTGGCTAGTCTAATGGACCCTCTGTGAATTAATTTTTCCAGATTTTTCGTACCACATGATTTTCTATCTCAGTACTTGACTGTGAAGTCATTTACTATGGGAGAACATGTGCACTGTCATGTCACACCATGCCAAATGCTCACAGGCAGCACTGTTCACTTTCCTGGTCTGTGATTGGCATGGCAGAATGCATGTTGGCTGTGTTAGGCCTGTGCATTGCTATCATGCATGTGCCCTGATGGGTGATTGGTTGTAATTGTGGAGGTTTGTGGGGTAGGTGTTCCTTCCATTACGGCTTCACATACATGATTGCCAGAGTACATGGCAAGACTTTCTGACAGTGTTGCTTTCGTGCAGTGTTAAAATGGGAAATTCAATGTGAAGGCATGTGTTCGTTTGCATTGTGGGTCCTGCAGTCCTGTGTGTATTGTTTGCCTGTTGGGGCAACATGCATCGCAGACATACTACTACATTGTCCAGCATGTCCTAATCCAGTGGGTTGGTGGCTGTCATGTGTGGGGTGAGAGGCCAGGTCCTGCATGTACAGAGCCTTGACAGGGCATGCATTGTTCAGTTGTGGTGATGTCCCCACCTTCACATTGCATTTCACTGGTGCTGCGAGATCAGTTTGTGTGATGGCACTTGTACTCACCCAGTACCCATGTGCGTTGCCCTCTGTGCCTCTCCATTCATGCCAACAAAACAGGGTGTTCAGCTGGTTGTCAGTTGAGGTCCAGGGTGGGGCCTGACCCAGGGTATGGGTGCTCGGCTTGCATAGCGTCTCCTCCTCCTTCTCAAATAGCAAACAGTGAGAGGAGGAAAGGTTCCTTTCTGTTCAACTTCTGCTTTGTTTTGAGTCTGTAGATGCTCGTGGAAATAATGCATGCATATTTGTTATCCTAGCATTTTAGGATCATAGCAGTAATAAACAAATTATGCTTTTTAGTGAATGTTTGCTTGCATTGGACCGTGAATGTTTGCTTGCATTGCACCAAAGAATTGTTCAGACTTCCTGTGTTGTGTGCATTTATCATCAATGATGACAATGTGTTATTTGTGATTGGCTTTAGCCAAAATGCTGTACAAAGAACATATTTACATACAATTATCACCAAACCGAAGTTGATACTCATTTATTGATTGCAGACTGATGAAAGGGCCTAAAGATCTCTGACATCGCAGCGAGTGCTTAACCTGCTGAGATATCTTTCCGGTGCATGATGCATCTATGTGGTGCGTTCATACATATTAATGTGTGCGAGAAAGCTTTTTCACAAATGTAATTACTTGTTTGAAGCCAGACATCTTTGCTTCACAACTGTTTTAGTTGTGTTCTATTCATTATCAAGTTTAATAATGTTCTGGTTGCTTTCACAAACTATTTACACTTTTGCTAAGGAAAATTATTTGTACTCCTACAATTGAATTTACACTCTAATTATTAAAACAGTGTGTACATTACTGCTACCTCAAAACCTTATCTAGGGCACAGATGAGTATGCAATGTCTAGTTTAAAAGTCCATTAAATCTTAAAATGCAATCAATGTTGTAAATGGTACCATAAATGGTAAGCGGCTTCAAGGCCTTTGTTCAAGGGTGAATGGTTGTCATTGCAGCAATCATAGTGGTCGAGGGGTCCGAAATATGAGATGGACACAAAGGTATTGTTTTCTCACATAAAGTCATTTTATTAAATAAAAAGGGGTGAGACAAACGCCCATCTTTCCCTAACCTGACAAGGATATCCCTGCCTAAAAATGTGAGGTAAAAAAAAAACGTATCTGACCCTCACACTACCATACACAACAAACTAATACAAGGTTAATTTGTTTGTCTTAAAGACCACAAACAATATATCAATACAAACTCAAACGTTGTAAACAATAATCCTTGTGACCAGGGTTGGATCCCCTTCATTTGGATCAATTCAGGAATATCTGGTGCAAAGTTCATTTTCAAGAAAGTTTTATACACTAAAGTTCCATCCAATGTAGCATACCAAGTCTTTTGCATTCAATATAGTTGTTTCCCTGGTATAGAGAATGTCTCTCTTTTAAAGGATGATTCACAATTCAAAGCAATTGCTATTTTTTCCACAACCTCCTGCTTGGTAAAACAAAAGTCTTTCCTTCCAAACACCTCCTACCTTTTATTTTAGTTTTTTTCTTCCAAACATACATTTATGAATGAAATACAAGTGTTACTATTTCCATACACCAAACATTTGTTATCATATCATACTTCTTCTTTCACAAGAAACACTTTGGTCAGGATGGTTCAACAATTACTTTTCTGAAATGCAACAGTTCATAAAAATAAGGTGATGTAGTCGGTGCTCCACATATGATTTGGAAGTGGGAGTATTTCACTCACTATTTTTTTAAGTTGGGAGCAAAAGGATTTTTTAGGAAGTAAAAATGTAAGTCGAATTCCCAATGACAGTATTTTATAAGTGAGTAAAATAGGTTTTTAACTAGAAAACAGAAAAGTTTAATGAATAATTATTTCTTGCACCTTAAAAGGTGTTTACTTCTTCCGATCGGGCAGTTATAGTAGTAGTTGCTTCTTGTGGTACTTATTACCTGCACTGCTGGTCCAAACATATCCATGGAGCTTTGTGAGTGAAAGCAGGAGCACACGGTTCTTTGTCTGTTTCCTATTTTTTGTTGGGAGTATGTGTACTCCCCATTTTTATTTTCTGGGAGTATTTTCTATTATTAGTGAGTAAAAGTGACCGATATACCCCCTAGTATACTCGCCTGCCAGGACTAACTACAATTGTTCCCTTTCCTGGTTTACTCGCCTGCCGGAATAAAACTCCTACTCTACTACTGCAATTTGTCTGTGGTAATGTTTGTTCCAAACTCATCTGCTTCTCTCGATGGTCTTTTCACTCTTAACACAATGGGACTAATTCACAGACACGTTTCATAATGGCAAAACCCCATTGGTAAACACTCTGTGAATTAGGGCCAATGTGTTACATTTCATCCCAAACTGATTTTCCTCAAAAGAATGATTGACAAAGTCTTTTGGCTGTAGGCAATGCAAGTTACAATTCTCTCCCCCTTGGTCTCTTATACAAGGAGGGCTTTGTGCCAATAGCCTTTGTCGTCTGGTTGTGTGGCCACTTGACTGCTGGCAATGCTGGTTAACATTTTCTCCTACTTGGTATCGCTTTCTGCGAGAATTGTACCAAATCTGACTCTTTCTCAATCTTCTCTGGCTTTGGCAATGAGGGTTATCAAGTCCCCTTATGTGGAGTCCCTCATTAGGAGAGTTGCGCCCAATTTGCCTTAATTCAATGGTTTGGTATTTAAAATGTTTTTTTCACCTAGCGGCATCCTTCGGAGCGCCCTGGGGTCACATGCTTCAGGTTAACTCACCGGTATGCCTTGGTGTCTCCTTCTCACTCGCTGGTGTTGCTGCGGGTCACTTCAGACCTCTTCTGCTTCTGACAGCTCCTGTTGGTCTGCCGCTGTGCTTCAGCACTGCTTCCCGCTGCGCGTCCTCTGCATGGCCACAGTTTCCCGACTTCTGCTACATCTCTTACACAGCATTCTGCTGCCGCCACACCGCCAACATCAGCTGCTGCTTCTCCCTGCCGCTTTTTTCGTACTTGCACCTGAAAGTCCTTTAAATGTGTAAAGGTCCTGCTCAGGTGTTTGTCATTAAAACACCTCGACCCCTCACAATACTTTACTAAATCTGAGCCCTCTTCCTCGTCTCAGTACTAAGAGCATTATTGGAAATGCTCTTATTTGTTACAAAATTGTCAATTTCACAATAAGCCATTAATGTTATAGGAACATTAGGGGAATCATTTAGAGAGGTCTCCCATTCCCCCTGACATTAGTCCCTTCTCATGTGATCCTCCCGCATATTACCACCCCTCGGGGTCAGGATCAGGTAGCGGCTGCCTTTCCCTGTACACATGGCAGGAGGTCCATGTCAGGTTTTTAGCGATGATCTTGCTAGATTCCTCACACTACACTTAAACCATTCAAAACCTGACTTACGAGTCAGCGTAAACACTGTTACAAAACAAAAATGAAACAGTTACATTGGTAATGAAATGGAAACTTACTTACTTTAGTGGTAATCTAGAGAGGTATTTAACTGTTTTGAGTAGCGATGCATGCAGGTTTCCTCTAACTTCTAAGCAGTGTGATTATTATTATTACCTCACTTGATAATTTAGTGACCTCTGAAGGATCGAAGGGTTAACTTGGGCCAGCCAACATTTAGCCATGGGATTAGATATATATTTTAGCATTGAGCAGTTGCCTCTCTGCACTATTGTATCACAACACTGACATAGCATTATGTAAAACTAGCTCCAGTAAATGCTGACTTTAATCATCAGACAATGCTCCCATCAATCCTCAAAACACAAAATACAAGTCCTGTTTGCTTTACTGAGTAATTGGCCAGGTTTGCCTGCGTCTTAAAAATTAAAGGGGAAGTCATCCCATTAAATAAGAACAAGTCTAGAGGATTCCCCTATCTCCCCTGTCGATCCTCTCATAATATTCCAGTAAATCCATCTAACCTCCAATCCAAATTCAACTCCCCTCCCCATTTCCAACTAATACTGGGAAGAAGAAGAAGCGACCGAGAGTAGTGAGGAATACCTATGAGAACCCTTTGAGAAACAGAGAGAAGACTGCTTCCACCTACACTAGATTGTCCCACTAATAGTCAGGCAAGGTCAGGCACTTTACTCCTACTATGCACACCTGAATCCAATTCACTCTCACCTGCATTATAAAAAGGATGGTTCTGCCAGAGGCATTGAACGAGCTGGGGAGTCTAACTGGACCAGAGGAGTCAAGGAGCAGGGAGCTGCAGGAAGAGAAGTCTGTAGGATCTAGAGGAGAACAGCATGCCAAGATGCCTGGCCGCTGTTCGTGAGGGGCAGCAGTGTGGCTAGGGAGCCGTGTCTCCAGGGAGCCTTAGCGAGGCAGTCTGTATAGTGCCGGCAGTGTTCAGGGCAATGCTTGTTTCCTGGGAAAGTGTGCCGGTCCCAAAGGTGTCTAAGGGGCATAGGGTTGAGACCCTGACTTCGAACCAAACCCACTTGAACCTGCTTGCGGGTGCCGCTATACTGTTGGTGAGTTTAATGAGACAGAGAGAAACTGAGTAACATGTGGGTGGAGTGGGAGTAGGAACGTTGTTGAAAGAAGAGCCTGTTGAGCAAAAGTGGGATGAAAGCAAGTGAAAGCTGGAAAGCAGTGAAAGAAAGCAAAGCGAAGTAAGAGAAAGGTAAAAGCAAAGCGAAGGAAGCGAAAGCTGGAAAGCGGTGAAAGAAAGCAAAGTGGAATGACCGAAAAAGTGTGCTAGAGGCGCAGAAGGAACAAGTTACTTAGCTGTAACTGTTGTTCTCCAGCATGGGTCTGCATGGATTCACAAGCTCATGAATATTCCCCGTCATCATGATGGGAATTGTCAGGATTAGTCAGGCGAGTACAAAGGCAGCGAATATGGCAAGGGAAATGTGCACTAAATCACACAGTGAATAGCTTCAAATTAAACTACGTGCACACAGGAACAACGACTCATGTATGCTAGAACCCAGGAGTGCAAATAGAGTGTGACAACAAAACCAATATATGAAAAGGGATGTGGGGTAAGCACCTGACCGCGAGGAAAGTCGGCAAGCGCCTTACCCCCAATTGCTGTTACAGGTACTGACAGCGCTAAACCCACGTGGAGGGCAAGCAATGACAGGATCTGTGAACTAACACTCTTGATGGTATTAAATAAGGGAACTAAAGAACTGTACTCACGAGGACGAGATAAACCTCTTGAATGTCAGCTAGCCCACGAATCCTGTTGATGAAACTGGGACCCAGAAAGGCTAGAACAGCAATGGGAGGAAAACTAAATACCTAAGTTGGAATAGTGATTACAAATTAGTGAGGAAATCATAAGTATTCACACAGGAGCTAGCTACAACCGCACACCACACCTAATCAAATGGGAAATAAATGCCTAAGTGCAATGGAAAACATGGAATGGATCCCAATAGAAAGTAAGGATCAGGAGCAGGGAAAAACGAAATAACCAGTGCAAACTTCTCCCTACCTCTCCAAGGAAAAGACAGGAAGCTAATCTAAGAGGAAGGCTAAGGCATACGGGTTTACAGCAGCAAAGGACAGAGTCAAAGAAATATAGAACACAGACAAACTGGGCTGCATCTAAAAGGGGAAAGCACTGAGAAATGCTGCCTGCAAACAGAGGAAGACAAAAAGGGAATCAAGGGAGCAGAAATCAATTAGCGCATGAATCCGAAATTCAGGGCGGAGGAACAAGAAAACAGGAACTAGGAACTAGGTACAAAAGCTAAGATCAAGGAAAAAAGGGACTAGTCACAACAGGAAACACTGCAACGATGACCAGCGCTGGACTGAAGTAAGACTGAGGCTTTTATAGCTGCTTAACGAGCACACGCCTCAGGTGTGCTGATTGCTGCACCTGCAGCCACAGCTGTTACCTATCCTCCACCCAACCTTGTCCTGCAAGGGTGGAGGTGGAGCAGTGGGCCAGGCATTCTGGGAAGCATAGTCATTTGGTTAAAGAAGCATGCTGGCTGCCAAAAACCTGGAATGGATCCGGAAGGGAAGTAGCTTGGAAAATAGGGATTTAGCGCTCCCAATTCATCACAGCACTGTAGCATAAGGTTTGGAGGAAAGGTCCAGTAGGGAATAAACCCCAAATCATGCCCCCAAGTGGTGGGAACGGGAGCGAAGGGAGCGAGTCGTGACAGGAATCCACGGTAAAAGAAAAAAATCTGTTTCAGTTTCATTTCTGAACTGTCTTTCTCCTAACAAACAATCACTGAGCTCTGGGTCATACTGCCCCCATCAATGACTGCCCTCTTCCTAAACCCCTCCTCTGGCACCCATCTTCAGATCCGATAGCATATAAAGTGGCAGTAGGACCAAGAGAAGAGCTGCAGAGGGGTAGGCGGGAGGGTTCGCATGTTAATCCATGCCAGACCCATGCTGGAG
Organism: Ambystoma mexicanum; assembly: GCF_040938575.1. Taxonomy (NCBI): domain Eukaryota; kingdom Metazoa; phylum Chordata; class Amphibia; order Caudata; family Ambystomatidae; genus Ambystoma; species Ambystoma mexicanum. The sequence goes on from NC_090923.1 coordinate 120,343,721, forward strand.
AACAACAGTTACAGGTGAATAACTTGATCCTTCTCCTGCATGGGGTCTGGCATGGATTCACGTGTTTATGAATAAAGAATACATAGCATAACACACATGCACAACCACGGGAGGTGGCAAGGCTCAACAGAAGCAATCTCTTCCCTCCTCACCTTGAAGCGAACAGGTTGCGCAGCACTGCTTGGCCAACTCTGGCTTCCTCCCTGCAATCCCGGTCGACGCAGTAGAATTTTGTGAAGGTGGCCGTCGACCTCCACGTAGCAACCCTGCAGATGTCCAGCAGGGGCACACCAGACAGGAATGCCGTTGTAGCAGCTATTGCTCTGGTGGAATGGGCTATGGGATGGCCAGGCCTTGGTCAGTTGGCCAACTGGTGACAGTGAGTGATACAGCCGGAGAGCAATCTGGAAATGGAAGCCTTGGACAGGGCCTTCCCATGGTTCACAGGACCAAAGTTCACAAAAAGTTGAGAAGTTTTCCAGAAACTCTTCGTGCAAGCCATGTAAAACTTCAGCGCTCGAGCCACATCCAGCGAGTGCAAAGTCCTTTGAGCCGGCGACGAAGGCGTCAGAAAAAACACATGTAACACCAAGGGTTCGTTGAGGTGGAATTCCGACGGAACCTTGGGCATGAAGGAAGGGTGCGTCCGCATGCACCACCCTCGTCTCGTGAAAAATCACGTAAGGTTGCTTGCATGACAGGGCCTGGATCTCACCTACTCGTCTTGCAGAAGTGATGGCCGCGAGGAAAGCTGTCTTCCACAACAGAACTTGAGCGGTGCTGAATGCATAGGTTCAAATGGGGTCCCCATGAGCCTAGTTAGCAACACATTGAGTTCCCATGCCGGGGCCTTCATCGGCGGGGACGAGCAGAACAGTCCCTTGATGTCAAGCTCACCTGAGTCTCTGCAGGAGCGATGGGGTTTGCCGACCTCTGCCCTGCCCTCTCCTCACCCGGAATACTGGGAGTTCTACCTGTAAGGAGAATGACGAGTTAGTGGGTGGTGCTACCCTAACCCAGGGAACCTATCTCCATCCCTTTGTGTGCTGAAATATATTGTCTGGGGGCTCACCTCTTAGTTTGGAATGGCAAGCTCTCTGTCCTGCCTCTGCAGGGGGGCTATGGTGTGGGCCAGCTGGCTGTCGCGCTGACTTTGGTGCTGGTTTTGCTGGTTGCTGCGCTTGTACTGCGATGCAAACACCACCCTTTATTTTGGATAGTGGAGTCTTGAATTCCTAAAGAGTGTCCCAAGGCCAGTTACCTCACTGGACCCTTCGTACTGCGGGAATTGGAGATCTGCAGAAATGGATCCCTTTTCGGATCAGGTAAGTGCTATATGTCCTTGAAATCCCAGTTGCTTCACTGGGTTAAAGCATGTAAATAGGTTCAGGTTCATATTGTCCATGAATGTTTTTGCCAACAAGTTCTAACCTGTCTTTCTTTGTTCTTTTCTCTTTGCAGGTTGCCAAAAAGTCTCTTGAGGACGGGAAATCCGGAAACGCTTGCAGAGAAGACGATCGGGAGTGACTTGTCGGTCCGCGAGTGGAAAAGAAGTTGAGAAACCTCCGGACGAGCACTGAAAAGGTGAGTAGAAAACCGATTATCAGCTTACGCTTCTGTTCTTCTCTTTCAGGAGCGGTGGTCACTGTGAAGAAGACTGATCTGCCGGTCACAAGAGCTGAAGAATGCTGTAGAAATCTCAGGAACCAGGTAAGCATGTGCTCGAAGCTACAGAAAGCACATGAAGCATGGGTTGCTCATTGGGCGTGGCTTTTAGTGTTCAAGAGTGTTCAACTTAGTTCTGGGTTGGCACAAATGGATCCATACTAGTGGAAACAGGAAGTCTCATGTTAATCTATGGGAGTTGGGAGTACCAATGGATGAAATGGATATAAACCCTATCCTAGCTCGCCATGCTCACACCCACAGTGCTCCTGCCTGTTTTCCCTTCTTGCCAACATGAATTGAATATGAAGGTGACTTGGTGGTGCTTGCTAAGCTAGTGCCCATGACAGTCCTCCCCCTCAAGGCCCCTCTCAAAGGTGTGCTTCCTGGACCAGGCTTGGTGGGATTGTTCTGATGGTATTTGATTAGTAACCGAGGGTCATGAATGTTCTCGCTTGGCTCCCATGACCTATCTTGGGGCCCATATACCTTCTAATCCACTAAGTAATACAGGGTGTTTCGTACTATCTTGGAATCCAGTATTTGTTTGAGCTCGTACTCTAGTTCCTCCCCTTTGATTTTTATGGGGGCAGGTGGAGCTAGTGTTCTAGTCCCAGGGTGTACAGGTTTCAACAATGAAACATGAAAAACTGGGTGTATGCGCATTTGTGGTGGTAGAGTCAACCTCATGGCAACAGGAGTAACTACGCTTTCAATTGTGAACGGGTCTAAGAACTTGGGTTGGAATTTCCTGGCCCCTTTTAATGCTATGTATTTAGATGCAATCCATACCGAATCTCCTGCTTGGTAGTTTGGGGCCTCTCGTCGGTGAATGTCAGCACACCCCTTTTGTGAAGCCTTGGCTGCCTCAAGATGTTCTACTGCATCTTTGGTTGCTTGTGAGATGTTTTCGTATAAGGTCTTAATGGCTGGCATTTCGATGGCCTCTGGCGGGTCGTATGTCGAAGTTCTTGGGTTGCGGCCATAAAGAGTATAAAATGGCGTCATGCTTGTTTGTTTGTTTATTTATTTAGTATAGCGCGCAAAACCCAGAGGTAACAGGGCGCAACAGAGGTCAGGAAGATAGGATTACTTAAAAACTTGGTTACAGAATAAGATAGGCATGAGAAAAAGTGCATTGCATTTACAGTTACATTGTGTGGGATGTGCATATATACATATAATTGAGCGAAGGTTTACAAATTTACATATTAATACTGTGCGTAGGAGCAGTTCGGTTGCATTTACATATTTACAAATTTAAGGCTGTGCATGGTAGTCAGGTTATAGCATTGGCATGATCAGATTAGATGGCAGGGTTAGTCGTGAGGATCATTGGCCCGCAGCCAAGTGAGGGTGTTTCGCCTGAAGCTATAGTAGGATTGGTCTGTCCTAATGTGGAGTGGGAGGGCGTTCCAGTGTTGGGCTGCCAGGACAGGGAAGCTGCTGCCGCCGGTTTTCTTTTGTCTGAAATTGGGTACCTGCAGGCAGTAGGAATTGATCGATCTGGTGGGGCGGGTGGACGTTTTTTTCTTTATTCTGGATGCGAGATAGGGGGGGGCTGCGTTGTTTAAGCATTTGTGGGTGAGTGATGCCGTTTTGAGGGAGATGCGGTCATGGATTTTAAGCCATTTGTGTTCTCTTCTTTTGTTGGAGATGTGTTCCTTAGAGGGTAGGTTGAGGGCTGTTCTGAGAGCGTTGTTTTGTAGTGTCTGTAGTTTGTTGGTTATGCATTTGTTGGCTCCTAGGTACATGGCGTTGCAATAGTCCAGTCTGGATAGTATTAGGGCGTTGGCTATGATGATGCAGCTAGTTTGGGTGAGGAAGGCTCTTCATGCCCTAATTAGCTTGCATGTGTAGGCGGTGGAGGATGCTAGTGAGTTGACTTGTTTTTTTAGTGACATGGTTGCATCAAGGTGAAAGCCTAGTGTTTTCACTGTTTTGGCCACTGTGATGGTATTGCCATCAATGTTGAAGGCCTTATAGTTGGAGCTGAGTTTTTTGAGATTGGTATTGGATCCGAGGAGCAGGATTTCGGTTTTCTCATCATTTAGACATAGACCGTGTGTGGCCATCCATGCCTGAATGATGAGATATATTTTGTTTACCAAGGCCGTATCTGAAGCGTAGTTGCCTGAGAGGGGTATGAGGATCTGGGTGTCATCTGCATAATTGGTATATGAGACACCCAGTCTGTCCAACTTGTCAAATAGGGGCTTGGTAAAGATGTTGTAGAGGGTGGGAGAGACGCAGGAGCCTTGGGGCACCCCACAGGTTATTTTAATGGGGTCTGCTGAGGCTAGGGTGGAGAAGACCCTCATAGTTCGGTTGTCCAGGAATGATTGGATCCAGGCTATGGCCTCTTTCGAGAAGTGGGCTGCTGAGGCCAGGTGTTCGCACAGGACTGCGTGATCCACCAGGTCAAATGCTGCCGACAGATCGAGGAGTAGTAACATGGCAGTGTTCCCTTTGTCGTTAATCTCATTGATCTGGGTTTTAAGATCGATTAAGGCTGTCTCGGTGCCGTGCTTCGGTCTGAAGCCTGATTGGTGGGTGCCTAGTAGTTTGTGAGTTTCAAGATATTGCTGAATCTGCAGGTATGCTACTCTATCTATTATCTTTAACAGGAATGGCACCGTGGTGATGGGCCTGTAATTGGTGGGAATGGCGGGGTCTAGGGTTTGCTTCTTGAGGAGAGGCAGGACCCAAGATTCTTTGAGGTTGCTTGGTATGGTGTTGGAGGAGAAGGATGCGTTGATCAGCTTGGTTATGAAGGGGGCTAGATCCCTAGCAGCATCCTTGATTATTTGGGGAGGGCAGTTGTCGCCTTTGCAGTTAGATGGTTTAAGTGAGGCTATAATTTTTTCTGTTTCTGGGATAGATATTTTGGTAAATCTGAAGAGATTATGGCCTGGGCGGTTGGCTGTTTTGTCGTGGTTGCTGGGAGATGCTTCATTGGTGGTGAGAGAGTCTTTTTTCAGAGCGATTTTGGTTTGGAGACTTTTGATTTTATTAGTTAGGGCGTTTTGGACGCTGGTGCACCATGCTTTATCCTTAATTATATTGTCTGGTGGGGGTATAGGGGATTCTAATTCCCTTAGTATAGCAAATAGTTCTCTGGTGTTGGAGCTCGATTTTTCGATTCTTTCATTGAATAGTTTCTTTTTTGTGAGTAGAATTTCTTTTTTGTAGTTGTTTGCACAAAGTTTGAGTTGTGATTTGTTCTCTTCAGTAGGTGAGTTGTGCCATTGGCTTTCAAGTTTCCTTTTGTGCAGTCTAAGTTCTTTCAGATGTGGGGTGAACCAGGTTTTCAGGTGGGCTTGTTGTTTGCTTTTTTGCAGTTTTAGAGGGGCAATGATGTCTAGTCCTTTTTTTATGGTATTGTTATAGTTTTCTACTAGGAGTTCTGGTTTTAGATTGTCGGGGAGAGCATTGAGGGTTGGCAGTAGTAGTGGTAGGAGGTTGTCTGGGGTTATGTTTTTTTTTGCTCTAGTGGGTAGTGGTGGTGCCATGATTTTTCCTTTGTTGACTTCTCTATTAAGAGATAAGGTGAAGTCAATGAGGTAATGGTCTGTCCAGTGCTGGGGAGTGGTTTTGGTAATGATGGTGTCGCAGTTTAGAGTGGCGATCCAGTCCAAGGTCCTACCTTTATTATGGGTGGGGGTGAGCACTCTTTGGATTAGGCCGTGTTCATCTAGCATGTTAGCTATGGCTTGTGCTGATTTGTCGTCAGGGTCGTTTAGTCCTAGATTCAAGTCGCCTAGTAGTAATATTTGGGTGGTGTCTTTTGTGTTGTTGGCTAGGAGGCTGGATAGGTCTGCTTCGAATGAGCCAATGGGGCCGGGTGGCCTATATATTAGAAGGATGGTTAAGGTGCGACAGTTGGAAATGGGTAGTTTGGCTACTAGGAGTTCGCAGGATTTGAGGCATGCGTGTGGAGGCATGTACTGAATTTAGAGCATTCTGTCTGATGTAATAAACAACAGAGGTATTGCTCCAGAGTCTGGTTTGTGCGCTCTGTTTGCCCGTCTGTTTGCGGATGGGGACTGGTGGACAATCGGATTTCAATTCCAGCCAACGAGCAACAATGCTTCCAGAATCGTGACACAAATTGGCTTCCTCTATCGGAGACTAATATGGACGGAAACCCATGTAACTTCACTATATTATTGAGAAATACCCAAGCCAAGGCCTAAGCAGATGGAATGCCTTTTAAGGCGATGAAATGGCCCATCTTGGTGAATAAATCTACCACCACAAAGATGGTGTTAAATCCGGAACTGGGTGGTAGGTCTGTGACAAAGTCCATGGAGACGGTGTGCCAGGGTGTGGGTGGTATCGCCAGTGGTTGTAATAAACCGGCGGTTCTTTGTCTTGAGGCCTTGTTCTGAGCACATGTTCCACATGAGTTGACAAAGTCGTGGGTGTCTTGTCGCCAAGTTGGCCACCAGTAGGATCTTTCAATTTTTTCAGCAGTCTTTGCCACTCTTGGGTGCCCTTCAATTAGTGAATTGTGGTAGTTAGTGAGTATTTCTTCCTGCAAGGTGCGCGTTGGAAGGTAAAGACAATCTCAGTAATACGGAAAGCCGTCCTTGATGGAAAAGTTAACTCCCTTGTTTCTCCATGTTCGTAATTCACTTACGGACAGGCTGTCCTTTACCTTCTGCTTGAATGCCTCCCATGAAGAATCATCTCCACACAGACCCTGGATCTTGTCACCAGGGATGATGTCCACCGGAACAAGAATGCTGTAAGCTTGTTCCCCTTTGCCAATGCGTGATAAAGCGTCTGCCTTCCCATTTTTTACTCTGGGCCGGTAAGTGATCACAAAATCAAATTCTGATAGGAACAGATCCCAGCGAAGCTGTCGGGATGATTGTGCTTTAGCCGAACGCAAGTACTGGAGATTTCGATGATCAGTTATTATGGTGATGGTATGCTTATCTCCGAGTAAATAATGCCTCCATTACTTGAGGGCCACCTTAATCGCAAGCAGTTCCTTATCCGTGACTGCGTAATTCAGTTCGTCTGGAGAACATTTCTTCGACCAGAAAGCCACGGGGTGAAGATGACCTGTGTCGGTATTTCGTTGGGATAAGACCGCTCCTATAGCTACACTTGAAGCGTCAGTCTCAATGATGTAAGGGAGGTCTGCTTGTGGATGTTGTAATACAGGGGCTGATGTAAATCTGCTCTTTAGAGCACAGAATGCCTCTTCTGCTAAGGGAGTCCATTCAAATTTTCGGTGCTTGCGTAGGAGACTAGTGATAGGATGCACCATGTGCGAAAATCCTGGTATAAAACGTCGGTAGAAGTTCGCAAAACCAAGAAAGCTCTGCACTCCATTTAGAGACGCGGGTGATGGCCAAGTGAGGATCACCTCTACTTTCCTGTTGTCCATTCGGATCCCTTGTGGTGACAACACAAATCCTAGAAACTCAACTTCGGTGACATGGAAGTAGCATTTTTCAACCTTGGCATATAGGTGGTTTTCGCGTAACTTGTGGAGAACTGCTTGCACGTGTGCTACATGTTCTTGTACGGTAGCCGAGTAAATGAGGACGTCATCTATGTACACTACGGCACATACATGTAACAGTTCTCGCAGGACATCATTCATGAAGTGTTGGAATGCCGCCGGCGCATTACATAGTGCAAATGGCATTACCTGATACTCGTAGAGGCCATACCTGGTGCAGAACGCGGTCTTCCATTCATCACCCTTCTTTACGCTCACCAGGTTATAGGCCCCTCGAAGATCCAGTTTCGTAAACACTTGCGCTTGTCGTACTTGGTCGAGCAACACAGGTGTTAGCTGTAACAGGTACCGGTTCTTTACCGTGATCTGGTTTAATGCGCGATAATCGATGCACGTTCTTAGGTCCCCCTCCTTCTTTGGGATGAAGAAGAGGAGAAAAGCCGCGCAGAATTTGGAAGGGTGAATAAAACCATTTGCAAGATACTGGTCCAAGTAGGTCTTTAGATGGGCGTTTTCCCCTTCTGTCAGGGCATATATGCGACTGCATGGGACCTTTGCCCCCAGTACCAGGTCTATCTGGCAGTCATAGGAATGATGCAGGGGCAGTGTATTGGCTTGTTCTTTGGCGAATACGTCTTGAAAGTCCTGGTATTCTTTGGGTAAGGCCCCTAGTATTCCCAATACTTGGAGCGTCTTCTGAGATGCAGTTATCGGATGTTTTGGTGCTTGACCTGTCTCATAACAGTTTTTACAGTCCCTGGGAAAGGTTAACGACCTACTACGCCAATCTATGAGCGGGTTGTGTTTCTCGAGCCAAGGTATACCAAGGATCATCTGAAATTGTGGCGCCGAAATCAGATCAAATGAAATTTCTTCCTTATGTCCGTCTTGACAGAGCATAATGACCTTTGCCATACAACGGGTAACTGGGCCTGATAGTAGCTAAATTCTGTCGACAGCTGTTACATTGTCTACAACTTCCTTTGCACAGACTGGTAAACCGATTTTGTCTGCCGTCTCCAAGTCCAAATAATTCCCAATGGCTCCGCTATCTACAAATGCTTCAAGTGCGTGGAACCTGGAAGGTTGGCGTTGGTCCACGATGGTCACCGGGATGGTGAAGTGGGAGGTCAAGGGATTCTTAGTTGCGCTCGACAAACCGACCTCTATGTTTGTCGGCCGTTGGAGTTTTCTGCCTCAGTTGTTTCCTTTGCTCCATCTATAGCTCCAACTGTCTTTCGAGGGGGTTTTGCCGGGCAATTATGGAGAAAATGGCCAGATTGTTGACAGAACAAGCATTACTGCTGTTGCCGCTTTCTGTCGCGTTCTGCCTTGGTGAGTGGACCTCGAACTCCACCCAATTGCATGGGTTCAGGATGTGCTTCCATGGGCTGGCGAACCGGCGTCTTTTTGGGCCACATGTAGAACGTCCTGCTCTCAGAGCGTGTGCGGTCGACCCTCCGGGTTTGTAAACTGTGATCTAGCTGAATTGCTAGGTCAATGTATTCGGCGCACCCAGCAGGCGGATTGACTACTTGTGCCAGGACGTCTTTGAGTTCCCCTCGTAGACCCCGGTAAAATAGAGTTGTACGTTTTTCTTCGGGCCAGTTTGTTTCGGCTACCAGACGATTAAAAGTTGCTACATAAGCCAAAAGATCCTGATTTCATTGCCGAAGAGATAACAACTCGTCATCCAAGGCCTGTCCTTGTATGCTACAAGCAAAGAGCTTTTCCAACTCGTGCTGGAAACCGGCGAAATTCCGGAGCAAAGGGTCGTCCCTGTTGACTAACGGCACGGACCAGACTGCGGCGTGTCCTCCCAAGTATGACAACACAAAGGCCACTTTTGATTGGTCTGTGGGGAACAACCCTGGTTTGCACAGGAAATGTAGACGGCACTCTTTCATAAAAGTTCCAAACCTTTTGGGTTCTCCTAAGAACCTCTCCGGAGGCACCAGTGATATGTTGCCTGGAAGAACTACTTGTACTGGTGCTGCTATGGATTGAGGTTGTGATGTTGGCGTAGCCGTGGCACCCCCTGGCAATGGAGCTAATCCCGCTCGAGTCTGTAGTAGTTGGCGAGCAATCTCGTCTGTTTTGTCTCTGTTCACTATCAGTTCACGCCTCAAGGCGCTTGTCTCAGAACGGGCTGCATGCACCTCGGCCCGCAGCTCCCCCAATAACTGTGACAGCTGATCTACCTCTGAGGTCTCCATCGCTCAGGCGGAGGTGTTTTAGGGTAGGTTTCGTGTTCTGTGACACTCACCTGAGTCTATGCAGGAGCGATGGGGTTTGCCGACCTCTGCCCTGCCCTCTCCTCACCCGGAATACTGGGAGTTCTACCTGTAAGGAGAATGACAGGTTAGTGAGTGGTGCTACCCTAACCCAGGGAACCTTTCCCCCTCCCTCTGTGAGCTGAAATATAGTGTCTGGGGGCTCACCTCTTAGTTTGGAATGGCGAGCGCTCCGTCCTGCCTCTGCAGGGGCGCTATGGTGTGGGCCAGCTGGCTGTCGCGCTGACTTTGGTGCTGGTTTTGCTGGTTGCTTCGCTGGTACTGCGATGCAAACACCACCGTTTATTTTGGATAGTGGAGTCTTGTACTCTTAAAGAGTGTCCCAAGGCCAGTTACCTCACTGGACCATTCGTACTGCGGGAATTGCAGATGTGCAGAAATGGATCCCTTTTCGGATCAGGTAAGTGCTATATGTCCTTGGAATCCCAGTTGCTTCACTGGGTTAAAGCACGTAAAAAGGTTCAGGTTCGTATTGTCCATGAATGTTTTTGCCAACAATGTGTCTACAAGTTCTAACCTGTCTTTCCTTGTTCTTTTCTCTTTGCAGGTTGCCAAAAAGTCTCTCGAGGATGGGAAATCCGGAAACGCTTGCAGAGAAGACGAGCGGGAGTGACTTGTCAGTCCACGAGTGGAAAAGAAGTCGTGAAACCTCTGGACGAGCGCTGAAAAGGTGAGCAGAAGACCGATTATCAGCTTACGCCTCTGTTCTTCTCTTTCAGGAGCGGTGGTCGCTGTGAAGAAGACTGATCTGCCGGTCACAAGGGCTGAAGAATGGTGTAGAAATCTCAGGAACCAGGTAAGCGTGTGCTCAAAGCTACAGAAAGCACACGAACCATGGGTTGCTCATTGGGCATGGCTTTTATAGAGAGCCACGCCCGAAGACTAGAGTGTTCAACTTAGTTCTGGGTTGGCACAAATGGATCCATACTAGTGGAAACAGGAAGTCTCATGTTACTCTATGGGAGTTGGGAGTACCAATGGATGAAATGGATATGAACCCTATCCTAGCTCGTCATGCTCTCACCCACAGTGCTCCTGCCTATTTTCCCTTCTTGCCATCATAAATTGAATATGAAGGTGACTTGGTGGTGCTTGCTAAGCTAGTGCCCATGACACTTGATGAACTCCTTAACTAGAGGTGCAACCAGAGAGAAGACTGTCCCGGAGATCTGGTGTAGCGGGAGATAGCCGCCAGATGTAACTTAATGGAGGCATAAACCAGACCCGATTCAGCCAATGACAGTAAATACGAAAGTACTTGAGGGGCCATGACCCGCAGAGGGTTGATCTTCTGAGAACGGCACCAAATTGCAAAGCGCTTCCATTTGTGTCCATAGCATTTTAAGGTAGATGACGCTGTGGCGAGAATCTCTTTTCAGTCCGCCGGAAGATCGTAGCCACCAAACTCTAATGCTGCAGGAGCCAGGCCTTCAGGTTCAGAGACCCCGGATCGTGGTGAAGAATGGCGCTTCCTTCCCTGGCGAGTAGATCTGCGACCACTGGCAGCTTGACTGGAGGTGACGCCAACATGCTGAGAAGGTCCGGGTACCAGATCTGCCTCGGCCACGCTGGAACGATGAGGATCATCCTGCACCGGTACTGTATGAGTTGATTGATGACTCGAAGAAGCAACGGCACCAGAGGGAACGCACACAGAAACAGTCCTTCCCAAGGGAATAAGAATGCGTCCCACATGGTCACTGGCTGGGGGAACCTGCTGACGAACCTCCGGCACTTGGTGTTTGTCGCAGTCGCAAACAGATCGATCTGGGGATTGCCCCATTTAAGGAAAAGATAATCCACTTGATCCTGCCAAAGCTCCCACTTGTGGCAAGAGCGTAGCTCCCTGCTGAGGGAGTCAGCGACAGTGTTCATTACTCCTGTCAGGTGAAAAGGAATGAGGAACATCCCCTGTCCTGCATCTCACTGGATAGTGCCGGGGATCTGGAGCCCCCCTGTTTCTGGATGTAAAACAACGTGGTGGTATTGTACATGAAGACCCTCACCACTTTGCCCTTGAGGGATAGCAGAAACGACTTGAGGGTCCAAAATACCACCCGTAGTTCCACGACATTGATGAGCAACGTCTTCTCCGATAACCATAGGCCTCTGGCGTGAAGAAGGTATGGGCTCCCCATCCTTCCAAGGAAGGGTCCGCCGTGACCATCTCCTGGTACGGGGGATCTGGAAATCCGTGCTTCCGGCTAGTTTGGAGCACTCGCCCCACCAACTTATCGCTCAATGGAACTCCTCGTCGAGTGGGATCCTGTCATGGAAGCTTCAGGACACCTGGACCCAACGGGCATCGAGGAACTCCTGTAGCGGGCGCATCCGCAACCTGCAGAGTCCAATGAGGTATATGCACGACGATATTATGACGAAAAGAGACTTGATGGTCCTCATTGTAGCGAACTTCAGTGCTAACAGCCGTTGAACCTTGCCCAAGATGGCCGCTATCCTCTCCCCCAACAGTGACGCTAGGCATGACACCGTCTTGAGCCGGAATCCCCAGAACTGAGCGTCCTGCAATGGAGTCAAGCAGGATTTGGCATAATTCACTGAGAACCCCAGATCCGTCAGTAGGCGGACGGTCCTCGCCGTGTGGTCGACGGCGATGTCTCTGATCTGGCCCGGATGAGCCAGCCGTCCAAATAATGGTAGACGTGGATCCCTTGCAGTCGTACATGGGCCACCACCGGTGCCAGGCACTTGGTGAAGACTATGGGCACTGACTTCAGTCCGAAAGGAAGGGCCTTGAATTGGTAATGCTTCCCCTGAATGACGAAGCACAGAAACTTGCGGTGTCCTTTGTGATTGGGGGTGTGGAAGGAACAAGTTACTTACCTGTAACTGTTGTTCTCCAGCATGGGTCTGGCATGGATTCACATGCTCATGAATATTCCCCGTCGTCAGGCCGGGAATCCTCTGTATAGAAAAAAATCAGTATCAGTTTCGTTTCTGATCTGTCTTTCTTAGTTAGTAACCAATCACTGGTCTCTGGGTCATACTGCCCTCAGCCAATGACTGCCATCTCCCCAAGCCCTGCCTCTGGCATCCATCCTCAGATTTGGTAGCACGTAAAGTGGCAGTATGACCAAGTGAAGAGCTGCAGAGGGGTAGGCGGGAGAGTTCGCATGTGAATCCATGCCAGACCCGTGCTGAAGAACAACAGTTACAGGTAAGTAACTTGTTCCTTCTCCAGCATGGGGTCTGGCATGGATTCACATGCTCATGAATAAGAGAATACATAGCAGTACACACATGCACAACCACGGGAGGTGGCAACAGGCTCAACATTAAGCAATCCAACAACTCAACATTAAGCAACTCGTACCTCCCCACCAGGCTCACCTTAGGCGAACAGGTTGCGCTGCACTGCTTGGCCGACCCTGGACTCCTCCCTGGAGTCCCGATCAACGCAGTAGAATCTTGTGAAGGTGTGCGTCGACCTCCACGTCGCAGCCCTGCAGATGTCCAGCAGGGGCACACCAGACAGGAACGCCGTGGTAGCAGCGATCGCTCTGGTCGAATGGGCTCTCGGACGGCCGGGCAGCGGTCGGTTTGCCAACCGGTGACAGTGCATGATGCAGCCGGAGAGCCATCTGGAAATGGAAGTCTTCGAGAGAGCCTTCCCTTGATTCACAGTCCCAAAGTTCACAAACAGCTGTGACGTCTTCCGAAAACTCTTTGTGCGGTCCACGTACTAACTTCAGCGCTCTAGCTACATCCAGCGAGTGCATAGTCCTCTCAGCCGGCGACGAAGGCGACGGGAAGAAATCTGGCAACACCAAGGGCTCGTTGAGGTGGAAGTCCGACGGCACCTTGGGCATAAAGGAGGGGTGTGTCCTCAGCACCACCCTCGTGTCATGAAAAGTCAAGTATCGAGGCTTGCAAGACAGGGCCTGGATCTCTCCCACTCGTCGTGCCGAGGTGATGGCCACGAGGAAAGCGGTCTTCCATGACAGGAACTTCCTAGGCGCCGAATGCATAGGCTCGAATGGGGCCCCCATGAGCCTGGTCAGCACCACATTAAGCTTCCACGCCGGGGCAGGGGCCTTCACCGGCGGGAATGATCGGCATAGTCCCTTCATGAATTCTTTCACCAGGCGATGAGACCACAAGGACGCCCGTCCCGTAGTCCTGGTATATCGGGATATTGCAGCCAGATGTATTTTGATGGAGGCGTGAGCCAGTCCAGCTTTGGCCAGCGACAGTAGGTACGGCAGTACTTGAGGGGCCGTAATCCGCAGAGGGTTAATCTTCTGTGCACGGCACCAGACAGAGAACCTCTTCCATTTATGTCCGTAGCACTTGAGAGTTGAGGACGCCCTGGCCTTTGCGAGAACCTCTCTGCAGTTGGCCGGGATGTCGTACCCTCCAAACTCTAGTGCTGCAGGAGCCAGGCCTGCAAGTTCAGCGACTCTGTGTTGTGGTGAAGAATGGCGCCTCCTTCTCTGGAGAGAAGGTCTGCGTCTGTTGGCAGCTTGACTGGTGGGGACGTTGACAAGCCCAGAAGGTCCGAGAACCACATCTGTCTCGGCCACGCCAGTGCGACGAGGATCATCCTGCACCGGGACCTCTTGAGCTGGTTGATGAGCCGGAGCAGCGGAGGGAACGCATAAAGAAATAGGCCGTCCCAGGGGAACGAGAAAGCATTGCCCATGCTCCTCGGCTGGGGGAACCTGCTGGCGAACCTCCGCCACTTGGAATTCGTCGCCGTCGCGAAGAGATCGATTTGGGGTTCGTCCCATCGTCGGAAGAGTCGATCCACTTGATCCTGGCGTAGTTCCCACTAGTGGCACTAGTCGGCGATCGTGTTTTTTATTCCTGCCAGATGAAGAGGCACCAGAAACATCCCCTGGGCGACGGCCCAATACCACAGATCCTGGGCTTCCTTGGATAGGGCAGGGGACCTGGTTCCGCCCTGCTTCCGGATGTAGAACATCGCGGTGGTGTTGTCGGTGAAGATCCGCACCACCTTGCCCTTGAGGGACGGAAGAAAGGACCTGAGGGCCCAGAACACTGCGCGGGGCTCCAAGATGTTGATGTGGAGAGACTTCACCTCCGGGAGCCAAAGGCCTCTCACGTGAAGATCTCCGGAGTGCGCTCCCCAACCTTCCAGGGAGGCGTCCGTCGTCACCGTCACCTGGTGAGCTGGGGTCTGAAAGTCCGTACCCGCCGACAGATGGGAGCGGGTACCCCACCACCGGATCGCCTGACGGAACGTCTTGTTGAGAGGGATCCTGTCCTCAAAGCTGCCCGTCGACTGGACCCAGCGGGCGTCAAGGAACTCTTGTAAGGGGCGCATCCGAAGCCTGCAAAGGCGCACCAGATAAATGCAGGAGGACATCGTCCCGAAGAGGGATTTGATAGATCTTACCCTGGCCATGTCCGTGGCCAGCAGACACTGCACCTTGCCCAGAATGGTCCTGGTCCTTTCCTCCGACGGCGAGGCCAGCCGCGCCACTGTGTCGAGCCTGGCTCCCAGAAACAGGGCGACTTGCGATGGAACCAGGTGGGATTTTGGAAAGTTGATGGAGAATCCCAGGTCCATGAGCAGCTGGACGGTCTTCGCAGTGTGCTCCACGGCGAGCTCCCTTGTCCTTTCCCGGATGAGCCAGTCGTCCAGTTAGGGGTAGACGTGGATCCCCTGTAGGCGCAGCCGCGCCGCCACCGGTGCGAGGCACTTGGTGAACACCCTGGGTGCCAACTTCAATCCGAACAGGAGGGCTTGGAACTGGTAGTGCCGCCCTTGGACCACAAACCTGAGGAACTTTCGGTGTCTTTTTAGAATGGGGATGTGGAAGTACGCATCCTCCAAGTCCAACGACGACAGGAAATCGCCCTCCTCCAGCTGTCCCAGCACGTGCTGGAGGGTGACCATACAGAACTTCTGTGCCTTGATGTACTTGTTCAGTCGTCGTAGGTCCAGGATGGGGCGCCATCCTCCTGTCTTCTTTTTTACGTGGAAGTACCTTGAGTAAACTCCAGAGCCCTGAAGCCTCTTTTGGACGAGCTCGATGGCACCCTTCTTGAGCATCGCCCTTACTTCCAACAGTAGTTGAGGGACGTGATTTTCCTTCCTGGACACGGGTGGAACACGAGGGCACTTCTGAAACTCGAGGGCGTGGCCTTGGGCCAGGGCGTCCAGCACCCAACGGTCGATGGAGATGGACTCCCACATGCTGACGAACCTCGCCAGCCGGCCTCCCACTGGGGTGCTTCGGCGGGGGCCCGGCCCCACGGTCGGTTCAATCTTGTTTGGAGGCCGCCTTGCCTCCTTGACCTCCCTGTCGACGACGACGGTCACCACCTGACTTGCCGCGTCCCCTGTAGGCTTCCTGGGCCGAAGATCTTGCAGCTTGGCGGTATGTGGAGGAGCCACTGCCGGATCCCTTGGAGACACCTTGTCTGCCTCCGGAGCTCCGAAAGGACGGCCGTCGTTGTTGGAGCACTCCCAGTGCCCGGGCAGTCTCTGTGTCTGTCTTGATGGCCTGAAGGGACTCATCAACCGCCTTCCCAAACAGGTTGTTCCCGTCGAAGGGAACCTTCGCTTGTACGTCCTGGCGGAAATCCGTGGCCTTGAGCCATCCTCGTCGTCTCAAGCAAACGCTGTTGCCCAGCTGACGGAAACCGGTGTCGGCGATGTCCGTTGCCACCGTGATGGCGTGGTCCGAAGCAATCTCACCCTCCTGTAGGATTTCAAGGGCCTCAGCCCTTTTGGCGTCCAGAAGGAAGTCCAACAGAGGGGCGATTTTGAACCACAACTCCCTGTCGTAGCAGGGATAGCCAGGGCGTTGGCCGGCTTGATAGTCGTCGCTGCGGATGAGATGATCCACCATCTCATCGTGTCCAACTTCCTCCCTCGCCGCTCGGAGGGGAGGTTGATGTCGAGGTCGATGCCCCACCAGCTTTCTTCTTTGCCGCCGCCGAGACGATCGAATCCGGGGTAGGTTGCGCCCGAAGGCACAAGGGGACAGCGTTGGGGACCCGGTTCTTCTTCTCGTACCGGTCCCTCTACCGGCGCTGTGGCAGGGTTCTTGAGGAGGGCGAGCCCCTCATCCCAGATGTCATCAAGAAGCGGTACGGCGAGGACCGTCTTCCTTTTAGCCTCGCGCCGTTGGTAAAGGAACCATTCCTTCCTCTTCTCTTCTGGGCAGAGCTGGAAGAGCTCGGATGCCCTGGAAATCATGGCATGAAAGGATCCAATCTCGTCGGGCGGGGACGCCCGAGCAGGGGGCGACGGGGGACACGTCCCGTCATCGCCTCCGTCGTCATCTGTACCTGTCGTAGCCGTGTCAGTGTCTGTATCATCCCCGTGGGTAGTAGACCGGGGGGAAGGCAGAGCAGGCCGCAGAGGTGGGAGAGGTGGCGTAGGATGCGTCCTCCTCCTCTTATGCGGTGGACTTTCCGAAGGTCCTGGCTCCGGTTCCCCCGTCGGGTCTGGCTCAGGTACCTCCGTCGGGGGGAGGGGCAACCTTGTCCTTATCTCCGAACATAAGGACTGAATCGCTGACAAAATGGCCGCTGAAGTGTCCTGCGGCGCCGGAAACGACGGGCGCAAGGGCTCTTGAGGAGCCTTGTCAGCGACCCCGTCGCTCTCGTCGTCGCCCTCGTCAGGATCCCTCCCGATAGGCTGGCCCTCTTCCACGACTTCGATGAGCTCTTCTTCAGAGGTCGTGTCCGTATCCACGATGGCCACCAGCCCCTCCCCCACCTTTTCCAACGAGGACTTCGTGGGGGTTTCTCAATGGGCCTGAAAGACGACTCCCCCTGCGGTGGCAGGGAGACTCTGGGTCCTGAGGGCGCCTCCACTGGTGTAGCCTCCACAGGCTGAGCCAGGGCCGCGGCGACATCCTCAATCGAGGTCTTAGCAGGGTGAATTAAGGCCATTGTCACCTTCTGGACGCCTGGGACCTTCACCTTGGGGGAGGGTCCGAGCCTCGCTCCCCCTCTGCCGGAATCTTCGAGAACGACCAGGGCCTCTCCAGAAGCTTTGCCGGGTTCTCGGACTTCCTCTTACCCGAGCCAGAGCGTTGGCACGTGGTTGATGGCACCGGGGAGGATGCGCCCTGCCTGGCAGCCAAGGATCCTGACCGTTCGGTGCTCCCGGTGCCCGCGGACTCGCGGTGCTTAGCCTTTTGTTGGGCCCCCGTCGCCGGGGCGCCCTCACAGGACTTAGAAGACCGTTCTGACTTCTTTTTCTTCTTCTCGCCTGACGGCTCTTCCCTTCCAGCCAGTTGGCGAGACGGAGGTGGCGATCCTTCATGGTCCGCTCCGACATGTTCCCACAAAACGCGCAGTCCTTCTCCGTGTGCGTCTTGTCCTCATGGAGACAGTAGAGGCATAACGAATGCTCGTCCTCCTTGAAAACATTCTGAAGCTGGCATCCAGGGCAGGTCCTGAACAGCTTCCCGGGCGTCGAGCTTCCTTTCTCCTGGGCCATGTCCGGGGTAGGCCTCGGAACTTCTGGAATCCTCCAAAAGCGTAACTCGACGAAATCTTCACCCTTGAGGGGCATAGAAAACTCCGAAACGGATCCCCGTTGATCAGATGTAGAAATGGTGGAGCTTGAGGCTCTATTTAACTGAAAAATGAGAAAATCTCCTGAAAAAAGGCCTTCTCCTGCCTGGTCTTCTCCGGGTTCTCCCTCAGTTTACCCGGGTTATCTGACTTTCTCTTGGATGAGGAATCAGAGCATTGACTGGAGATCGACACAGACGGGATGACGGCTGCGCCCCGACCGTCGCGGGACTCGCAGCAGCTGCAACCCCAAAGGAAGCGGACTCGCAGTGCTTGGCCTTGTGTTGGGCTCCCACGGATGGGGCTCCATCAAAGGACTTAGAAGCCCGCTCAGCTTTCCTGGATCCGGCAGAGGCATGCCCCTGGGTAGC
Source organism: Ambystoma mexicanum (assembly GCF_040938575.1). Lineage (NCBI taxonomy): Eukaryota > Metazoa > Chordata > Amphibia > Caudata > Ambystomatidae > Ambystoma > Ambystoma mexicanum. The sequence continues at coordinate 120,362,053 of NC_090923.1, forward strand.
ACCCGTTGAAGAGGCCTTGGCCTGCGCCACGCTTCCAACCGTTGATGTCGGTCCCTCAACGTGCGCTTCGAGAAGCCACGCCAAAACACACAATCTTCCTCCTTGTGTGTCGGGTGCAGGCAATACAGACACTAGGAATGCTTGTCGTTCATGTATATATTCCACAAACCTCAGTCGGAGCACAGCTTGAAGAGGGAAGGGTTGTCCTTTTTTTCGTCCGACATGATCCACGCGGTGTAGGCCTGAAAAATGTTCTGGAAGCCTCCAAAAAGAACACTCTACGGAAACAGCCCTTGAGAGGTTGAAAAATCAAAAAAACTGGTCCCTGTTAGTCGGAAGGATGATCGATGGAGCGCATGGGCTTGATTGACCGACAAAGAGTTTAACTATCAAGAAAATGAAAAACGCAGCAAAAGCTCGAGAGCTACAGCACGAGGACTCCCAACACTTGAACGTGCGGTAAAATCTGAGGATGGCTGCCAGAGGCGGGGCTTGGGGAGAGGGCAGTCATTGGCTGGGGGCAGTATGACCCAGCGACCAGTGATTGGTTACTACTAAGAAAGACAGATCAGAAACGAAACTGATACTGATTTTTTTCTATACCGAGGATTCCCGGCCTGACGACGGGGAATATTCATGAGCATGTGAATCCATGCCAGACCCCATGCTGGAGAAGTACGCATCCTCAAGGTCCAACGACGACAGAAAGTCCCCCTCTTCCAGCTGTCTGAGCATGTGTTGAAGAGTGACCATTCTGAACTTCTGGGACTTTATGTATTTGTTCAGTCGTCATAGGTCGAGAATGGGCCTCCAGCCCCCGGTCTACTTTTGTACGAGGAAGTACCTCGAGTAAACTCTGGAGCCTCGGAGCCGCTTTGGAAATAGCTCTATCGCCCCTTTCTTTAACATGGCCTGCACCTCCAGCAGCAGCTGAGGGATGTGGTTTGCCTGCCGGGCCACCAGTGGTATTTGGGGACACTTTCGTCGGAACTCTAGTGTGTGTCCGTGGGCGAGAGCGTCCAGCATCCAACGGTCGGTGAAGAAGGTTTCCACGTGCTGACGAAGTTTGCCAGCCAGCCTCCCATCGGGGTGCACGGGTGGGAGTCCGACATCCTGGCCAGTTCTATCTTTCTTGGAGGTCGACGGGCCGCCCTGTGGGCCATGATGACGAAGATCCCCGAAGGCCTTGGAGCAGCCCCTGTTGGCTTCCTGGGAGGAGGAGTGAGAGGGCTGGCGGTAAGAGGAGGAGCACCCGCCGAAACCCCTCGAAGACCGGCTAGACTTCCCTCCTGAGGAACGAAAGGACGGTTGTCGTCGTTGTAGCCTGCCTAGGGCACGTGCCGTCTAGTGTCCGCCTTGATGGCCTGGAGGGTTTCATCCAAAGCTTTTCCGAACAGGTTGTCCTTGTCAAAGGGCATGTCCAAAACCCTTGTCTGGACCTCTGTCTAAAGTTGGAGGCCTTGAGCCAGCCACGATGGCTAAGGCAGACGCTGTTTCCCATTTGGTGGAATCCCATGCCCGCAATGTCCATGGCCACCGTGATGGTATGATCCGATGCCACCTCGCCTTCTTGAAGGATTTCCAAAGCCTCAACCCACTTGTCGTCTTATCTGTCCACGATGGCGTGGGCGTTGGCAGCCTTGACCCTAGTCGCCGCAGAGTAGATTAACCTTCCTACCCATCGAGTCGAATTTCTTACCCTCGCTGTCCGGAGGGGTGAAAGAAGCAGAAGATGTCGAGCCAGATGATTTCTTCCTGGTGGCCACCGAGACCACTGAGTTTGGTGATGGTTAAGACCGCAAGCACATGGATGCAGAGTCCGGCACCCTGTACTTCTTTTCCAGCCGGTCTCTCTTCGCTGGGGTTGTAGAGGGGTTCTTCATCAGAGCCAGGCCTTTGTCCCAAACATCGTCCAGTAGATGGATAGAGAGGATTGTCTTCCTCTTCGCCTCCCGGCGCCGATACAAGAAGCCTTCTTCTTTTCATCCGGCGTGAGCTGGAAAAGCTCTGATGCTCGGCGATCATTGCATAGAACGATCCTATCTCATCTGGAGGAGAGGCTTTGGGCCCCTTTGGCCTTCTCCGTCGCAGGTGGGTCGGTCACTGCACACTGCTTGGCCTTCTCCTGCCTGGTCTTCTCCGGGTTCTCCCTCAGTTTACCCGGGTTATCTGACTTTCTCTTGGATGAGGAACCAGAGCATTGACTGGAGATCGACACAGACGGGATGACGGCTGCGCCCCGACCGTCGCGGGACACGCAGCAGCTGCAACCCCAAAGGAAGCGGACTCGCAGTGCTTGGCCTTGTGTTGGGCTCCCATGGATGGGGCGCCATCAAAGGACTTAGAAGCCCGCTCAGCTTTCCTGGATCCGGCAGAGGCATGCCCCTGGGTAGCACCCGTTGAAGAGGCCTTGGCCTGCGCCACGCTTCCAACCGTTGATGTCGGTCCCTCAACGTGCGCTTCGAGAAGCCACGCCAAAACACACAATCTTCCTCCTTGTGTGTCGGGTGCAGGCAATACAGACACTAGGAATGCTTGTCGTTCATGTATATATTCCACAAACCTCAGTCGGAGCACAGCTTGAAGAGGGAAGGGTTGTCCTTTTTTTCGTCCGACATGATCCACGCGGTGTAGGCCTGAAAAATGTTCTGGAAGCCTCCAAAAAGAACACTTTACGGAAACAGCCCTTGAGAGGTTGAAAAATCAAAAAAACTGGTCCCCGTTAGTCGGAAGGATGATCGATGGAGCGCATGGGCTTGATTGACCGACAAAGAGAGTTTAACTATCAAGAAAATGAAAAACGCAGCAAAAGCTCGAAGAGCAAAGCACAAGGACTCCCAACACTTGAATGTGCGTAAAAATCTAAAGATGGCTGCCAGAGGAGGGGCTAAGGTGGAGGACAGTTATTGGCTGGGGGCAGTATGACCCAGAGCTCAGTGATTGGTTCTTAGAAGAAAGACAGTTCAGAAATGAAACTGAAACTGATTTTTTCTTTTAACGAGGATTCCCAGCCTGACGACAGGGAATATTCATGGGCATGTGAATCCATGCCAGACCCCATGCTGGAGAAGTAATGAAAGACAGCAAAGTGCACTGGCAGCGTGGAAACAACCAAGAGTGGGTTCGAGAGAGACCCGGAGTAAGGAGAGGGGTGCAAGCAACCCAAAACCAAGAGAGACAGCAAAGAGACAGTGAGAAGGAAAACAGTCAACAGAGGAAGCAAGCAACCCGAAAGTGAGAAAGAGGGTGCAAGCGACCCGAAGGAAATAAAGAGTGCAAATGGAACGCCAAAGGGCAAATGAAGGAGCATGAGAGCACGGTGAGAAACTAAAGGTGTAAGAGAGCACGGTGAGAAATAAGGAGAAGTGTGCAGGACGCACAGAAAGGTGGAAAGAAGGTGCAAGTGTGCACAACAGAAAAAGAAGGTGAGTAGGAAGCACAATAAAGTGAAAAAGGACAGAATGAAAGAGGCACAGAAGAGGAAAGGGTGCCAGAGAATAAAGAGAGGGACAGATCGGAGTGGTCCCACTTCATTTTCTGATTCTACCCCATGAAAGGATTGTATGTGAAAGAAACTGTATATAAGAAAAAGGTACATCCTGACAAGCTGTACTTGTGTTTGAAACTAGAGGGTCCTCAGCTTGGGTAAGGGAACCCTGCGGGGCCTAACAAAGCTGAATACCGATTTTGAAAGAGAGAGGTATAAGCTTGGGGAAAGGAACCCTGAGAAGCCGAAGAAGAACTGTGTTATATATATATATTTTTTTGTTTGAGACCAGAAGGACCTAGGCTTGGGGAACGGAATCCTAATAGGCCCACAAGAGACATTGTTGAACTTTGTGAAGAGGGGCCTAGGCTTGGGGAAGGAAACCCTAAGAGGCTCACAAGAAGACCTGTTGTATGTTGAACTTCGTAAAGAGGGGCCTAGGCATGGGGAAGAGATACCTTAGAGGCATGCAAGAAACTTTGTTGTACTTCGTAAAGAGGGGCCTAGGCTTGGGGAAGGGAACCCTACGAGGCCCACTAAAGACATTGTTGAACTTTGTGAAGAGAGGCCTGAACTTGGGGAAGGGAACGCTGAGAGGCCTAACACGAACTGTGTCTTTTTGGTTTAGAACTGGAAAGATGGAAGTTTGGGAAAGGTAACCCCAAGAGACCCAGAGACATTGTGAACTCTATTGACTTACTGCAAGAGCTCTACAAGAAAGGTTACAAGACAAATCCTTCTGAGTTGTACTATTTTGATCCGGCAGAACTACACCTATTGGTAAGACTACCTGAAACCAGCTGTAGTTTACATGTCCTTTTTCTTGAACCACGATTTTTTCTTTAAGAAGACTTCCAATCACATTTCGTCAAAGAGTGATGGCAATCATAGGTGTAGACACAGACGGATTTTGGTTTTGGGCTTTCAGACATCGAAGGCCCTTAGAAACATCAGTTGACGGAACAATCCCTTTAGAGTTAGGGCCAGTTAGGTACTACACCAACCCCGGAACTTTATTAAATAATAGTTTTGAAACTGTTACCTTTGAGTCTGTCTCTCTCCTGATACCATGCCTGTCTCACACCCTGTAGCAATAAAGCAAATAGAAACTAGTCTACAAATTAAGCAGACTACCAACGAGGAATCACATACTGCGAAACAGAGACCCTGTGGGGGTCTGAAATTCGATGAGCTCCCAAAATTACAAATCTATACTTCTTGTACTATACTTCCCTATTCAGAGCTGAAGATCTAGACCATGAGCAAAAGCAGCTCTACCTTAATCAGATACCGCTTCCCACTCTTGCAGAAGCAGACAGGTTGCACCTGGAACGCCCTATTAAGACAGAGGAGATTTTACAAGCTATCAGGTCACTGCCCTCATAACAGTTTACAAAACATTTTCCTCACAACTGCTAGATCCGCTAACATTCTGTTAACAAGTAGTGTTACACAGCCTATTGTTAGGCAGAAACCTATGCAGTTCCCTTAGGGACCACTGCAAAAGATTTACGACTACAGGTGTTTGGCAGTAAACCCACTTGGTAGCAGTCTGTACCACACAGATTTACTTGGTAGCTGTGGCTGAGCAGTCAGACCTCCCTCAAGAAGAGTTAGGCAGTATATAGAGTATACACAATAGGTACAGAGATACAGTAGCACAAGCAAACACTGACCAGAGCTTTGGTGTAAAAGTATATAGTTATTTATTTAAAGACACACTTGTAAATTACACTAGCACAAAGAGGTAAGTAAATTCAGCACACAGTCACTATTATATATAAACAACCCTAATTACTTATTAGACAAGTCTTAATGAGAAACACCACTTATTTTCAGACAGAGGTGAGCGCTTAACATAAGATGGCACTCTAATAAGTTATTAAAAAGGGGGGGGGCAGAGTTATGGGAGCACACAAATTTCAATACTTTCGAAAGAACCACAGTAAGGCAGGATAGGCAGAGTTCTACTCGAGAGCAAGGAAATCAATTGCAAGGCCCACTCTTGGAGAGAGCAAGGAGAAGGGGTCCAGGTTCACACAATGGGGTATGCCCAAAGAGTCTTGTAGATAGTTCGCACACAAAGAATGAAATTAAAGTCAGGAAAAGTTAGCTAGAAAGTCGAGGCTTTACTGTCACCCCGAACGATCTGTCGCAAGGGAAGCCAGGCGGGACACAGTACCTTAAGTGGGAAGGACGCTCCAGCGGGGACAGTTGTTCCTGGCAGCAGGTGCAATTCGGTGTTTCGTCCAGAGGAAGAGGAGGTCTCGACGTGGAGGAAAGATGTAGGTCGTTGCACTGCCAGGGAAGAAACCAGCCGCGGAGTTCTTCGGTTAAAAGGTACTACCCTTCTATTCGCGGTAGTGGTAAACCATGGTATTCCGGTTGCCGGGGTGCTTGGCACGGGCAAGGAGGCCACGAGGTGCTCCAGGAAGGTGAAAAGTAGGCAAAACTGATTATCCCCACCAGTCAAAGGAAGAAGACTCTCCGGACTGGAGATCTCCTCTGTCGTCGGGAAAAGTGGTGAGACGGTTCAGCAGGGCCCCACCGGTGGTGTCGTTGTTGCAGGTCGGCTCAGCTTCTCCCTCCTCGGATTCTTAGGTCCTGTGGCAACTTCTGAAGTTCCAGTCCCCAAAGCCCTGCTTTTATGCACGAACCCTCATTCATTCAGCCTAGCAGTCAATCAAACACGCTAAGTGGTGAGCCGGCCGGCTCACCACTTGGGCCAATCACACAAGAGTGCGACTTGAGTTGCCAAGGCAACTCAGTCCAGGGTGCCTAAACCCCCTCCCAAACCCCCTCTGGTACCCAGACAGAGTGGCACCACTTTTGGAGGCTTCTGTGGAGAAGCCCGCCAAAAAGTGGAACAAAGGGCTCGACTTGGGTTGGAGTCACAGAAGAGAACACAAACGCCATTTTAGAATCGAGTTCTGGCACAAAATACCAACCAGTGAATTAATATTAAATAAATAAACCGGCGGTATGTTCGAGGCTGTAGGAATTAAATAATTAAAGTTGGTAGCCTCGAACAATGGGAAAATCCTATAGAGCTATATTCGCGGTCGAATATAAAAAGTATTATCCACTTCAACCACCCAAAACTCTATTAGGGGGGACGGAGATGTGCCCCCTCGAACAACAGACCCGGGGGCAATCGAATTGCCCTGACCAGTACGTCCGCAATATGATGGTTTGTACTGGTTTCTGTTCATAATTTGGGACTAGTAAAGCCAATGGTGACTTTACATGCCCTGGGAGACAGTAGTCAGTCCCAGGGTATGGAGTCTATGTTTGGGGGTTGCTACGACACCCCTGGGTTACGGCACAGAGGGTGCTGTGTAACCCACATCAAAAACACATGAGACCCTATGGAGTAAAGGACACCATAGCCCATTAAACACATGGAAAGACAAAGGAACACCTCAAATCATGTCTAAGAGTGGGAGTAAAAGAGTCTCACTCTTAGCAGGAGAAAAAAATAAACCCCAAAAATCCAGCAAAGCTGCTGGGGGACTCACTAGGTTTGGGAAATTAGCCTTTACAGAGAATTCTCCCTAACACCTATGGCGCACCCAACACTTACTCTCCTACTTAAACTTGGCAAAGATCTGATGAACTATTCGGCCCCATAGCCATACTTAACTATGGCGTTCGTTTAAACTCTAATCCCCTGGCCCCACTCTTCCCCTTCCCTAAACTGACTGACTCTGTCCAATCAGGTTTTATTAATAATTGGCAGACCCACAATAATATCTGCAGAGTGATCGATGCGATTGACTCTGTAATAAAACGAAAAAAACCTTAAGCTCTGCGTGCACTAGATGCAATTGAAGCGTTCGAAAGCATAAACTGGAAGTACCTATCGAAAGTCTTAGCTGCCTCCAGGTTCGGAACTAACTTTATTAGTGATCTTGGCAAATTCCAGCCAATCCTGCACATCTGTTAAAATGAATAAAAGCTCCTCCAACCTAATTCCAGTGTACCGAGGCACACAACAGGGCGGCCCCCTGCCTCCATTATTTTGCCCAATCACTAGCACTAGCACTCTTTGCCAGCAGGATCAGTCACAATTCACAGATTACTGGTCTCAGAACTGGCTAAACTATACACAAACTAGCCTTATTCGTGGATAATGTGATCTTTATGATGACAAACCCTAGATGTACTATACCAGCACTAGTAGAGGAACTGGCCGCTTCAGAGACTTTTCATGTTATGCTATTAATTACATGAAATGATGCACTCGGAACAACAGCGCTTATCAAAGAGATACAGTCACTTACCGAACAGCTCCCAGTTAAATGGGAAACTGGGAAAATAAAATACATTGGGGTATACCTTACACACTCCCATGATAATCCCTTCGGACACACTTTCTCCAGTCTCCTCTGAGAATTGTCCCTAGACCTTCATTGTTGGAAACTTCCTGATTTGGCAGGTGCATGGCTGTTAAAATGTGCTTGCTCCCACTTTTACTTTACGTCTCCCAGGCCCTCCAAATCAAGATACCATTAAAATCGCTAAGGAAATCGCAATCTAAAATATGGGACTTTTCAGGGAGGGTAAATCCCCCCACCTGTCAAGGAAAGTCCTAACCAGCTGCAAACAGAAAGGCGGAATAGGTATACTAAACATGCACAACAAACTAATAGCAGCACAAATCTCAATTACTCGACTTTACATACACAAACCTAGCCAAAAGATGCAAGGAGTTTGAGCAACTGCATCTCTCCGTCCCCATGAGCTCCCTTCCATGGTTACTGCCCAACAGCCGACAATCAAGGCTATCCATGAGATCTTCCACATAGTAAGTCTTTCTTTTTGGGACATGGCTGTCCGTACATTCAAACTTTCCACACATCCCTCCCCTCTGACACCAGTTCCACTGAATCCCAATTTCACGTCTGGTCTGACGGGCCACAGCTTTGTGAAGTGGAAGGAGGTAGACCTTTTAAGACCTAGGCCAGCTATTTGAAGAAGGCACTCCGTTAACATATGAGCAAAGCAAAGCATCATTTACCTTCCCTGAAACAGAACGACAATATATACAACTGCGTCATTGAATTTCTCAAGCACATGTTAGGAGAGGTGGCGGTAGGGATTTAACATCCTTCGAGAAAAATTAATATCCTTTAACCTAACACTACAAAGATTCTAACATACACAAAATATTGTCAGACGTAGGCTTGGATGATGCACAAAAATATATGAGATAATGGAAGAGTTGGAATGCTCCATTCCACTTACATCCTGGAAGACTATATGGAAAAGGGCATCCAAAATATCTGTATGCACCACAATCCTGGAAAACCCACACAAGGTAATCTAACACTTGGATTACACACCAGACAGGCTACATAAAATGCATCCCAAGATTGCCTCGCTTTTCTGAAGAGAGTGTGTTGGCTCCATGGCCGACATATGGTGCCAATATCCGAAAATTAAACCTTTCTGGGTTGATATTATTAACCTAATTAGAAAAATTGTATGTTGGCCAACGCATGGTTGGCTCAAAATTGGCCAAACATTTGTTGACGGCCGCACAGTTCACCATTGCCCACAATTCGAAAACATTGGATGTCCCCTTAATGCATATGTGGCGGGCAAAGTTCTGGCATGTATATGCAATGGAAAATATCACCACCGCGCTCACCAATACGTTTACCAAACATAGATCATTTGGGACCCCTTTATAACATACATTAATACAGAGGATTACTGGCCATTGGTCCTGAATCAATGCAAGTCTTCTTTGTTGCTTTGAAGTATATGTGGCATTGATCGTGATTATATATATAAAATGAAGAATGTTAGGACTACGGTACCCTCAAACCCCAATAAAAAAAATAAAACTGTTATGACGCCCCAAACTGTAAGCACTTTATCTCTAGCTCCTCAGATATAACACTCTACACAGATTAACTTGTCCTGATGATATAAGATTCCACCAGCCGTCCCCTTCCCATTGTTTGTTTTGTTATCAATTGTATGTTATGATGAATTTTCAACTGCCTCAATAACTGTTTTTTTTTTTTAAACCAATAAAAAGACATTACAAAAAAATACTTTTGTTGCCCAATGGCTACAAATAAGGTACATTGGGCTACTAATTCATCATATCTGTTTGCACCCACTGTGAAGGCAACAGCTTGCACTAGACTACTCTAAAGCGTCCGTAGGACAAAATAATCACTGTACGGGCAAAATGGAGGCTTAAAGAAATGGTGCGGTCAGAAATATTATTGTCCCTTTGGTTCGGCCATGTGTTTTTAACCGTAAGTCGATCGATCGTACAAACATTTCCTATGCACCTTACCTGAGTTTTCGTCTCTTGAACACAAGCGAAATCAGGCAACAGGGCGCGGCCATTTTGTGATAATCTTATCACTTGCTGCATCGCCCTGGGTTATCTGCCTTTGCGGCACTAAATCATAGCCTCCGCCCCCGAGCCTGACATCACTAGACACGTACCGCCCATTTCACAACGCCAAAGCACGTACCGTGTCAACATTCTCTGCGCTTCAGCTAATGACGTGTTTCCATGGAAATGGCAGGAAGCCTCTTTCCTCGATAAGTATAAACAGACCCTTTCACAACACACAACAGCAGATTATCTTTTCCATTCCTCTCACTGTATTTCTTTGAGCATTCTGTGACTCGTTTCTGTGCTCTGGTCAGCTACCTTCGTTGCTTGTAGCCCATGTGAACTGGTACCAGTACCACCGCTATAAATTATTTTCGTTTGTTTACCCCACAATGGCAACAATAATGCCCTACCTGTACGAGCCCGAGTATTCAGAGGAGGAATTACTGGAAATAGAAATGTGCGGAACCGATGAGGCTTCGGACAACAGTTGGGAGCACGATTCAACAGATGAAGAGCCTGGGCCTAGTCGCAGGGACAGTGTTTCCACCTGGTGTACCTGCAATCGGTGCGCGCTAATGCCAACCGAGGAGGAGAACTGCTGCTGCCGAGAAAACTCTGGATGCTTGTCCTACATATCGCAAGGCGATCCACAGCCGCAATGCGTTACCGAGCTGCCAGACTTCAGGGCAGCCTGCCTCACACGGTTCGTGTTGAGGATTTTGATGGTGCTCATGCACGAACTTCGCGCAACAGTTCGCCCTCGTAATCCAAGTAACAAGTAAGTATACTCTGGTTGTGATGTCAGTTAGGCCACTACTATTTCATGGTTGTCTCCTATATTCTCATAACTTCAATATATCATTGTCATATCAGTTTAGTCTTGCAATTCTCTAGTAATAGTCGCATAAAAGTCGCTCAATATTGTGCAGTGTCTAGTTAGCATCTGGCAAAAAAGCATTGGATACAAGAATTGTCATTGACAACTAAGGTTTAATACACTTATATTGGTCATTTAAAAACAGTTTCTATCTTTCTTTTTCACAGGTGGTACAGGCTGGTGGCCTATCGTTTGTTTACATGGTGGCTTCATGGGAGGCTTGGACACCGCGTTCGACAACTAATACCCGCCTGTGTCGTTGGTGCCATTAGAGAAACTTTCCCCAGTGACAGCGGTCAGTACAGGGGATTTTCCCCTGCTGTGCTGCAACCAGACCTTTACAATGTGTAGTAGTTTAATGCCATCAAAATAAGAAACAAAATAAAACACAACATATTTTTTTATCAATGGTTGTTTCAGATTTTATGTAAATCAAGTGTGTTTTCATTCAGCAGTGTTCCGGTGCCTTGTCTGCACGCCCCACGCCAATTCATCCTTCACTATCAAAGGCAGTTCACACCAGTGGATGTGCGCTGCCAAGGGGGGCTGTCAGGGACGCGAATGGCCAAGGTGCCAAACACCATGTACACTTAAAAGTGCAGGAGTCATTGTTCACAAGGCCTCCTCAGACCCCGTGTCTCCAGGCAGGCTCCCCTTCAAGCAGGCCGCGCCCGTGCAATCCACATAAGTGAGTCTCCATTCAGCAGTTTTCCGGTGCCTTGTCTGCACGCCCCAGGCCAATCCATCCCCCCTCCACTATCGAAGGCAGTTCACACCAGTGGATGTGTGCTGCCAAGGGGTGCTGTCAGGGGTGCGAAGCGCCAAAGGTGCCAAACACCATGTATACTTCAAAGCTATCTTTCGCGCATGGGTCATTGTTCACAAGGCCTCCTCAGACCCCGTGTCTCCAGGCAGGCTCTCCTTCAAGCAGGCCGCGCCCCTGCAATCCACATAATACCAACACATATACACGTCATTCATTCACAAACACAACCCTTTTTGTAATTCTTTATAAACCACTTGATATTTATCATGAGAACATCTTTGAGCACTGCAAGTCAACTCGTGAACGTGCTACTTGAGATGCCCGGTGACCGATGCTAATCTGCTCTTCGTCGTGTTATCTGTGAACATCTGTGACCGCTTCGAGTGAACTCGTCAGTGTGCTACCTGTGAACATCTCCCTGTTCTCCTGCCACTAACTACTCTGCTTGCTGAATCTAACTGTTTGTTGGTCAAGGTAAGGGCATGTATCCTAATCATATCTCCTTCATTTGTAAATTTATATCTATTTCGGAGCAACATACTCAGTAGTGCTATGTTAATTTGTCTCATTGCTATTGACTTGAGTTTCTTTTGTTATGTTATCGATATATCAATTTTTCTCAGTGTCGATTGGCATCGAATTGCATCCTTCGCGGACCGTGTCTATACTATAAGCATTTTTCCTTTTCATGCATAATAATACATTCAAGGGACGAGTAACATGTTCTGATTTTAAATACATCAATGAATTGTTTGTGAAAGTTATCCTATAATACAGCCGCCACGCTGCACTGGATTTGCTGTGGTGCCCAAAAGAAAGTGTGCATTGAACAATGTATGGTCCAATTCCTTCTTTCTCACATTTTTATGCAAAATAATTTTCGAATAATGTTGACCTTTATTTTGCAGAATTTATGCCTGCATGTTCTATTTTCGGTTGCCCTTCGAAGACCCATGACAAATCTGAAGGCATTACAATGCATGTATTCCCTAAGACTGTTGATCGAATAAGAGAATGGGTCAGATATTACGAATATCCACTGGAAGAGCTTGAAAGTAGAGTCAAACAAGTCTTGGAGGACAAGAGGGTCATCGATACCGCATCTGCAGCCTGCACTTTACCCCGAATATGTACGACACATCCTTGTACATAAAGAAGAATCAACTGAGAACAACTCGAAAATTGCTCAGAAATGCTATTCCGACTTTATTCGTGAACATGCCGTCGCAGGTGAGTCACGCTTCCGGATTTAGCTTTAGGCCTGTATTTTCAGTGTAAATGTCACTTATAATACTTTCGATATTTATAGGATTGAATAGCTGTTTAAATAATGACCATTTTGCTAAACATCAGTCCTTTTTTTGAGAACCCTCATAGAAAATTGATGTATGGGCAAAGATCACTATGCTATATTTTGCATTTACATAAGCATAATTTTCTTGTGTTCAGTCTCCTTACATGCCACTTTTTAATGTTGGCATTTCTAAATCTAATAATACTTTCCCTTTACAACTCCATGACTATCCACTGAATATGAAGCAACAAGATTCAACATCCATGTCTTGCCTGGAGTTATCAATCACTTCAAGCGCGTATCAGGTATGATATGATATGATCGTTTATTTATATAGCGCCTATACACAATGTGTTTCAAAGCGCTTCAAGGCAAGGGAGGGAACAAGGGAAAATACAACCACATTCTTACAGGCCATGAACAGTAAGCATGTGAAATTAACTATCGTACTCGGCCTCACGACATTTCAGATAGTGCAAGAGCTAAGACATAGATAAGGAAGGGAGGGGGAGAGTGGGAAGGAAATGGAAACAGACAGGCGACTACCGTACTAGGCCTGACAACATTTCTGGTAGAGCCGGAGAAAAACAAAAGGTGAGAGAGAGGGGTGCAGAAAGGGAGGGGAGGAACAAAACAAGCGACTATCATACAAGGCCCGACGACATTTCAGATAGTGCTGGGGGGGTGGTGGGGAGGAAAAAAACAGTAATGGGAGGGTGGAGGAAACAGACGAGGTTGCTATCATATTAGGTCCAGGGACAATTCTGATAGAGTAAGTGCATAGAAGAAAGTAAGTGGAGGAGATAGGAAAATGGAGAAGGGAAAGGAGGAGAGAAAAGAGATTAAGCAGTCAAAAAGAGTGGAGAAGCAAGAGTGGAGAGCGAATACAATTGCAGAAGTCAGTAGTAACACATAATGTTGCAAGCCAGGATACAAGATGAAGATGGGAACAGCATGATTCAGGGCCACCATGAGTACAAGATGCCAGGTGGGCGGGGCTTGCTAAGTGGTGAAAAAGAGCAGCAGGTAGGAAGGTACCAGGTGGGCGAGGCTTAGGCCAGTTGACCTAGATCCACTTGCATCTGCTCCCCATCTGCAAAGGAAAAGAAGCTGCATGGCTCCTTAAGTAGGGAAACAGAGCGGCAAGCAGGAAGGCACCAGGTGGGCGTGGCTTGCTAAGTGGTGAAAAAGAGCGGGAAGCAGGAAGCCACCAGGTGTTAATGTTAATGGTCATTTGTACCGCGCACTATCACCACTGGAGTGGTCCCCTGGCGCTCTGGCGGCTCTGAAAGAGGGAGGGAGAGGTGGGTTAGTGGGTGGAGGCTGGAAAAGTGCAAGATTGTAGTGATGTGCTGTTGGCAGCTTCAGCCCGGTGGTTCCGTCGGCTGGGGCTAGGGTGTATGCGGCCGGTAGTCATCGTGTGCTGATGTGCGAGTCTATGTGTGTTTTTTGTTTTGTTGTTGCAGTGTAGTGAAGTTCGTGCGGTTTGCTGTGCTGGAGGTTTGTGGTTGTGTTTGGTTTGGAGTTTGAGAGGTGTATGCAGAGAAGGAAATTGTTAGTGGTATTGGTTAGTTGGTATCTCTATCCTGGATTGAATCGGTTGGGCTCGTGTAATCTTACAAGACGGGATGCTTGTGCACCCTGTGCCTCAGGAGGTGCATGCCCGCTTTTGCATTCGAGGCTGTTTGAGGATTTAGCTGTCCCCTCCGCCCGCTCCCTTAATAACTTTGCATGCTCCTCACCCCCACCCACATGACTAGCGCACCTGCTAGTGTCTATACTTCCGATTGTGTGGTGATTGGTGCTATCTCGTCCGTTCCACAACCCTATCTAGTTGTGGCTGTACGGGCGGTGGGGGATGGTAAGGGTTGGCTGGAGTTGTTGCCTCCGTCTCCCTGGGTCTCGCAGGTGGACCCCTGTGTCCAGCGTCAGCCCTACTGGTGCTCAGAGTACTTCTGTAGGTTCTATAGGTGGGCAGGGCTTGCTAAGTGGTGAAAAAGAGCGGCAAGCAGGAAGGCACCAGTTGGGCGGGGCTTGCTAAGTGGTGAAAGAGCGGCAGGCAGGAAGGCACCAGGTGGGCGTGGCTTGATAAGTGGTGACAAAGAGCAGAAAGCAGGAAGGCACCAGGTGGGCGGGGCTTGCTAAGTGGTGAAAAAGAGCGGCAAGCAGGAAGGCACCAGGTGGGCGGGGTTTGCTAAGTGGTGAAAAAGAGCGGGAAGCAGGAAGGCACCAGGTGGGCGGGGCTTGCTTAATGGTGAAAAAGAGCGGCAGGCAGGAAGGCCAGGTGACCTAGATCCATTTGCACCTGCTCCCCATCTGCAAAGGAAAAGAAGCTGGAGGGCTCCTTAAGTAGGGAAACAGAGCAGCAAACAGGAAGGCACCAGGTAAGGTAATCTTACTTGTCCCAGACTTGTTTTATGCATGGAATTTGAGATAATGTGATGATATTTTCGCAACGTATCATTGCTTTACACAATGTTTTTTGTGGTTTGATATTGATATGTACCTTTGTCCACATCCCAATGTGGGTGTTCAATTTCCAATATTTTCATCCTTACTAATGAAAGTACTGTGTTTCAGGGAGATGCTGAAGCGTCCACTACAATTACAACATCCCTCGTAGTAGATCCGAAGCCAGAGGTATGGGTCTTGACAGTTCAATCGAACGAGCTAATCTGATCATATTTACATATCATGTAATTGTTTTACACAATGTTTCATTCGTACTTTGCTATTGATATGTACCTCTGTCGTCTTTTCAAATTGTGTGTCCAGTTTCCAATATTTTAATCCATACTAATGCAAGTACTGTGTTTCAGGGAGATGCTGGAGCGTCCTCTACAATTGCAACAGCCTTCGTAGTTGATTCAGATGTATGGGTCTTGACAGTTCAATTGAACGAGATAATCTGATCATATTTACATATTGTGTAATTGTTTTAAACAATGTTTCATTCGTACTTTGCTATTGATATGTACCTTTGTCGTCTTTTCAAATTGTGTGCCCAGTTTCAAATATGCAAGTACTGTGTTTCAAGGAGATGCTGGAGCGTCCTCTACAATTACATTATCCCTTGTAGTTGATCCGGAGTCAGACCTTGTAGTTGATCCGGAGCCAGAGGTAGGCGTACTGACAGTACCCTCTAATGAAAGAAAGATGGTCTAATTTTATGTGTAATGCAAATGACTTATTTTAAATGGATACTCTTTTTTGTAGGGATGTATACAAGATCCATGTATTGAACGGGAGGCACGTGGATCTGAGTCCGTGCGCCAGCTTTCTGATGGTGATGTTAGAGTAAAGAAGGTTTCAAAGAAAAGAAAGAAAAATAAGGTTAGTTATAAAAAGTTTATATTTTTGGCAATTGTTTTGTGCTGAGGCCTTCATTATATGCTTTTTTAATGTAAATTGTACAATACTGTATGTTGGATTTACACTGAACATCCCTTTTCCTATCTGTCCTGTAGTTGCCAGATGGAGTACGGACTATGCAGACAAAGACAGGGATACAAATGACAGATGCTACTTGCCAAACTGTTTTCACCATGGAGGAACTGTTAACTGAGGCGCAGCGTGTTCACACTCGAGATGCTTTTGTCCAATGGCCAGAAAATGAATTTAATGTGACCGGCGAATCCAGCAAAGTGTTTTTGGACCATTGCTACAATGCGACTGCTCCGCCAGATGAAGATGAAATTTTATTTATAGAAGATAGTTTTACATTACTCGCAGAGCACTTGACACAATCGACACCCGCCAAAAAAATGCCCCCCAGAAAACAGTCGACATGGATGTTTTCTCCTATCCATGGTCAAGTAACAGATGTTGAAATGACAGAGACTGAAGCATCAACACTATTGACCGACGAACCAGGCAAAGATATCAACTATAGTATGTCCAGTTTGGCTGATATGTCCACAACGGTTCATCCGAAACAACAGTGTTGCCGGATGACAGTCTAATAAAAGAGGCCAAATACATAGTATTCGACAGCAGCTTGATGGAGATTATAAAGATGCTGAAATGTGTGTATTCAGTGGGAGGGGAAGTATGTGGGAAGCCATTGGTGAACGTGACTCATCTAACACAAGGCAGTAACCTCAAAATACATGCCACCTGTGAAAAGTTACACAAAACATTTTCATGGTCTGCTCAACCGATGCTGGGGAAACTGCCAGCTGGCAATCTACTCTGTGCAGCAGCTTTACTTTGCAGTGGCTCTAGTTTCACAAAGTTATCCAGTTTCTTTCAGTTTGTGGGACTCCATTTCATTTCTAAAACGCAATACTACAAATACCAACGTGATTATCTATTCCCTGCCATTAGTGAAGCTTGGAAAATTGAACAATTGACTATTCAAAGTACATTCTCCGACAAACGGTTCATGCTAGCCGGCAATATACAGTGTGACAACCCCGGATTTTCTGCTAAGTACTGCACATACCATTTTCAGGAAAATGGAAAGTAAGAAAATTGTGAGTTTGGTAGTCGTGCAGGTGTCCCAATATAAATCCTCAGTGGCCACGGAGAAACTTGGATTTATAAAATCACTGGAATATCTACAATCGAGGGGAATGCAAATCGACCTCATAGCCACTGACAGACATGTTTCAATAGCCAAGACAATGAGAGAGCAGTATCCAAATATTAAACATCAATTTGATGTATGGCATGTTGCCAAATCAATCAATAAAAAAAATCTCGGCTGCAGGGAAAAAAAAAGGTTTGGAAAGTATTTCACAATGGTCCCAGTCTTTCAGCAACCATCTTTGGTGGAGCTCCAAAACATGTGATGGGTCTGTGGAAATTCTACTGGAAAAATGGCGGTCACTAATGCACCACTGTTCTAACCTTCACCACTGGACAGAAAACCAACATTCCCACCAATGTGAACATGGCCCTTCGTCCCCAGAGCAGGCACAGAAGAAGAAGTGGTTGATCCCATCTTCACCTCCACACAAAGCCCTTGAGAAGATTGTGTTTGATAAAACGATCAGGCGATCTGAAGGGACTCACAGAATTCTGTCACACAGGAGATTTGGAGGTGTTCCACAATATGTGCCTAAAGTACAGGCCAAAGAGATTGCATTTCGGCATACAAGGGATGAAATCTAGGACTTTACTAGCGGTATTAGCGCATAACGAGAATGTAGGCCGTGAAAAATATAGGACTGCAGGAAACTAACTATGGCCTTTAGGAAAATAAGCAAAAAATGGGTGGTCAAACCAGTATATGAGGAAATGGAATTCGATTTTGTGAAAGATCTTATTATTAATGTCGTAGAGATGCATACTCATGGAAGTGCGCACAAATCTGTTCAGAGCTCACATACATTGCCACAAATCATTGCCAACGTGCTATGTCCACTCACAGCAGAGCTTGCTGAACAGTTCAAATCCCGGTACAAATGATTACCATCTGTTTTTATTTTTGCCAAAAATGTTTTTATAAAGTGTCCAAATAAAGTATGGAATTTGTTTTTTGAAATCTATTCTCTTAGTCCGTTTTTAAAAAAAAATAGTACAATTATTACGATTGCTTTCAAATTTCACAGTTTAGTCGAGCTACTGTGGGACCTTCATTTTTCGTGTTAATGACCAATGGATAACAGTGTGTAAGAATCTTTGGGTTTATTATTAATGTCGTAGAGATGCATACTCATGGAAGTGCGCACAAATCTGTTCAGAGCTCACATACATTGCCACAAATCATTGCCAACGTGCTATGTCCACTCACAGCAGAGCTTGCTGAACAGTTCAAAATTCATCTTCTCATGGATGCGTTGACACAGGATGTTACAAAGTAAGAATGTATGTTCTTGTGAGTGAAGGTCACCAGCTTTGAATTTTTGCTTGGGAGCTGGGAGGCACACACGTCTTGGACACAGTATAAGATTCTATTGTTTTTTGACCTTGAGAGACAGGGACCATTCCGAAAGGGATTGAATTGAAGGAGGGGTGTAATAACGTATGCTGTGATAAGGTTGTCCATTCCGAAACTGGACCTAGTTACATGTAAGTTCAGTTTCTGAAAAATCGTTGACACGAACGGAGGAGTCTGCATTACGCCAAGAGAATGGAAATGCCGAATATAATGTAAGTTTCTCTTTAGACGATTTTATACCAGAACTAGTCGAAATACGAATAGCTGACCGTTATTGCTGGGTTACATTGTACTTGTTCGTTCTGTGTGGCATATTGCAATGAAATGCTAATACAACCTTTGTGTGCTGGGCTATCTACCAGGCACATGGGCAGGCCAGCATCGAGACGCATGTAGACCACCACTGGTTTCCCCCTGGTTCTACGCTAAATGACAATGCATTACTTACCGTAAAAGCATTTCTGATGGTTGTATCTGCTTAGATTCACATGCTGTGCATAGGTCCGACATCCAGTGGTCACTGCGGAGTATTGCATTTTGTTTTTCGTAGTCGAAAAGGGACGTCGACAAAGCGTGTCTAAAACACTATCCCTATAGTGACGTGCGTTGTACCCACAATCCCTCACGCGTCGAGGTCCCTCTGTTTGTATTTTTCTGCCCTGAGGGAGCCTTTTAGACGTGAGTGAGTACAGAAAAGAGAGATATAGAAGGAAGTCTATGTTCCTTCCATCCGAGCGGGGAGGAAGGGTGGGCGCATGTGAATCTAAGCAGATACAACCATCAGAAATGCTTTTACGGTAAGTAATGCATAGTCTTCTGATGTTTGTTAATCTACTTAGAATCACACGCTGTGCATAGACTAGCGAGCAGTACCCGGAGTTGGCGGTGGGTTATGAGAGGGAACAGTAGAGAAAAGATGTCTTAATACTGCCTGTCCCACCTGGGAGTCAGATCTCGAGTGTGCATCTAGACAGTAGTGTTTTGTAAAGGTGTGCACAGAACTCCAGGTAGCCGCTTTGCAGATGGACTCAAGGGGAACATTTGCAATGAATGCTATGGACGCCTCCGTGCCTCGAGTAGAGTGTGCTCTTGGCTTAAAGGGCACTTCTCTCTTAGCAAGAGTATAGCAGAGAGTGATGCATTGTACAATCCATCTAGAAATAGTGGAGTTTGAAACTGCAACCCCTTCTCTTCCTGCTGCCACCGAGACGAAGAACTTCCTCAGTGGTCTGGTTCTTTCCATGTAGAACATGACCACTCTGCGCACATCTAGTGTGTGCAGACTTTTTTCTCCCAAGTTGGAAGGATTTTGAAAGAACGTTGGTAGTTCTATAGACTGGTTTACGTGGAATTTCGAGATGAATTTCGGAGCAAACCTTGGGTGCGTGCGTAGAACCACCTTATCTCTGTGAACTGTAACGAAGGGGTCTAGAACAGAAAGAGCCTGTAGTTCACTTACTCTCCTGATGGAGGTGATAGCTATTAGAAAAGCAGTCTTAAGAGTGAGGTCTTTAAGAGATGCTTTGTGCATGGGTTCAAATGGTGAGCCCATGAGTCTGGTAAGTACCACGTTAAGGTCCCATCCGGGAGCTGGGTCAGCTATCGGGGGGTGTATTCTCTTTACTCCCTCCATGAAGGCCTTTATAACAGGGATCTTCCACCACGACACTTTGAGTTGGGAAGTGGTGTATGCAGAAAGTGCCGCTAGGTGGACTTTAATGGAATTGAACACTAGACCTGAATCCAATAAATGGGTCAGGTATAGAACAATATGTGTGGGAGAGCAGTCAATCCGGTTGATGCTCTTTCCTCTGCACCAGATGACAAATCTCTTCCACTTGCTAGAATAGCAGTGTCGAGTGTTAGGTTTTCTGGCTTCCCTGAGGATGTCCATGCATCTCTGCGGGAGCTGTAGATGTCCAAATTCTATGATCTCAGGAGCCAGGCTGCTAAGTTCATGTTCTGGGGGCATGGATGCAGAGTCCTGCCCTTGTCTTGTGACAGCATGTTGTACGGGCAGGGGAGTTTCACTGGGGGAGATAGAGACATCTCCATCAAGTGAGCGAACCATGGCTGTCGGGCCCACATTGGGGCCACCAGTATCATGGTCACTTGTTCCTGGTGCATCTTGTGCACCACCTTGTTGAGAAGGGGAGTCGGGGGAAAAGCGTAAACAAATTTCCCTGACCATTGCATCGACAGACCGCTCCCCTTGGATTGGTTCTGGGGGTACCTGGAGGCGTAACTTTGGCATTGTGAGTTCTCCAGGGTTGCGAACAGGTCTATTTCTGGGAATCCCCATTATGTGAAGACGTCGAAGACGATGTCTTCGTGCAGTCGCCATTCGTACTCTTCGGGCAGGGGGAAATCTCTGCTGAGTTTGTCTGCCAGCAGATTGAGTTCCCCTGGTACATGTTGTGACAGTAGGAACATGTTTTGTTTGAGAGCCCACTTCCATATATTTTGGGCCAGTTTGGACAGTCCTGGAGAGTGGGTGCCCCCCTGCTTGTTGATGTAGTACATGGCTGTGGTGCTGTCTGTAAGGACCATCACTGTTTTGCCTTGTAGGTGTTCCTGGAAGGCTTTTAGCGCCTTGAACACAGCTAGTAGCTCCAGTAGATTTATGTGTTTGGATGCTACGTTCGGAGTCCACACTCCGTGAGCAGTCTGATGGGATAGGTGAGCCCCCCATCCTGTGAGGGATGCGTCTGTGGTTAGAGTGGCTTCCGCCGCGGGTGTGGCAAAGGGTTTCCCTCTTTCCAGGTTTTCCTTTGTCCACCACCGTAGCGAGAGAACCAAGGCCTGCGAGACCACCACTAGATCGTCCCATAGTCCGCTGGCCTGACACCACTGGCTGTTGAGCCACTCTTGCATTGGGCGCATGCGCAGGCGCGCGTGAGGTACCAAATAAATACACGACGCCATCATGCCTAGCAAGCGCATTGCTTTGCGTACCGTCACCTCTCGACCGGCCACATATTGAGGGATCTGAAACAGCATGTTTTGGACCCTCTCGTTGTAGGGGAAGACGAGGCCGTCCTTTGTTTGAATTAGAGCCCCTAGGAATTGTTTGATCTGGCTGGGGTCTAGGCTGGACTTCTTTTCGTTGATGGAGAAGCCCAGCTGGAACAAAAGGTCTACAGTTTTTTGGGTATTGGAGAAGCATGTTTCGTAAGAATCCCCTGTTATGAGCCAGTCGTCGAGGTAAGGGTAAACTGGGATGGACAACCTGTGCAGGTGGGCCGCTGCCACTGCCAGTACCTTCGTGAATACACTTGGTGCAGATGCTATGCCGAAGGGTAGCACTCTGAACTGGTAGTGTTTGCCCTCTATCATGAACCTGAGGTATTTTCTGTGCGCTGGCAACATTAAAATATGAAAGTATGCATCTTTCATGTCTAGTGTTGTCATGTAATCTCCCTGTGATAGCAGTGGGATCACTTCCTGTAAGGTCACCATACGAAACTTCTGGGGTTTGACAAACTTGTTCGCTGGGCGCAGATCTAATACAGGGCGCATGCTTAGATCCTTTTTGGGTACAAGGAAGTACACTGAATAAATACCTTCCGTTACCTGAGATAGAGGCACGACCTCTATGGCTCCTTTTTCCAGCAGTTGTTCTACTTCTTGGAGAAGGATGGCAAGGTGTTCTGGTGTCATGCGTCGTCCCGTCGGGGGTCTGTATGTTGGGGAACCGTTGAATTCGATGCAGTATCCGTGGGCTACGGTGGAAAGTACCCAGCGGTCTGACGTTATTCCCTCCCATGCTGGAAGAAAGGATGTTAGCCGGCCCCGACCGGTGTTGCATGGGAGGGGACGCGAATCTTCGCGTCACTTGGTGTTGTTGGGGGCTTGGGAGCCTCTGGGGGTGGACCCCCGACCTCTCCCTTTGCCACGGCGCTGGCCTCTTTGTACTGCCCACTATTGGTCTGGTAATTGGTGGCAGGGTACTGTTGCTGCTGATTCTGCTGTTGGCGTTGGCCACGAAAAAAGCGTTTGTTGCCATAGCCGCGTCTGGTAGTGGGCTTAGAGATCTGGTCAAGAGTTTTGATAGTATCGAACTCTTTTTTAGCCATCTCCAGAGCCTCATCCACCGCTTTCCCGAAGAGGTTTGAGTCTTCAATAGGTTTATTTATTAAAGACGCCTGTGTCTCCGGTTTGAACCCTGAGTTACGCAGCCATACATGGCGTTTTAGGAGTATTCCCTGAACCAGGGAACGTCCCGCTGTCTCTGCAGCATCCAGAGAGTTCTTCACAATGCTCTGGTTGACCTGGGTTCCTTCGCCAATAGTTGATAGCAGGCGTGTCCGTAGTGGTTCCGGTCTCCTTCGGCGTCTTTGCGCAGCTTGGCCCACTGCGCATCCGCGTAGCTAGCTAGCAAAGAATTGTTGTTCGCAATTTTTGCCGAAAAGGCAGCCGAGGATGTGACTCTCTTTCCAAGGGCATATAATCTCTTGCCCTCCTTGTCAGGTGGTGCCTCGCTGGTGGACAGCGGCACCCCTGCCCTCTTCCTTGTGTTAGTTACTAAAAGGGAGTCAGGAATAGAATGTCCCCTGATGTACAGTGGGTCTGAGGGTGAAGGGGTGAACATTTTTTCAATTCTAGGATTAACTCCTCTGATTAGAGCGGGCGTGGAAAGCGAAGGGATGATTCTTCTCTTCACTGAAGCGAGGAGGGGAATGGTCTGGCTGACCAGGGGTTTCTCCTTAATTACTCTTTCCACAAAGTCTAATTCAGGAGAGATCTCCCCAGTGTCCAGTTCGAAATGTGCTGCTGCTCTGCGCAACAGGGCATTGAATGTGGGCTGATCGTCTATGGGAGACGTGTTCCTAACAGGTGAATTGTCAGGAGGATTTAGGTTCAGGACATCAGTGTCCGAATATACTGATGGGGATTGCCAGGGATGAGAAGGCCCTTCTTCTGGATTTTCTCCGAAGCCTTCTCCTACCATGTCTGGGCTGTCTTCCAGACCTTCCTCCTGGTTCTGTCCCTCTTCATCGTCCACAAATTCATCCTCCTCCTCCAAGTATTGTTCCTCACCAGTGAGGTCATACACATTATGGAAATCTGAGGCTGTGTCCTGCTGGGGATTGAATAGTCTCGGATATTTAGCCCTGGGGTCCTCCTGAGGCCCTTCTCTTGTTCTCTTGGGAGTGGGAGGGTTCTGGGTCTTCATAAACCTCTCCATTCTCTCCATGCAGAGATGGAGCCTTTCCATGGTCTCATGGGGTACCCCTGAGCGGTCTAGCGGGGGAAAATTAGTGTCTTCTAGCTGAAAACGGCTCGACCGCTCCCATAACGTCGAGGAAAGTGTCCCGTCGCCTTCCAAAAAGCCTTCCGGTGTGCTGGGGGTCCCCCCAACTGAAGGGGGTAGTCCCTGTCTTTCTTCGGCCTTTTTCGGCGTGTCCTTCGACCTTTGCGTAGCGCTCGACGTGTCTTTCGGTGTACGCTTCTGGGCGTCGGCTACAACGATCCTCGCCAAGCTCTCTGCGACTCGTTTGTCAGAGGAGGGCTGTGGTTTCGACGTTACGGGTGTCGATCGTTCTACGGCGGCGTGCGCTCTCCGCTGGTGCGCGCCGGCCGATGGTTTGGGGGCGGCGCCCTTATTTGCCGAAAGCCCAGTCGCTGGTCGCAGCTGCGGTTGCGAGAGGGGCTTCGAACCTGAACGGTCCGAGGAGGCCGCCGGTGGAACCTGCGCCTCCTTGGGCGCCGATGCTTTCTTCGTCTTCGACGAAGAAGAGCCGTGGGTTGTGTGCTTATGTGTGGTATCGTGTGCGTCAGTGTCGCCGGGGTGTTCATCCCCATAAGCAGGGCGTGAGCCGGGCCCGTCGGGGCCAGGGACAGACGATGAAGAGCGCGAGCGCTCTTTAGAGGGGTCTACGACTTCCGTAGCGGAGGTCGTGTTATCACGTTCCTCGTCACTGTCGGTGGTAGCAGCGGCGGGTGAGGAATCGGCCTTTGACATAGCGTAGGCCGCCCACCTCTTGACCCTACGGTCTATTAGAGTCTTTGGCTTAAGAAGCCGACAAGCCGTGCAACCCTCCTCTTTGTGATCGAGGGGCAAGCAGCGGTTACACCGTGAATGCTTGTCCTTCCAAGTGAACTTGCCCTTGCAACGCGGGCAAAACCTAAAGGGTGTCCTCTCCATAGCCGAGGCAGTAAATCGTGATAACGACCCCAAGGGAAAAGAAGGGGAAAGGGAAAGGCATTCTCAGAAAGGAAACAGAGATGTCCCACGACCCCACTCTCCCTACTGTATTTGGCCTGCGAGGCCAGGCCACGTGTTCGGCAACGCCGAAGGATCTCCTCTGCTCGTCCCCTCCGTCGAAGATCTTGCTCGGCAGAGAAACAGCTTCACAACTGCGTTGAGGGAGGGATCTATGTGTTATATATTAATAGGAAAATGACCAAAGGTCGAGGAGATGAAATCTGCAATGTCTCTCGAGGAGCTCCGCGTAAAGGCGACCAGTAGCTGGGCGGAAAAAAACAATCTGAGGGACCTCGACGCGTGAGGGATTGTGGGTACAACGCACGTCACTATAGGGATAGTGTTTCAGACACGCCTTGTCGACGTCCCTTTTCGAATACGAAAAACAAAATGCAATACTCCGCAGTGACCACTGGATGTCGGACCTATGCACAGCATGTGATTCTAAGCAGATTAACAAACCTCAGAAAAATCATTACATTGTGTGTGCACCTCGAATTGTTGTCTCAGTTTACGCATTACGTTTAGAGCTCAACATACTCCATTGCACTATCCTCGGAAGCAAATAGCGGAGTACTTTGATATTCCACGTTGTATTCTCTCGGTTCACATTGTGTCACCTCCGCGCTAATAAAGAAAATGATTAATTGTAATAAAGATCGGCTACTGAGACACATTTCTATTTTTATGTTTTGCAAATAGGTACATCGAGCCATTCTGCGATTGTCATCTATTCCAGACCCCAACCGATGGATTCTTCAATCGCCATCTGCAGCTACATGTCAATCACTGGATTTAGTTGACCATTTTTTGGGACGATAAGACAAAGGCCAATATGCCCCTACGCGGTACCAGTGATTAGGAGCAACATGACAACGTTTACGGTGGTCTAGTGCCAAGTTGATGCACCAGCCTTGCAATTCACTGTGCAACCGAAGTGCTTCATTTAGCCAAAAAGAACACCCTGTGTATCAAAAAGGAACAGCGGGTGACTCATGATAAACATTTGCGGATTTGCGGATCGAGAGCAAAGAAAAAAGTCCCATTTTGATTGAGTATATCAACCGCTGAAAGTTATCGAAACATTTCATGTGAAATAAATGTACTTTACCAATTGTACAGTCTTGCTGTTTCCTCCTAAAGTACAGTTTCATATTCCTAATAGTGACGCACTGTGCTGTGAGACGATGTGTGTTGTTTTCCGGGTTCTGCGTCAAGTCGCGTAGGTAATGACTGGGCGCGTTTGGCTACGCTGCCCAGTAACGTCACGGAGAGAGGCGGAGAATATCAATGATTTGGTGATGTCAGGCTCAGGGGCGGGGGATATGATTTAGTGACGCAAAGGCAGGTCACCCAGGGCGATGTGGCAAGTGATAAGATTATGACGAGATGGCCGCGCCCTGCTTCCTGATTTAGCTTGTGTTCAAGGGACGAAAACTCTGGTAAGGTGCATAGGAAATGTGTGTACGATCGATCGACTTATGGTTAAAAAAACATGGCCAAACAATAATATTTCTGACTGAACCATTCCTTTAAAAAGTACCCCTATTCTTGGAGTAAAATGAGCTTCAATAGTGCTATGCACTAAAAAAGGGTTGCGATGGCATGAGGGCTCCAGTAGAAGTCGCCCCCACCCCCTCACAAAAAGTCAAAAAAACTGACCGGGAACAAAGCAAAAGCTTTAGGATACACCAAAAAGTGACTGCAGTACCTACAAAAATGGAATACTCCCCTAACAGTGAGAATGCTTAGAAATGAACTGTAAGCCAGTATGAAGTAGTATATTACAAAAAGAAAGACAAGGAACAAGGAGAGGCAATGGTGGTGAAGCGTCAAGTTTCTGACCACTGAAATAGAAGATCTGTACCTCAGTCTGAGCTTTCCTACTTAATAATCCAAGTCATTTGATTATTTGGACAGCAACGTTTTCCCTTGCTTCAGTTTCCTTAGCTCCACATTTAAAGTGTAGATGGAGGTTTCTCATCTATCACTTCTGGACACAGGCAGGGTGGGATCAATAATTAAAACAGATGCAAGCTAGGCTGCCTGTCATTTGCATTTGATTAAACTCATAAGAACACTGATTTGACTCACACTAGGTCTTCATGCGTTGGCAAATTGTAATCTAAGAGTTGACAAGAAAGCAATGTATCCCACAAATCTGATTCCCTGTTTGGCATATATTCTGCACACTTGCTACATGGAAGGTGGGCCACACTGACTGTTTTATCTTGAAGAAAACAAATCTATGTAAGGGAATCCACACCGCAAAAGATTTATCAAAACTACGTCCTCGTTCAGCTACTGATCATGGGGAATCAGGAATAGTACTGACGAACAGTGATTCAGATTCTTTGTACTTTTCCAGAAGTATGTCTTTTTGAGAAAATGTACACTGTAAGTTTGTCGATTTCCAAACTGCTTTTGACACAGTATCGCAAATCAAATTATGGGAGACCTTACAAACCCTCAGACTCCTTTTTCCTATTCTGACCGCAATACGTTCACTATACACTGGTAACGAGGCAGTGATCAGATCGGACTTGCAAGGTAAGTCACTTCACCCTTCGCGTTTCAGAATGATGTTTGGCAGGGATGCGTTTTGGTGCCCCTGCTATTTTTTACTCATATCAATGCAGTCATCGCGAAACTCCTATCAGTGCCAACAGATTAACTAACTGTGGTGAAGGAATACTTCGATTTGCTGACAATGCAATGTTTTATGTCACGCACACCTGCAGTACTAAAGAAACAGCTTGCAGCTTTCCAGGTGTTCTGTTGGGAAAGAGGCTTAACAATCAATAAAGCCAAGACACAAACCTTAGCCCACCTACCCAGTTATAAATAAAACCCACTAAAACTAAACCTTCTAATTGAGGACATCCAGATTGAACAAGTAAAAAGGTTTCATTATATGGGTGTCAGGTTTTCCTCCAATGGAAGTTGGACTGACCACATACAATAAGCAAATATGGTATTAGCCAGGCAGATTGTATGTGAAAGATGTCCTGTGTCCACCACTTAAGCTAAACGGAATGGAGGCAAAACAAACCACAACCTATTGAGTGGAACTATGGGACTTTAGACCTTTACTTCAAAAATACTGTTGCTTCCTAAGAGCACGCCCATTTTACTGATGCAACTAGTGACCAATATTGAATGCATTGACGGTTATATTGCATTAAGACCACTTTTGTATGGAGTCGACTCTGGACAACCCTTTCCTTGCATAATTACAGAGATACTATGCAGGATCCTATGGAGCATTAAGAAGCTACCTCTACATCTTGGTGTAAGCAAATTAGAAAATTGACAGCCTATATTGGCCACAGCTAAGTATTGTTACTGCCACATTCTCTAAAAATGGCCTCTAAAGCAATGGTAAAATCAGCTTACACAGCTAGAGAGGAAGATCATGTCTTATGATTATTTATTCAACTTTACTAATGAATTAATAGGGAGGCCAAACTTGCTTTTTCTTATAAGTAATACCTTGACTTGGTGACACCAGCTTTTGCAAGATCACTCCAGCAAATGTAGATTTGGTACTTTGCCCCTTGCTAGTTTGATCAATACATGGGCTACCTCTAAGTAAGATCAATGCCCTCATTGTGGGAATATCCGCGGAACACTTTGCCACTTTTTGATGTGATTCCCATTGTATGTCAGATTTAGGAAGTTATATATTCTGACATGTCTGCAGGATTGCAACAAACGATTAGTGAAGAGGCAGTGAGATTTTGTGAAGAAATCCAGGATACAATTATATTGGACAAAGTAGCATAATGCATCCATAGAGCATGGCATGCAAGAATGAGATGCGCAGCAACAGCCGAATGAGATTCTACTATTCCAACTCAAACACTGATCTCTGTAGTTCTATATCCTATTCAAGTGTTAAAGACTAACAGTATTTTAGAGCTTTCCTATTTTAAATAAATAGTTTTCTTTTTATGTCTTTTATTGGGTTGGTCAAGGTATTTACTTTTGTACATAAACCTGTACATTTGCTTCTTTTACTCAGTATACTAATTGTTTTATGTTTTGGCATTCTTTTACTGATTGCATTGCTACTTAATTGATTCTACATTGAATAAATGTGATTGATTGATTGACCATTCCCTTTCTTGTAGAGACCTCACGATATCCAGAACCTTCACCATTTGAAGATCTTGAAAGATGAAAAAAGATTTAGAAATGCCAGTCCAAAATCGGTCTTATGCTCTCTGATTATTAGAGGACTTTGTAGTATCGGTTTCTATCAAGAAAAATGTTTCCACCTCCAAGAGTAGCTTGAAGGTCACTCTCGGATAAGGAGGGGGCAGAGGTAAGACTCACGGAAATCTCAATTTTTAACACTTCTTTATGTTTAAGACCCACCTACTTTTGGCCACATCTTGGCAATTACGTAAACAAAACTGCCTTTTCTTACCTCCTACCAGTGAGAAAATGTCTATAAAGTGAAGGGCATGGATACCAGTAACTGAAACATGTCAGATAGGGGTCCTAGAAGAGTCTGTCTGAGCTGCAGGTTTCACTTTATAGCAGACGTTTTTCTTTTAGAGGCCAAGTTAGTATTTGGCCTGGCAGGATTCCTGGGCAGCAGGCACTTAGCCAAAATGGACCGGACCAGGAGTCTAGTCTTGCTCTGCTGAAGAATAGCATCTGCTTTCAGCATGCAAAGTGTTTTACATCAAAACAGAGATACAAAATATTTCCTGCATATCCAATTTCTAACTTCGATAGCGTTAGGTAAGCATTGTGCCTGATTATAAAAGCACGTGAAATTGAATGAGCCACAGTGTCTGTAAGCAAGCAATTCGTAATAAAAATTCTTTTGACAAACTTAACAGGAAGGGGAACTGCTGCTGCTGGTATCAGCAAGATAATTTGTCCATTCCATCCAGAACCTGAGTGGGGTAATACATAATACAGGCTAAATTAGGCTTCCTCAATTCCATATTAGAATTTCTGACAGTGTTTTTGCCAGGTACATCTCAAGCTCTGCCTTATTTAGCCAGGATACGTATCCTTACCACAAGCTGCAGAGAATAGATAGGATTCAATTGCATGGTTTCCCTGGACAAGCACAACACTATAAAGGACTATCATGGTTCTGAGAAAAAACAAGATGTGAACCAGGAAAACATGAAAGAGGAGCACATTCCAAAAGGGATGGCATCATACACAAAAAGATAGAAGGTTTTTTCAATTTGATTTTTACTTTACATCTTACCCTAGTATTTTGCGTTTGGTAGAACATTGTCCCCCTCCTCAGAGGAGGTAGTGTCCATTACAGGCATTACATTATAGGGAGACTGATAGGTGAACCCCTTATCAAGTATCACAATACATGAATGCGCAACAAATTCTTCATCAGTGAAGCACTAAGCCCAGAAATGAGGTGGAATTCGGCCCAAAGAAAGAAATGGGAAAGAGCTTTTTGAACCTCTGCTTGTCCTTGTGGTGACTTATTTTATCAAGAAAAACCCTATCCTTTACTGAGCAATCTGCTTAGCGTGGCTCTTTCTCTTCTTGCCTTCACCCAGCAAAGCTGTACCATGAGCTCCAGAAGCAGATATCTCAGGCTGCAAATGAGGATTTTTGTATTACAACAAAGCCTCCAGAACCGAAGTACAAGGATAATAAGGAAGTAGTGCAGCCTACCAGATACCCGTGTTATCGGAAATGCGGTAACAAGCAGGCCCCGAAAGCCCACTAACTGAGGACATCACTTTCTAACCCATATCAAAAGAACCACCAGCCACTCACACTGAACCAGATATGGTAGCTCCTTACCAAGAACCAAGGCACCAGGTTTGGGATTGAATTCCAGAGTCTTCTCCAGTACCACTTCCTTTTGCTTGCATATGTTCAAGTGGACTTCTAAGGGACTGTAAGGTGAAATTCGTACACAGAAAGCAGTACATTGCATTGGAAGGAGATTGGCCTAACAAGTGATGCAACCTCTTTGTGGTTCGGCAGCTAATAAAGAACATGTGAACAGAATAGACACGTTGAAGTCAGTAACGTGTAGAATGTGTAAGATATCTGTGAGGCTCTGGACATGTTTTCACTGGATAAGCGAAGAAAGAATTTGAGGGTCAGATAAATGGTGTTAAGTTACAGATGGTTCATGTGGAACTGTGCACCTTGCAAGACCATAAATAGTGACTAAGGTGAACAGGCAATGCACTTTCGACCCTTACAAGAAGTGTTAAACTGTTATAGAGTGTAAAGGTAACACTTTCAGAAGAACCCCTTCAAGTCCAGCACCAAAGAGAATCTTGAACTGAGAGTGTTATGGGTTATTTCCTTGGACTAAGATATGAGCAGTTGATTCCAGTACTGTGCCAAGTGCACTGGGAGAGGCCTCATTCTTAATATCGAAATGGCATTATGTAAATGCAAGAAGCTATACGATCCATAAGCCTCTGGAATAGCAGTCAGATGTTGAACAGGCTCCTGAAATGGTGAACTGCCAGTGGAATGGCTAGAATATTTTTGGGAGGGGGAAAAAATTACATCCGCTAGATGGCATTTAGAATTTCACAAATGAACTGGAAAAACAAAAATGTGCATGCTTACAACAGCTGGCTTTCATCGCTGTGTTGGGATGCACTTACAGCATCTCAGCCAGGAAACAAGGTTCAGGCTGACAAAAACCTACTAGCATTTACCACATTGCTGCACAGCAGGCGGCGCATGTATCAATTGTAGTTAGTTTTGACACATAACAGATACCCACACATAGCAACACAGAAGGAGTAACAAATATATCCATTAAGAAATATATATTATTATGGTATTTATTGAGCACAGACCTAGCTTCAAAGAGTAATGGAGCGCTTTACAGAGGTAGACACCAGTACAGATACATAACGGAGCATTTACAGCGTGTACAACATTACAGATGCAAAACAGAGCGCTTTTCAGTGGTAACAACAGAACGGATTTACAGCGGTGGGTAGGATACAGAGGGGGACGGTGGAGGGCTATAGCTGTACAGGGTGGCGGGGAGGAGAGAGGTGGGAGGCATCTAGCGAGTCAGTTGGGGCAAGGTGCAACATGATGGCCTAGGTGTTGAGAAGGAGAGACTCCTTGAAGAGATGGATTTTGAGTGCACGTTCCTGGTCAGTACTTGTGTTCACAGGGCGTGAGAAGTATGGTGGAGGAAGTGAAAGCCCCGCCCTGTCATGGAGGCGTCTGTTGTGAGAGTGGTTTGGATCCGCGGTGTGTGGAAAAATTGTCCCTTTAGCAGATGTACTCTGTTCCACCACTGTAGCGACTGAACCAGATGTTGCGAAACCACCACTGGATCGTCCCACAACCTGCTTGCCTGTGACCATTGTTTCACTAGCCACTCTTGCATTGGACACATGCCCAGCCTGGCATGAGGCACTAGGTAGAGTGAGGAAGCCATCATTCCCAGCAGGTTGCCTTCTGTATCGTCACCTGATGTCCAGCTACATACTGAGGTGTTTGAAATAGCATGTTTTGGACCCTCTCCTTAGAGGGGTAGAAAAGTACGATGTCTGTTTCGATTAGTGCCCCTAGAAATTGCTTTACTTGTCTGGGCACTCGGCTGGACTTTTCTGTTAATGAGAAGCCCAATTGGAACAGCAGATTCACTGTTCGCTGCATATTTTGAGGCACATCTGGGAGATTCCCCGGTAATTAGGGTACATTGGAATGGACTGTGTTCATACGTGTGCGTTAAACCTAAATTAGGTATTCTCCCTATTTTTTGTTGTCGGGGGACCAATTCTCAAACGGGAGATTTCAATTAAGCCAAATACAAAGCACGGAAAATTAGTTACCCCTTTCTATGCTGACAGAATATACGATAGGTGATGTTTTTACACAATCTTACATTTGCATAAACTAAGTTGCTGAATCACAGCCTCTGCTTAAGCATCTCATCATTAGACCACATGCCGTCATTAAAAAAAGCGTGCATTTTTAAATTTGGTGTCAATCCGTCCAGTAGTTTTCTTTAAAACGACCAAAAAGTATGTCTAAAAAAATTAGTGAGATCTATGTCCGCTCCGCGGACACACTTCCCTGTTCACTCCGCGGACAAGATACTGATTGTCTAATCCGTAGCGTCATGTTCGCAGACATGTGGCGCATTCACTGATTGGGTGTTGAATGGCGTGAAGTGTGTCAGAATCTGTCGCTCCGCCCGCCATGTTTTATTTGTGAACATCGCCGGTAAAACATATAAAACAACACAACAATGCACTTGTTAAACCTATGAAAGATTGTATCGGAAGGTGAGGGTTAATGAAGCTGGGATGGGATGTGGAGCAGGAAGACAAAAAGTGGTGTTTTCTTGTCATCTAAGTCATACGGTAAATAGTGTCGTAGAGTTTGAAATCTGAAGGAGCCACCTGCAGTGTTTGATGGAAAGAGCGGGTTTGCAAGTGTATGGGAGTACCACTTCTCATGAATGCGGTGAGACATGTTGTTGAAAAGTCAGAATGTATTTGCATTTTGAGCAAATGTCACTTCCTTTGCTTTTGTGGTTGCGAGCTTAGTAGGCTCACGCATCCAACTGAAACCCATAAGCGTCAATTGTTTTTTGACCTTGAGCGAATGGGAAAAATTCCGTAAGAATGCAGGGAGTGCAAGTTTTGGAAAAATACCATTTGATAAGGTTATGTATTCAAAACGTTTGTAAAACACATGTAATATTAGTTGAAGAAGATTCTTTGCTGCAATTACCTCGCTTTATGGGTTATAACGAAGACAATGGAGACGGTAAATATTGTGTAAATTTACTTTTGATGACTCCGCACCGGAACGAGTTTTAATTTGTTATTACCACAACAGTAATTTTGGCATTATGACTGAGGTACTATTTTTCTATGTAGCTGTGAATTTTTTTTTACGTTATGGAGAATGCAGATTCTCACCGTTTGTAGGCTATTATTAGGTTCACCCATGTGCAACGCTTTTTTTTTTTTTTAAATGTCATGTATGACCACATCGATTTGTGTATCACTTTCCACGTTCTTTTTGTCTTTTTTGCAATTGGTTGCTAAAGGTTGGGTATTGATACGTATTTTCTGTTACGTTTTCCGAACAGCTACATTCTGCCGTACTGTGATTGCCATGGATTCCAAATGCCAAGTGATGGGTTTTTTGACGCCAAATGCACATACTCGTGACCGGCTGCCTAACCGTGACTGTATTCTGGGACGACCGGGCCGGCCCCATTTGTCCATACGCTGGAGTGGCCATTAGGAGTAACATAACTTCTTTTATGGTGGTGTAGTCCAAAGTTCATGCCGACGTCTTGGAAATCACTGTGCGACCGAAGCGTTTGCTTTATCGAAAGCGAATACTTTGTGTATGCGAAAAGATCAACGTGTGGCTCATGATTAACATTTTCGATGACGACGGAACAAACAAAGTTACTACTCCCTTGAAAATGGGAATAGTCCGTTGGTCTCGGACAGTTTATTGTGAAATTAAAGTACTTTACAAATTGTAAAATTGTTAATGTTTGCCTTTAAAAAACAGTTTATTATTTCAAAATGTAACGTACTGCGTTCTACGTCGCTGTGTGTTCATTTGCAGGTTCTGCGTCACAGCACGTAGGTGCTTATAGGCGCATTTGGCTACGCCGGAGAGGAACGTCATCCAGAAAGGTGTTGAATATCACTAGGGTTGATTATGTGACGGGATGTGGGAGTGTTTTCGTATTACACAGGTTTCGTAATTTAGTTAAAAAACAACCAGTTATACGTTTATTGATTGAGGGGTAGGCTGCAGCCATGGGGACTGGGCAGAATGTCAGGGTCATGGTATAAGGTCATGATCTGCACAATGTGGCTACTGGTCATCACCAGAAGGGAGAAAAGATAGGATTACAGTGTCCACCTTGGACTGGCTTTGTGGTAAACTTGTTCGCCATTACAATACATTTACAAGAGAGGAAAAAAAAGTTGGTGGTAATATGTTAACAGCGTCTACTTTGTGCTATTTGCAGGCTGCCATGGAAAGCGAAGAGGGGCCATGTATGGAACAACCGCCTTTCCTTTCTATGGTGGCCATGTTGGAAAAGGATTTTGTTTTGTATGCGTTTTTTTTTTTACTATTCTTAAACTGTGAAAGGTGGTTCTTACAGAAACATTTAATTTGTTTACGGATGGCTTTTATTTTGGAAGGACAGCTAAGACAGAAAGTTGTGGCCGGAAATGAGGAAAGAGGCACCAAACAGTAATATGGGGGGCTAGGCGGTCGGGGTGTGTGTTCTTTCTAGGGTAGGGGCAGTGTTTCTCATGCTCCTTCATTACAGCAGTGCTGCAGTTTCTTGGGGAGGAGCGATGGCCTTAGCTCATATCGTTTTCAGATAAATAGTATTTTTGCTAAAAGTATGTACTGTGTGCTACATCGTTAATGGCTCACTACGAATAGGTGTTGGAGCTGTGCAAGAGAAATGTTGAAGGTGGCAGTTCCTACATCAGTAAAAAATTTACTTCCACACTGTCCATGTGGGATATATCTTATTGTTAAGTGTGTACGGATTCTCGGACACGTCACCGTGCTCTGCGCCGATTTATGGTCATGTGCTGGGCCGGCCTTAGGGGCAGCAGCGTCCTGGGTGAATTGGCGCCCCCCCCTCTCCATGCGCCCCTGGTCAACAGGGGCCGTGGCTACGGAGTGTATTTATTTTTTTGTAAATCTCCTCGCTCCGGCAAGGAGATAATTCTATTAATAGGGTGTGTTCCTAAATGTGCTCCGTGCCGGTCTGTTTTCTTGGTTAAGGCGCCTGCGGCAGAGGGGTGCATTTGGTGTCAATCGGGTGCTAATCACCCGATTGACATTGAATGCGCCTGCATGCTGCGCCTTCTGCAGCTACGCCAGCATCACCGAGCCATTGAAAGAGTCCCCCGAGCTGGCTTGACGCTAATGGGAGCGCGGCGCCCCGGCCGGCTCGCCCTCCCCCCCAAGGCCGGTTCTGGTCATGTGGCATTCTCCGCAAGGTGTGGAATGAGGTCAGATGTTCGTTTACATTTTGGTTACGTGCCACTACTAAAAACCTATGAAGTTCAGTAAAAAAACTTTGATAACGGGATATGGTTAAGTTGACCTACTAAAAACCTGTGAAATTCAGTAAAAAAAACTTTGTTAACAGGACGTTACCATAAGGTTCCAAGTAAAACAAAAATAAAACCTAGAAATTCGCCAGTTATAATAAGCTAAGCAACCATAACTCGCGCCACCATTGTGCACTGCTAACACTAACACCCAGGACATCAAAGATGACATAAAAAATGTCATTGATGACATGACATCACACGTACATTTACTTTGAATGAAATCTCTGTAGAAGGTATTCTTATTATAATGTTCACCAAAAAGTGTCAAGGATGATTGCAATACATATCAAGTGCTAATTAGTGCATTAAGCAATGCGTTGATATACGTAGCATTCTATAATGAAGTTCTATGCAGTATACTAAGGTACTCATGTAGCAATATAGGCATTGTGCGCAGCATACATGATGGAGGTGCAATATTCATACGCTTGCCATGTTGAACAGTGAATTGATAACTGTTTTCTTATTAGAGTTTTGGCTACTGTGAAACATGTGATAAGTAGGGAATGAAATCCACTTACTACATAATGGCATTATTATAGACACAACACAAAGAGACATCATCACATACAAATATGAGTATATACGCAAAAATTGAAATAAGGAATAAAACAGTGGTACTAGCAGTAAGTGTTCATAACCTAACTGATAATCTTTATGCAGAGAAATGATTGGTCTGTTTCAAAGGTGATACTTACCCAATGCATATGTATCATGTGATTTGACTGGATCCTAAGGCAATTACTATAAGAACATACTTGAAGGATAAGTCTACAATTATAGTACCCGTTATATTTTTAATTCCTGACTGCTACTGAAGAAAACCATGTGGCCTAGATATGTTAATAAAGGAAAAAAAGGGGGAGCCAGACATGTGATGTCATCAATGACATTTTTGATGTCATCTTTGATGTCCTGGGTGTTAGTGTTAGCAGTGCACAGTGGTGGCGTGAGTTATGGTTGCTTAGCTTACCATAACTGGCAAATTTCTAGGGTTTTTCGGTTTTACTTGGAACCATAATGTTGCGTTAAAGTTTTTTTTACTGAATTTCACAGGTTTTTAGTAGAGCAACTTAACCATAACGTCCCGTTACCAAAATTTCTTTTACTGAATATAGATATATACATGACATCCTTTGCTCCGGCACAACATGTCATTTATAGGTTTTTGAATTGTTTGTTTTTTAATACCAAAGAGAATGTGTGTATTGATTTTTTGACAATATGCATATATATTTTTATGAAAAAATGTCTGGTGACTATTAAAAAATTATTTTGTGATCAATAAATAAATTAGTTTTTAACGACAGCATGTGGTCTAATGATGAGATGCTTAAGCAGAGGCTGTGATTCAGCAACTTTGTTTATGCAAATGTAAGATTGTGTAAAAACATCACCTATCGTATATTCTGTCAGCATAGAAAGGGGTAACCAATTGTCCGTGCTTTGTATTTGGTCCACTCATGTGCGGCCACCCCTGCTAGGACCTTTGTGAATACCCTGGGAGCTGATGAAAAGCTGAATGGTAGCACTTTGAATTGGTAGTGCTTGTCTCCCAATTTGAATCTCAGGTATTTTGTGTGCGCTGGCAAAACTGAAATAAGAAAGTATGCATCTTTCATCTATAATGTCGCCATGTAATCCCCTGTTTTTAAAGTTGTCATCCTGATTTTTTGAGGCTTCACATACGTGTTTGCAGGGCACATGTCCAGCACTGGGTGCACTTTCAGATCTTTCTTTGAAACAAGGAAGTACATTGAATAAATACTTTGATTTTAATCTGTGAGGGGCACCCGCTCAATGGCTCCTTTTTGTAACAGAATTTGGAGCTCCTCCTTGAGGATGTGACAGGTGAGCGGAGGATACACGTCCTATGCGTGGTGGATGGTGGTAAAGAGGAACTCCACCAAGCATCCCCTGGCCACTGTATCCGGAACCCAGCAGTCTGACGTTATTCCCTCCCATTGCTGGGCAAAGAATGTTTTGTGACCCCTGACTGGAGGCGCATGGGAGGGAAAGTGGGCCAGCACGTCATTTGGCGGCACGCACTGCTGCGCCTCTTTAAGCTGCAGCCGTGGCTTGTGCTTTTTCGCAGCGAAACCCCTGCTCCCGGTATTGGTAGGACGACTGAGCGTGTGGGCTATAGAAAGAAGCACCAGACATGCTTACTCTGGCCTGGGCTTGTTCTCCCAAGCCTTGCGCCCGAAGGTTTCGGCATGTGTTAAATGCTTCCCTGGGGACGAAAGGCTTATTGGAAATTTGACCTTAATGATCTCATGCTCCTTTTTTGACGTTTCCAGCTGGTCGTCGACACCTTTGCCGAAGAGGAGACTCTCCTCGATGGGCATATTTATCAGGGCCACCTGTGTCTCTGGCTTAAATCCTGAGTCTCTGAGCCAGGAATGTCTTTTAAGAAGGGTACCCTCTGCAATGACTCATCCTGAGGTGTCTGCAGAGTCCAGTATGTTCTTCAGGATGTTTTTGGAGACTCAATTTCCCATGTAGGTGATCTTAAGGAGATAGGACCGCCCAGATGCCGTGAGACCTTATCCCATTGGGTGCTGCTGTAGCTGGCAAGCAAGGTAGTATTGTTTGCTATCCTGGTAAGGTATGCAGCAGAGGTTGTGTACTTTTCCCAGTGTGTACAATCTTTTGCACTCATTCTTGGGGGGGGTTGTTTGGAGGTTGAGAGTGGGAGACCAGCTCTCTCCCATGTAGTGGTCACCACCTGGGAGTCCGGCCTGACGTGGCCCCTGATCTAAAGGGAATCTGAAGAAGAAACTCTGAAGGATTTTTCTACTTGTGGTACCCCTCCTAGTAAGGGTCGGGAAGACATAGATGGAGAAACCCTCTTTGTCATGGATTCCAGAAGAGGAATGGATTGGCTAACAGGTTTTCTTTCTTTGAGAATATCCTCAACTAAGTCAGTCCCCACGGGGCTGGATTCGTCCATGTGTATGCCAAATTGGTGGACAGCCTTCTTTAGCTGCTTGTTATAGAGGGGCTGGTCTGCAATCTGAGAAGAGTGACCGCCCTCCATTCCCGGAATGTCAACAGGGTCGACAAAGACGAGGTCTGGGTCATCCTGGTCCTGTAAGTAGGTATCATCACCATCCTGCCAGGGGTTGTTTTGATCATCTATCCAGATGTCCTAGTCCGCTTGTGTGGACTGAATGTCCTCATAGAGAGAACCTTGTGAGGGCTCCCCGGTTGGCAGGGCTGGGACAGGAAGGGGAGGTGCCACTGGAACTGTGGCTGCTCAATAGGCTTTGTTGGATTGGGCAGCTTGCTCATAAAGTCCACGAAGAATGAGATCTTTCCCATAGTCTCTTCAGACTGTGACTGAGTCCAGGGTATGGTAGACAGAATGGAGGATGGTGCTACAGGGGTGACCTCTGGCACAGAAGCAGCTTCTCTCTGACAAGGGGCACTGGGTATGTCCTTGAGGGTAGAATCTAGAGATAGGGATTCTTCTACATGTTCTTCAGTGGTCTGAGAGGCTTGTTTATGGTGAGCAGAGTGCTCCTGATATTTTACTGAATGAGAATGTGATTTTAGCTCTTTTTCGACGGCTGTTTCAGGGTTTCTGCTTCAGCCGTCGAGCAGTGTTTATGTGTGCCCTTCGCCAGATTGAGTGTTTGATCGGCATGTGGTAAATGCTTCAGCAGAACCACAGCGGGTGTGGTCGGCGTGATGTCGGTAAGCGTCAACCTACGGTTTGTGGCTCTCTGTCGTTGGGGTCGTCGTGGGACTGCTTGGAGGTGTGTGCTTATGGGAAGGTGTGTGTGTGTGTGTGTGTGTGTGTGTGTGTGTGTGTGTGTGTGTGTGTGCGTGTACGTGTGCGTGTGCGTGTGTGTACACGCCGGCATCACCTGAGATCTTCCTCCTAGCAGCATGCTGCAACTGCCTATTGAGTGTGGGAACAGGCGTGAGGGAACTGGAGGGTTTCACAGTAGTGTCTTCGAGCTCCAAGTCGGAGTCTCGGCTGCCTAGGCCTTCTGGGTCTGACTCACAAATCCTGGCGGCGGTCTACCATTCCGCCGACATGGCGTATGCCGCCAAGATTTTGGTTCTGCGCTACTTTAGGGTCTTCGGCCTAAAGAGCATACACGCAGCACAACGGGACTCGAGATGCTCA
The DNA here is from genome assembly GCF_040938575.1 of Ambystoma mexicanum. NCBI lineage: Eukaryota > Metazoa > Chordata > Amphibia > Caudata > Ambystomatidae > Ambystoma > Ambystoma mexicanum. The sequence goes on from NC_090923.1 coordinate 120,402,185, forward strand.
CGAGGAAGGCAGTGGTTACTAACTCTATGTTTGTCTACCCATGGGAATTTCCTGTTGCGCTTAGGGCAAAACTTAAAGGGAGTACACTCCATAATGGAGGGTGGACAGAGAGGCAGCCAGACGAAAAAATCAGGGGCAGGAAATGGGGGTATGCATTGTCCAAAGGGAAAGTATCAGTCCCCCCACACTCCTTACTAGTTTTTGCCCTAAGCAGGTGTAGGCCGAAGTCCGTTGGCGGAGCAGACGTCTGGTGCGGAAGCCGGGATCAGTCGTCGAGAAGCTCCGGGTATCAGCCATCGAATGACTGCATTGCACGCAGACAGGAGAATTTTTGTAAAAATTTAACTGTCAAGTAGCGCACAGCTCCAAACTCTGCTAAGAAACAACTTTCCACAATGGCGGAAACAAATGATCTGAGGGGCCTCGACGCGTGAGGGATGATGGTTACGGGGTACGTCACACTAGGGATAGTATTACAAGTCATGCCCTGTTGACGTCCCTTTTTTTTCGAACTTCAAAAAATTAATGTGCAATACTCTGTGACTTACAGTAGATGTTGGCCTATGCAAAGCATGTGATTCTAAACAGATCCACAAGCCTCAGAAATATATATTTATTTAAGAGAGAGGCTACCATCATGCCAAATTATTTAACAAATGCTCAATTCGCCTATTGAACACCTAGAATAAAGGATCCAAGCTATGAACCCAATGCGTTTTGGGATCAAATACCATCTTCAGGGGTACATCCTTATTCAGTTCCTACAATTTAATAAAGATATCAAGACCTTACTGAACTGTTAACACACCACTGTTCTTTTTGATCCACTTTAAAAAGCAAAACAATCAGAATAACATTTGGGAGACACTGACCTGCTGATGCAACCTGTGGCTCCCAGCTGCTTGACTGATAAGTGGAAGCCTAAGCAATTTGGTCAGTTTGCATGATGTGTTAACTGTAACACAGAAAGCGTTGCTTAATATTCCTAGTGCACAAGTCTGTGGGAATAGTCTTCATCTGCCAGAATAAACATACCTCTTAGAATACAAGCTTGCATGCATGGATAACCGAAGTCCTCAACCAGATTGGAGATCCTACCTCACTGTTTCGTCTAGCCCACATCTGCTGTAAAAATCCACTCTAAGGATAAGGAAAGGGCATAAGTAGCTGCTTACTCGCATAAATAACGATAATGCCATAGACATTTCATGATAATCTATCCACTCATCCTCATCTGAACAGTGCCTCAAAGTGCTAGTCTGAAAATCGCCACGAAGACACGAGTAAACTTTTCCTTAATGTGAAAGTTCCATATAATGGCACCAACCCACGTCACGTGATGTAAATGTGTAAGTGTACTGTGGCTGGTGCTAATGTATGAAAAGTGTCTGCAATCTTGGATGGGTGCGGCTCAAACTACTCCTCTCTTAGGGAGAATAATTCCAAAATAATTGCATGCAAGAATCTAAAAGCCATCTCGCACCACAATATAGAGACCCGTATATCATCTCTTGTATAAAGGAATATTGAATAGGGCCGATACTATAGTATAAGTATACCATGAGAGCAGTGTATATGTCAACACACTAAGAATAACTGCACCACAATTGCATAATGTCGCTATTAGCCCTACTTAATATATTAAGCAGTAACCAAAGATGCCAACATAGGAATGAAAAATTGTCTGGCTACGTCAAAAATGGTATGTGCCCAAAAAGGGTATTATTAAAGTACCTCATGTATAATAATAGAGCTGGCAAAAGTCCTCAGAATTTGGCACTAAAAAAAGAATGTCACAGCGCCAACTTGGGTGCCCCTTCTGCAAAGCAGTCAGGGCAACCAATGTCAAATGCCAGCAACATAATACATAGTATAGTACACACACGAGGCGATATTGTTAAAAGTGGGAAAAAAAATTAAAATCTCAGCATGTAACTCAGCTCATCAACAAGTAGATATCTCAAGACCAGCAGGAAAGTCCAACCCAGGCCATTGCAGGTGGGAAGAACAGCCATTGAGGCAAATCGTGATGGCTTTATCGTTGATGGCAGTAAAAAATGCCATGCTGTAATAAGAAAACATTTCTAGTCTGGCTGCATCAATGTCGGCTAGTCTAGCCATGTAATAACACGTATGTTTCCTTTACCCATGATGCGCAAAAGAAAATGGCACGCCAAGGAAGAAAATATATTCAGACTGGTGCCACCGATGTAGGCTAGTTTGGCCACTTAACACTCATCACACTGACTTTACCATTGATGCCAAGTAAAAAATGTTATGCCACAGGAAGAACATATTTTGGATGCTGCTGCACAAATAGAGCCCATACCTCCACACCCAGAATCAGAGGCCTGCTTCCCGGCACACACTCATTCATACAGAATTGCATGTATACACTCTTTCTCTCATTCACCCACGCACTCATACAGCATTGATATACTCTCAATCTCTCATTCACTTGCGCACCCATACAACCTACACTTTCTCATTCACACGTGCACACAATGATACATTCTTTCATTTACACATGCTCTAACATACACAAATCCTTGCATGCACGCTTACATGCAAATATATATAGATACTTTTTTTTCTTACCTGCAGCTCTGGTCTGGACTTAAGAAGCTTCCTGCATTGAAGGCCTTCTGGTTCTTATGCAGCACTTAGTAAGAACAAGTGAGAGCTTCCTGATGGCAGCGCATGCACGATTGAGCCGGAGCACTACCATCAGACAATTAAGGGAGACCCCAATGTGCAGGGAGGCGCATGGGCACCCTTACGTACATTTACGCCTGCAGTTCCCCACCCAACATCCTCAATGTGGAAGCGAAACACCCCTTGCTATGCATGGCCTATAGCACTGGGGAAATGAAACTGTCTAAGGGAAACAATTTTTCCTTCTCATTCTTTCCACCAGCTGCAAGTGCTCCCTCTACTTCTCAAACTTTTCTCCTCCTTTGCTCCTAAGTTATTCTCGCTCTCTCTTTTTCTCCTGATGAAAACCCAGCTCCTAGACACCCCACCCATTCCCTCACAAAGCTGGAGTAAATTGGGTAATTGGTGCCTTAAAGGCTCCGATTGCAGAGTCTTTTTGCAGAGGACCCGCCAACCAGGACCAGTCTTGTTCTTTGTCCTGACTTGAGCCATCAGCACAAGCAAACTTAACTTCCCTGGACCCACCACTACCCCCCTGAACTACATAAATCTGTAGGTCTTTACTGAGACCTCAGAAATTAATGGTCTATCCACTGCAAAGAGTCTGTTCGTAGGGTTAAAAACAGTAATATCAAAGGCCATCTGTCTAAGGGCCAAAGATTCCCTTAAGACTGAGTCAAAGACAATTTTCGAGCAAAGGGGGGGTCATTACGACCCTGGGGCTAAGGGGTTAACGGCGCCGTAAAAGGCTGCGGCGCCGTTAACCCCTTAGCGCCTAATTACGAGGTCCCTTTGCGGCTCCCGACCTTAACGGCTGGTCTGGACCAGCCGTTAAAGTATGGACCCGCAAAGGGACCTTGAAGGTAATTACGGTACCGCAATTTGGGAATGGGGAAGGGCCAATGGTGCAATGGGGAATTAGCGCCCCGCCAACCTTGGAATGGGGTGGTAATTCCTCATTTCACCATGGCGGACTCGTAACAATACCGGCAGCAACCATGGTGCTAATAGCGCCATTGGTTACCGCCAGTGTTGTAATGAGGGCCAATGTCTAGGACCACCATGTTTATTAGTTTCTCATTAATTAAGTCAACTCTCTCAATGTCCTTTGTAGAGGTGGCACGCAGGTTGGGGACTTTAGAGAAGTGAGCCAGTACGTTGGAATGATTTAGTACCAATTGATTATCCTCCCTAAATTAGCATTCCACAAGGAGCTTGTTCATTAATGATTTACCTAAAGGGTTAATTACTGGTCTGAGGACTCCCACCCTTTTTATCAAAGAGGAACCCTTCACAAACTTTCAGCATCCATGACTTCAATTCCTGTGCCCCGAAGCACACTAAATACTGGGGCTCTCTGCATAGGAGCCTGTTTTCCATTCTCCACTGCCTCCTGCAAACTAGATTCCTTATTGACTTCACCACCTTTTGCTGTTATTTCTTTGTATGTTACTGTAGTCCTCTGGGACTTACTCATAGGGTGATTTACAGCCGCGACTGCCCAGAGACCGCTGGTATTCGACACAAGACCCAAGGGAACCACAACATTAAAGGTTGCATGATTGTCCTTAGTTTCTACAGCAACAGATGACATTCTTTTCTCTTTATTAGGCTGGAATACTGTCTTGCATACTATGCTTTGCTGATTCGCCACATTTGCTGCAGGAGCATCATTAGTCCAGGGGTCTATGCTCCACTATAGTGTTGCTCCACTATACTACGGTCTGATTCAGAGCCATCTTCCACCAAACTATCCATGTATTTGTGCATAGAAGGTAGCACTGTAGCGTCTTCATACCGTATAGGCTTTTTAGTCTTGGATAGAGATTCCTGGATAGTAAGGCTATGTAAGAACTTCCTAGATTAAATATTGTGAGATGTTTTTGCCTTGCATTTTTAGATTTTATTCCCAGGACCTGATGAAAAATGCTTACACTTTTGTACCTTCTTCCTCCCCAGAGGCTCCTGAGTAGTTACTGCCTTACCTTTAGGCTTTGGGGTCACCGTTAATGGAGATAATGGTGTGGCAACATGGTCATTCACCAACTGCACAGGAGTGGGGTTAGGTATATGATGAATTTCTCTGAACTACTGAGGTGCACAAAGGAGGTTAGGCTATTCTGTTTGGTTCTGCTGACTATACCCCAAAGTTTTGTAGTAACTCGACCGCCTGTGATAAATCAGATTTAGCCAATGTTGTATCGAAATTCAGTAAAGACTTCAATTCTGCCTCCTTTTCAGCATGATTCAGTTTGTTTTGAATAGAACTCAATATCACAGTATGCATTTCTACCTCTGACTTACTGTTTTCATATAAGGAGGCAAAGGTTCATACGACATAGTTGAATGCCACAAGCGCTTTCTGTGTGATTACCGCAATATCTAGAATTGTCTGATTGACATGTGAGGGATTAACTCTGGATTGACCCAGTTTTGGTGTTGAAACATGGGAGGATATTGTTAGGTCACTAGCTTCAATATCCACTTTAGTAAAGCTGGGGAGGAGGGAGTGGGTTGTTGGTATTCAGACACAAATCAGCTAAACCGTTACTCGGTTCAAGTGCTTCAGTGGTTTTCCAGCATTTCTGCATTCGTTACCATGTGCGACGCAGTTGCGTTTCCATCTATGTTATCCCGCGTCATACCGGAACCCCCCTCTTTAGATGCAATTTTGAAAAAGGATGACATTTTTTCCATTTTATTGTTTTTCAATGTGGCTGCTGGAAGGAATGAACACCTTTGTCCCTTCCCCCTGTCTCCTGAGTATAGGGGCAGTGGCTGTTCCCTTGCCATTTCTAACATCTGGTCCATGATATGCATATCAGTTGATTTTGACAAACTTAACGGATACATACTCTTCCAGATAATCTTGACAATACTCACCAAACTGTTTTCCAAACCGGATCCGGTACAAAAAGTTACGATCTGTATGAAGTCTGGAGCAACTCGTCATGCGACACTCATCCCAATCTTTAAACTCTTAGATGATCCAAAACGTAGGATCATCAGGTCAGAATTATAACACGACCCAATAACGCCAACCAGCTGCAGACTGCTTCCACCACTTCCAGCGCTTACTCTGCACTACGGGATGCATTGTAAAACCTCCTTCAACAGGTAAGACAGTTGAGTGCCCACACCAAAGGAGACAGCAATGGAAATACAAATGCTCTGACAATGCTCAAGGACTGCAGACTGCTTTCACCACTTCAGTACTTACTTTTTTTTCTAGATTTTACTGGGAGAGAGCAAACGGAACAAGCAAACAAAATAATTTTGTGTGCATCATCATGGTTTGAAATGTTTCAAAGAAAATGCTTATTGCATTGGTAGATTCTTGTGTAAAGGCAAGAAAAATAAATATATCAGACTTTACATATTGTAAATTCCTTTTCGATGCACTATTTTTAATATGCAGTAGATATAATCTCCTTACAGACCTTGTTTGCTTGTAGAAAAAGACATGATCTTCATTCCTAAGGAAATATCATTTGAAAATAGTTTTTTTGCGCAGGTTTTGTTTGTGCCCAGAAATCGAGCGGGACATTAAGCTCACTGGTTTTTTGCTTTTGACAATGAAAAATATAAAACAATAGTTTGGCTTTGCTTGACTCATAGTTTCTTCTTGCTTTTCGTACTGTCATGTGTAGTTCCACAGTGGGTGACCTTGTTCGACAGCCGAAAATATGAGGAATGGGCTTCACAGATGGGGTAGTGTGGGTTCATGTACCGATTTCATGAATTACGCAAGGCTAGACCCAACTGCTAAATGGCCACCTTGTTCGACAGCCGAAAATATGAGGAATGGGCTTCACAGATGGGGTAGTGTGGGTTCATGTACCGATTTCATGAATTACGCAAGGCTAGACCCAACTGCTAAATGGCCACTGTGCATCTATAACCGATTATTCAGGCCAGCCCCAGAAATCAGGACCCCTTCAGTGGGGACGCGCATTGTATAAAGTTTAACATAATGTAACACTGCTAAAATGTATTTTACATATAAACAAAAACTGGCAAGCTATAAAGCAACAAGAGAGACATATGCAGTTTCGTGCATCCTGCAGAACACTTAGTTGATGCAGTAGTTGAGATTTCACATTTGTCACCAGGTGATACACACCACCAGGACCACTCAACTATCTTTTCAGTAAAATACAAGATTTTATCATGTTGTGCGATTCCTTTTAGACATCAGTCCATTTGAAATTTCATTTTCCTGTTCCTACATATGGTCTATGAGCAATGGGTATAGATGTTGACTTAATAAAATGGCCTACCATTTAAGTGTAAATCTGTACATGGAAGGACAACAGTAAACATGAGCTCATCTTACCTCAGTGTCATCACTGTATATATAGTAGAGGACCCGGATGAAAATCTCTTCAGAGATATTGTGCAGGGTCACAACAGGGATACTGGGTTGCGCCTGCAACTCACTACTTTCACAAAAATGGTCCTCTAGAAGTGCCTTGAAATAATCACTGCGGCCACAGAAAAAGGACTATAAGGGAGTAAAAAAACAGCAAAACAAGCACTGATTTATTCTTTTTCATTAACGTGTGAGCAGAGAAAACATCACAAAATCATCTTCGTATGACCAATACCTTTAAGACTGTCTGCCAACTACCTGAAGTAAAAACTAAGCATAGCAAGGGATCCCAATACAGTACAAGCAGAAGCATTACGTCAAGTGCATGCCGTAGCAATTTTATTTCTAAGAGTCATATAAAATATAAAAGATGACAAATTATATAGGTTTGTGGCCATGCACACATGTACATAACCGTCTTCATTTCTGTAGGATCTTTTCATCATGAGCGTAAAACAGATATTGCTGAAATTTAGAGTCTCGTATGGTTACATTTATTAGAATACATTGGTTCAAAACAATTGCAGATTACGATTGTATGTGAAAATAATAGGAAAAGTTACTCACCATACTCCTAGTGCAAAGTCTTCTCTTTCCTCCATACTTTTAGAACATTTCATCCTTTGGGACAGGATTAGGGCACGTTTTTGAGAAGCACCAAAAAAGTGGTGATTTTTTAATTTTTTAACCTGAGGGCCAGCACATTTGCAGCTTCAGCAGCGCCTTCCAAAGCACCTAAGGATATTAAGAGAGGAATGCGGGCAGGCGTATGGCGGTAAATATGGGTACGCTAGTCAATACAGTGGTTAACTTTTTCATTACTACCATGTCCCTTCCCCTTTTCGACATACTTAATGGAAGACTCCCAAGTACTGACACATGTAATGGATGCGCTTGGATCCATTTTATTTAAAGAGGTTTTTGAGAACCGCCTGCCCAAACTCAGCATTAGCTCTGGTACTCAAATGAATGCAGTAATGTTTGCAGAAAGGCAAACGGAGTAGCCGATGTAGCTACTTTTGCAATGGTCTCTCAGGAGACATATCTGAAAAGCCACCTTAGCTCTTTCTAGATGTGCTTGAAGCCCTCTTGGTGGTGGAGGAACCTGAATAGAGCAGGCTTTCATGATGCTGGAAACCATCCACTGGGACGTGTTGGCCTTAAAGGTCCAAGCACCTCTCTTATAATTGCCAAAGATACAAAACAATGCTGAAGACACTCTGAAGTCCTATGTTCTGTCAAGGTAGAATTTAAAGGCTCTCCTAACATCCAAGTTATGCAGGATCATTTCCGTGTGAAAGGATGGTTCAGGAAAGAATACCGGTAAGGGCATTTCTTTGTTGTTATGAAATTCCGTAACTATCTTCGGTAAAAAGGATGGATGCGTCCGAAGGACAACTTTATCCTCAGCACCAAGAGCCTGCCACTCACTGACCCTTTTTTCTGATGTGATTGCCACAAGGAAAGCGACCTTCAATGAGACAAATTTAATATCAGTTGTGGCCATAGGCCCAAATGGTTTGTAACAAATTGCATTGAGAACAACATTAATATCCCATTTAGCATGAGGGGATTTACCTGGAGGATAAAGGTGACAAAGACCATAATAGTGGTGGTTCACTACTTGGTTTGACAAGGAAAAATTATTATTTTTCGTGTTTAGACATGTTCAATGCGCTAACAGACAAGTTCTGCAGAAGTCTATCTGGATCTCTGGGCTGTGAGTTTCGATATGAAGGATAGAACCTCATTAAAGAAGCTGACAAGGGCTTGATCTGTTTTTATAAACTACAGTGACAGATGTGAAGCCACTTCTTTTTATACTGAGCTCTTATAAAAGGCTTGTGTGCCGCCTGTATTATGCAAAGGTTTTCTATGAAAGAAAAGACAAAGGTGACTTAGTGAACTGATCTCAGGAAACACGCGCTAAATTCAGGAAGGGAAGAAATGCCAGACCATTGTCCTAATGATGCAGGTCCAGGAGATCCTGTAGACGAATGAGCTGGTGAATCTAGAGGCTCATAAGGTCAGAAACCAGAACCTCACTTGCCATAGGGAGCTATGAATAAGGGTATGCAGTTAGTCTGTTTCGGGAGTTTCAGCAATTCTTAATAGATTCATGGGAAAGGTGGGAATGTTAACGCATACTGTCTCAGGAGATCTCCAGAGCATCACTCAAAGAATCTTCCCCAAGACCCTCTATTGAGGCAATGCATTGAAATGTCTTTTACCCAAGCATTGCAAACAGATCGACTTAGATAAGTTCTCACTCGTTGAAGACTCAGGACATCAAATTAATTCCTCTCTGGATTACCCATTCCCAAATCTGAATTGTGATCAAGATCAGAAGACAAGAATTGGTTCCGCCCTGTTCGTTTACATAAATCATTGATAGCCCATTGTCGGTTAGAATGCATACTGTGCCAGGACAATTACGGTCAATTTCAGTATATTTATATGATCCTTGTTCTCTAGTAGAGTCAATAGATCGAAAACCTCTATATGGCCGTAATTGCAGGTTTGAAATTACTGTTAGCTGGGACCTATTTAGCCACTGCTTCTACCTTAGGAGAGCCTGGTTAACTTAAAACAAACAATTACCAGGAGCTAATTTTGGCTCCCGAGGCCATCTGCTGCCTTAAAAAACATGCATATGTGATAATAACTTTAGAGAGTTTCAGAATGTAAAAATAAAGAAAATTTACAACACATCTAGGAGACATTTAAATATAATGGACTTTACATATTGGTCAAAAAATAAAGTGTGCATCTCATGTAGAAGCTAGATTTGCAGTATGCTGTGTACTCGCTCCTGGTTCCCCAGCAGTAGTCCCTGCTACTGGGTGATGCCTGTCATCAAGAAGTTGGTTTTACATCCTGCTTATCAAATCTTAATTTTGAATCCTGTAAATGTAATATGAGGAGTAGCATCTGAGAAAGGTACTCCCTCTAATTGTTGAAGTTTGACCGCCATATCTCGCCATGCCTCATCCGCTGTCACAAGGACTAAACAAGTCTGAGGGTCTGAAGCTTGAGACCATGCCTATCTCAAGGTTATCTGTGCACTCTTCATATTCAGCCTCGCTAATGAAACAACTAGATCGCAGGAGGACATTAGACTCTTACCACCAGGAGCTCATGTGTGCTGCTTGTATAAAACTCTAACAAGCCTGTTGTACGTCCAATTCTATCTATGGTGTGACCAATACACTGGCTAGCAATGTATCCTAACAAAACCCTATGAAAATCAGGTCTTTGGAGGCTGTCATGGAAGATTTAGACCAGTTTCCGGAAAGGCCTAAGCGATAAAGCAGATGGAGCAACATTTCAAGATGCAGTACTTCGAGACGTGGACAATGAGACTGCAGGATCCAAGCGTCCGAATATGGATTCACATTAACTCCTTGACGTCTGAGGTGGGCTGCAACCAACAACATCTTTGTAAAGACTCTCAGAGCTAGCTCAATCCAAAACGAAGAACTCCATATTAGAAGTGAGCCTATCCATTGAGAATCATAGTATTTTTGATGAGGCCAAATGGGAATATGGACATATGGATCTTTCAGTTCCAATCCAGAGAGATCCAATCTCCCTGTATAGAGTAGATTAAATCTGTGCATGGGTGATCATCTTGAATTTTTCTTGGGGTAGGTGTTGGTTGAAATTAGACAGATCTAAAATCGTGCGCAGGCCAGCCTGGTTGGGTTTGGGCACTGGTAAGAGGTGAGACAAAAATCCCTTGCCTCTACCAGTCAGTGATACATCTTCTATTGTCCTCCTAGCGAGAAGTTTCCCAATCTCTTTTTGTAGAACTGGGGATCTATTCTGATTAACAGTAGAGAGGAAAGTGGAATGGGGGAGGGAGGGAGCCTTTCTAGGCGACTGAAAGGACCCATCCACCAGATGTTATGGTCCTCCATGATTCCAGATAATAGGAAATACACCCACTATCACTCAGAGGTTTTACCACTGGTGGAAGAGGATGATCCTGTTCAGAAAGTGGAAGGGGAGAAGCCCCCACCTGCTTTAAAAAAAAAGGTTTTCTTTCCTGCCTGCTAGGTGCACGTTATGAGCAGGAACGAAAATCAGACCTCTGAAAAAGCTGATTGTTGAGTCACAGGTTTACCTTTAACGGACAGGGACTCAGCAGCTGCGTTACAAGTTTTAATTTGTCAGTTCCTCGTCTGTTGAATGGTAGAAAATGTCCTAAACATCAAGGGGGAGATCGAAGACCTTTTCCAGTATGTCTTTAGTGCACTTTGTGGAATGTAATCATACCTGCCGACAGTTCTTCTGTCAAACCAATTTCAATTGTAGTGCCGAACTCGAAAAAAATATCTCAACTACCCTCCCAGCCCCACGACAACCTCTAGGAATTTACCAGCTTCACTTAGAAGTTGTGATGCAGAGAAAGCAGAAGATGATGGCCTGAAGTAAAGAGAAGATGCTGCTACTACCGCAGAAGGGCAGGTAGCTAATGATATCTCTCCACACTAAAGCAGTCTTTACCGTGAATACATCTTTTTCTATGGATATGTGATGCTGAATGTGGCTTGGGACTTTTCCCCCAGTTTCTTTGCATCCTTTTGTCAGGTAGGATCTGAACGTTCAGATGCCTTCAGTGATAAAGCTCATGCTACAACTCCTACTTCAGCCAGGGGAGGCTCTGGCATAGGGATATCTAAATATCCCATGAGGTCTATGGCTATCGTGGAATGCACAAACAGTCAAACAAGGCTCCTCTTCTTCTTCCTGGTCTTCCTGGTTGTTACTATTGTCCTTCTCAGAGTGGGTGTGCATCAACTCTGCAGGCGGAGGACACTGCGGTTTGGTTCAAGCTCTTTGGGTTCTGGGGGACATTCCTCCGGCTTTGATGTAGGAGGGGTCTCAGGATGTTTAGGGTTCCCCTGAGGCTGCGGGATAAGCCCCCTGAAGAGTTCATTAAAGTAAGCTTTGATTGGTTCAGAGTGCATTAATGCCAGGATTTTTGCAAATAAATGCTTCTTCCGAAGTCTGGCTGTAGCTGAGGTATGGGAATTAGTCTAGAGAGTGGGTAGTGACTACATGAAACAACCAAAATGGGATGCCCTGAAGGGCCATCTAGCCAAGGGTCCATGTAGTGGAGAGGAGAAGACCTTGGCGGAGAGGCAGTAGATTGCAAAGACAATCTAGTATGTGTTGTCCAATCACCACAAGGTACAATGGGATCTCTGCCGAAAGAAGCTCTAGGCACCGATCTTGGTCTACATTCAGTCAAGTTTTGCACTGACGCTGTTGAGGAAATGACCATCACCGGAATCTTGTGAGGGTCGCCATTTAGAGAACCAGTGAGGTGCAGCGTTCTCAGAAGCTTTGTTCCATTAGGTCCTGCGTTTGCATACAGGTGTTCAATTGTAGCTTATCAGGAGTATTCGAAGAACTAATTGATTCCTTTGATGATTACTGTTTTTATGAAACATGAATCATGCTTCTTGGTGGGATCCTAGGCAATGCCCGTTGCGAAAGTCTGAGGGTGAGCTGCTAACTTGTTAGCCCCTAATAGCAGATGCTCATCATGGCCATGATTGGGGATCCTGAGAGAAATCTGAAGTAGTTCTAGCCCCCAGGTGACTAAAACTACTTCAGTTACCCTTGCCAGTAACTTTCTTAGCCCCTGATGGGAGAACCTCAGGATTCCGCGCAGTACCTTTAGCCACTTTACGGGGGACCTAGGAGGAAGCTCCCCTATGAGGTACCTCGGGATAAGTCCTGGTAGCGCATAAGTCCACAAGGCCCTTGTCTGAAAGAGAGGCCCAAGGTAAGATTTTGCCTAGCTGTGGTGTTCTGAAAAGAAATTTACTTACTGGGCGTCAACGTTTCGCTTCAATTAATTCTTTAAATCTTCTCTCAAGCACGTACCGAATGGGAGTCACAGAAGAAACCCGAGATAGACTGATGGTGAGGACCTAGACTTTTGAGGCAAAGATTGTGGTGGATCAGCCACCGCGTAGTGATGACCGTAGGTAAAAACGCACAACGCAAACCCTTTATTTTGTGTCATAGGCAGATGGAAAAAAGGCAGACCATGGATGCCTAGCAGGAAAATAACAGAATTATGACAGGACAAAAGAAAGGCAGGAAAAACACAGGTGGTACCGGCTGTCTGATTCAGACTCTGCAGAGAAAAGGATTGAAGGATAAGGCTCCAGGCGAAGTATACAAAGTCAGGGCTCTTTTGGTGCTATACAAAAAAGTTCTCAGGTCCCAAAGCCCTCGGTCCTGCCTGTTTTTTCTTACACACCAAGAAAATGAATGGATTCAACTCCATGGCCTCTGTAGTTTTGGGAGGATTGAACTGTGCTCCCCATCAGTTGGAGCTTGTCCACCACCTCAAAAAGGGGAGTGGAGCTGATCGTAGAGGGGATGGAGGACATTGGAACAAACGTTTTATACCTATGAAAAGTTCAGATCATGCCAGCCAAGATTTTGGTGGTCCCTCTGTCAGAACAACTGGGTTTCTTCAGATACTTCATTTAAACATAAGCATTTTCAATACAGGGTACTGTGCACTTTGGACTCAGCGCAGCCTCCAGGGTTTTTACAAAGTTGATGAAAGCAGTAGCAGGCCACCTACATCTGAAAAGAACCACCCCTTTATAGGCAAGAAAGTAATTAGATCAGGTTCCAGCAACGTTTCTTCTTTGTGGATGGCTTATGTTTCCAGATTCTATCTTTGTGCTATGGATTTTGGACCTGGACTTTTGCCCTGCGGTTTGCTTTCAACGTCTTTATTCCATTTGCACTCTTAAGGACATTTCTCCCTTGCTTACCTTCATTTTTGTCGCTTCCCATTGTCATTTTCACAATTCTCTGTTGTATGTTCCCCCAAATGCTACTTCTTCCCGGATCGGCACGATATCGTTCTCAACATTCTTCCACCAAGGTATAGACATCTTTGTTATTTTCCAGTTGGCCGGCCTCTATTTCAGTTCCTCTTGTTTTGTGGAATATTTATCTTTTGTTAGGATTCAGTATGTCCTACTAATCAAACAGGAAATGGTCCCATTATTGTGTTTTTCAGATACCTTGAGAATTTTCCCAAGTAACTGATGACACATTTCCTAGAGGCACCTAATTCCTAGTCTTTGATCAGGATCCTGATTGACAGCCTGTTCAAGTAGTCCTCATTGATACTGAGAAGATGACCGTCATACGATTACTATGGGATTTCAATGACAGAATGCACTTCAGATATCAAACTGTCAGTGGATCACTTTCACAGCAGACGGTCTATAATGGTCTGTTAGTTACAGAGGCATCTGGGCCTCATGGGCAGGTGTGTGTTATGAGTGCTATTTGCTCTCCTAGGAATGAGAATGATCCCGCTTTATTGTTGGAGCCAGAGGATAGAGAGATAATTTGACAGCATTGCTATGCCAATTCTCTGTCAGAGGAAATGGAGTGGTAGACTAATCTGGAGAATATTGAGAGGCTCTACCTGCCCTGAAGTCCTTATGACACACTTCTCTGTCATTGGGGGTTGCGCTCCCCTGAGAAGACTGAAAACACTCCAGTTCAAGCAGGACAATGCATTATACATCAGTCTATTGGAAATGCAGGTGATTTTCAATGCAATGAGAGCCCTTTTTACAGTAATTTCGGAGAAAGCGGTTAAGATTAGGATGGACAGTTTGGCCTTCATTTTTTTTACATCAACAATGCAGCGCGAAGAGCCTGCTTCTGTGCAGGCTGGCGATGTTGCTCTGGAACTAGGCCAGCTACAATGGTTTTTCCTTCAAACCATTTTGTCTCGTGGGGAGACCTACATACAGATGGGGTGGAGGGATCAGCTGAGCAGGCTTCTCTGCTCAGGCCTCGATTAGGAGATTGGGCAGGATATACTGGAACAGACCTTGTAGTTTTGGGGATCCCATCCATGGATTTGTTTGCTACCAGAAGCAACCCCAATTGCCCACTGTTTGCTTTTTTTTTAGCATGAGGATGTGGTGTTTTTTTTTTTATTTTCCTCTGGCTCCTCTCCTCAGATTTGTGATGGAATTAGGTTTTCCGAATGAACCTGGTAGGCCCATTCTTGCCAGGCATGAAGCTTCAGGTGGGCAGACATTTGGAATTGGCAGATTGCCACATTCTCCTCCTCCAACAGCAGCATGTGGCACTTCACGCCTATCCCCAATCAAAGTGCTTAGCAGTCTGCTTCCTGAATAGTTAACAGTGGGCCACATGGACATCTCGGTCAAAAATATGGCTGTCATCCAGGCCACGCAGAAACCTTCGACTGGATCGCATTATAAGAGAAAGGAGACAATTACTAAAATAACCAGAAAATAAACTTTTTTCTAGTAAATCAATTTGCAACATACTATTTTAAGTTCTACTGTTTAGTGGGCGAGAGGATTCTTACTATATTTAGGCAACAGGGCTACCCTCA